>NC_065510.1:29523058-29650179 GCF_006386435.1 Epinephelus moara | reverse complement strand
TAAGCTTTATCAAAGAGGAAAGTCTTAAGTCTAGTCTTAAATGTGGAGACGGTGTCTGCCTCCCGGACCGCAACAGGAAGATGATTCCACAGGAGAGGGGCCTGATAGCTGATACGCTCGGGATATAAAACTGAAGGGGTTCATCCTTTTGGGAGCAGGAATGTGCTTAGTGAATTAATAATTTGCCTGTTAGGTTTTGATATTTCTTGGTCACAGGTGGATATTCTGACCTGATAATGGCATCAGAGGAAAGGTCAGGAGGTCACCAGAAACATGAACATTATGTCTGTGGTTGTCATGAATACGTACTGTACAGGGAAATTCGTAGCTGTTTTCCAAACTTCTGAGCAAATGACCAACCAGCTGATTATTTGGACATTTTCTGATGAATTCTCATCTGAGTCACCCTTCTTTGTTTATTCTATTTTAGCTTTATGAAAATCAAGGCGTAGCACTGTCGAAGCAGAGGACCTCCAAACTGCAGAGCGCCTGTCAGCACTATGATGATGTGGGCGATGCTGAAGAAGAGTGTGACTACCAAAACTTCTCAACAGATGACATCTACTGTAATGACTTTGTCATTAAAGCCAATAGGAGATAAACAGCATGCACATCTGCATTTTTAGGTTACATTTGTACCTGAATGATGCTGTTTTTTTATTGTCTCAGTTAAAAGCTAACAAACACATTATTACAGCTGTGCTCCAACCTTTTCATTGTCTAACTGAAAACTACAGTAATATAATTACTTGCGCAGATTTGTTTTATAGTTACCATCATATCATTTATTAATACTTTATTTTTACACTTTTTATTACCTTCACACTCACTATTGTGATTTTTTTTTAATATAACTTACCTCCACTCCTTATAAGAAACGGTGGATAAACATATTACCTAAATATCCCAAATGTAAGTAACCTTCCTGTTTATTGTATATATCTTAAATAAAAGTGAATAAATAAATAAAAAAGCCAGATGAATCAACTCATCACTATTTGTTTTTACACTTGATGAATTATATATGAAATCAACGTCACCACATTGTCAGTTGATAAACTGAAGTAACAAGTGAGTCATTAAAGTAAATTAGAGCATGCCAGTAAACACCAGTGACATTAATAGAGAGCGAAAACACACACACACACACACACACACACACACACACACACACACACACTGCTTGGCCTCTCTCTGTATCCTGACACACAAAAAAGAGACATAAACACAATTCAGTGGATTATCATCCAGTTTGTTATTCAGAAGTTGTTGCATTAATCAGTAGATATTTTTATTTTTCTTCTTGTTTTTTTAACCACAGGAATACACAGGATCTGAGACTCACTTCATCCGACAACCCATGCTGTAGCTCTCTTTAAATGAACTCACTGTCTTATTTCTCGTTAGTGTGCTTTTTTTTCTTTTTTGAGTCAGTCTAATTTTCTTTTTATGTCACTCTATTAACAAAACAGAGATAGGTTTCACACTGTGGTTGACTGTTGACTTGTCGAGAGTGTACCCCGCCTTTCGCCCAGTGTCAGCTGGGATCAGGTCCAGTGCCCCATGACCCTGTAGGACAAGCAGTTACAGATAATGGATGGTCAGATAGTTATGTTTCACCTGCCTTTATGGCCACTTTTGATATTTTTGACATTCTTTGCCAACAAGATACTTGCTCACACAAACTATTCCTTTTCTTAGATAAATGTTTGCATAAAGTTTGGAATCTAGTCACATGTTTAAAACATGTTAGCAACACTTAAACTACACACAACAACCATTCACGCTCACATTCACACCTGCGGACAATTTAGAGTCAACAAGTAACCTGCATGTCTTTGGACCGTGGGCGGAAAAAGGCCATGCAGGCCCACAGAGAACAGGCAGGTTCACACAGAGCCCTCTTGGTGTGAGGCGACACATACCTGAAGAACTATTTTTCTTGGCCACATTTATTTGAAGCGATGATGAGGTTGTTCTGAGGTTTTCACACATATGAAACAATATGACGATCTCATAATGATACAGACCCTGTTGGTTTAGGTGAGGAACTGAGAAAGTTGCCATATCAACCAGTTGATTTGAAATTTGCTTTAGTGCATTCAACAGCATATAAGCACATAGGAGAGCCCACAAAAGACACACTGCCACATTACAGAGTACAATAATGCAACCATATGGCTCATGCATGCCCATGCAAGTTACAAGCTACAAGCTACAATGCATGTGCATGTTTACAACCAGTGAAGCATTTAGGATGCAGACTGTTTCAGGATAAGTGCTATTGTGTAAGTGAGATGTTCGTTACTGTGTGGTCTTTTACCAGCACTGAGAGGACTAAATAGAGGGTTTGCAGTGTGTGAGGAGTCATTTAGCTTTATCAAACCTTTCCCCTGAATGCAGATGTGGAAACATTCGGTGTGCTAACGCATACTGTGGGTTTAATATCAACCCACGTGAGACTTTTTTTGTCTGTCTAACAGTTCACACATTCACTCTAATGCGTGACTGATTCGGATCACATTAGATGTGGTTTCTGTTTCTCAGCAGTAACATGAAGATGCAGAGCCCCCACAACCTGCTGTTCCTCCTGTGCAGTAAGTGTATTTGCTTTGTTGAAAGAAATTTGAATACAAATATAAGATTTTGACTTTCGACAATGCTTTAGCCTATTATAATCAGTTTCATTAACACAGTACAAAATTAAAAAACCCCAGCAACAAACATGCTCCAACATGCTCAACTTAATCTTGACTAAACTCAAAATAAATGATGCAGACAACATGTACTTTGAGTTTTAAATTTACATATGTGCACCTGACTTTAACTATAATATAATGATATATTACATGAAGACTTTTTTCCAGCAGTGTTTTTTATGTTCTGTTGTCTTCTTGCTGCAGTCCCCCTGAGTTGTGTTTCCAGTGCACGGTTGATCCATGTGTCTGGATATGAGGGGAGAGAAGTAAATGTATCCTGTCCCTATGGAGGGGGTTTTGAGTCTTTTGAGAAGTACCTGTGCAAGAATGACTGTGGCAACACTGATGATGTTCTAATTACAACGACACAAGCAAAGAGGAACAGGTACTCCCTCCGTGAGGACAAACAGAGACGAATCATCAAAGTAACCATTTCTGATCTGAGACGTACGGATACTGGGACATACTGGTGTGGGGTGACAAGGGCTTTTAAGGATGTCTACCCTGCTGAAGTAAAACTGGAGGTATTGCCAGGTAAATAAAGATATTTGTATCACTTCATGATGCCAATTTGCTATGATATGCTATGTTGTATGTCACATAGCTGCCCACATTTGATAATTAATAATATAAAAAAAAAGTAATTAAAAGATTGTTTTGTATTGTTAATAATTAATATAATGCAAATAATCATAAAACGTCATATTGATTTGCATCTTAATCTTGATCTCAATATGCCGTTAACCATTTGTTTGTCAAAATCTGACTGTGTTAAGTCAAACTATCTCTTTAGATCAGTTTTCCATATTGTCTTTTGCTGTTTTTGTTTATATATATTACATTATACAACTCCACTTTGTTACCTTTCTCAGCAATAAGAGGAACTGCACTATGTTAGGAGTTAGTCTTGCACGCGTATTGCACATTAACACTTATGCACAATACAATGCTGTATAAAATTCTGTCCATTGTGTGATTCTGTTCCCTATAGAGATTAATTTAGATTCGTGGATAGTTTCCCCCCAATACTATATTTCATTTAAGTCCTATTTTAGCTCTAACTTTATTTTATGTTACTGTTGTCAGATTATGTCACTGCTCATGTCTTGACCTTTTTTGTTTCATTTAAATGATTGTTCTTTACAAAGTATTATTATCTTTTATGTTTATTGTATTTATTCAAAAAGAACAAGAGCTAATTGGAAATCAACACGAACAACTTGGCTAATAATAATAAACTTTATTTATATAGCACCTTTCAAATCACAGTTACAAAGTGGTGTACAATAAAACTAAACACATTTAAAACACAAGGTGATAAAATGTCATAAAATGTCACCAAAGTAAAAGATAAAATAAGGAAGGCCAAAACTAAAATCAAGATAATAATTGGGGGAAAAAATCAATAAGATAGCAATAAAATAGACAGACAGCTCAGACAAACTCACAAGTACATTTTTTGGAAAGACTTCAACAAGCCAGTGACTCAGACAGCCTTATCTCCTTAGGCAGGTCATTCCAGAGCCTCGAGGCCCTGATTGCAAAAGCTCTGTCCCCTTAAGTGTTCAGTCTGGACTCTGGGGCAAGCAGAAGACCTCTGCCCCATGATCTCAAACTACGCAGAGGTTCTTAAGGGACTAACAGGTCTGAACTGTAGTCTGGAGTCAGGCCAAGAATAGTCTTAAAAGTAATACATAACATTTTAAAGTCATTCCTAAAACAAACAGGAAGCCAATGTACAGAGGCTAAAACTGGTGTGATGTGGGCGTGCTTCTTGGTTTTGGTTAAAAGCCTTGCCGCTGAGTTCTGAACAGTCTAAAGGTTTTTGATTAAAAAAGGAACAAAGGCTGTTGCGATAACCATGAAACAAAGAGATAAATACATGTATACAGTTTCTAAGTATGTTTCTGTATCTCTAAAATTTAAACTAGAGCTTATTTTAGCAATATTTCTGAGGTGATAAAAGTGTGATTGGACACGCTGACTGTCATGCTGTTCAAAACATAAATTACTATCTAACATTCCTGCAGCAGGCTGTATGTGTTGTGACAGGTAACTAGTGGATGGCAGTATCTGTTTTACATTATTATTACAAGGATTTCTCGTTTATTAGAAAATTTAACAACAGTCCTGTAGAGAGCTCAGCATGCTGAGGTCAGCAGGTTTAACAGGGAGGTACAGCTGAGTGTCATCCGCATAACAGTGGAAAGAGACACCATGTAGATGGATGATATCACCCAAGAGGAGCATGTATAATGAAAACAAGATTGGACCCAGGACTGATCCTTGAGGCACACTATAGTTGATGTTGGAAATGGATGACAAGATGTTGTTGATGGACACACAAAATTTCCTTCCTGTTCAGTTAAGGGCAGTACCAGAATGAAACTTATTAAATAAGCTGTTGTTTTCAACAGCACCAAGAAGCTGCTTTGAGACAATACAAACAATAAATAATATGGTGTGTGTAAATATATGGAATGCTAGAATGGTTGTTTAATTTTGATGTGTTCAAGATTGCCATTTTTTTTGTAAAAGCCTTCAAGAAAAGGCAACACAATTTGTTTAATTTTTTTAAAATTTTATTTAATTCTAATTTAATTTAATATACTTTATTAATCCCCTGAGGGGAATTCTTTTTTTTTTAATTAGTACTTATTTTGATTTTCTTCAGTGCTACATGGTAAATGAATGCTCTGCACATTGTCGATCCTTGATCTGATTATGTAGGATGCTTTTGTTGAGCCCGGTTTCACTCCGAAGTTGTCAAAATCCAGCACTTGGGCAGTGACTTGCAGCGTCAGAATCCAACAAAAAAGGCATCCTTTAGCGTCAGCATGATATTCGGCTGGTTGCTGTTATAGTTTAACAGCACTCGGTGGCGTCAGGGGAAACCCAGCAGGAGAAGAATGAAAGTTAAGGCAGCGGAAGTCCGAATCAGCCAAGTGGAAAGGGTGGTGGATGGGTCCAACAAACACTGACCTTCACCCAAGAGAGCGGTGCTAGCGTCCTGTAAGATTCCAAAGCCAAACCCTGTTCTTCTTTCCTAAACCTAACCATGTGCTTTTAGTGCCTTAACCAAACCATGTGTGTTTGTTGCTGAAGGAAAAAGAATATCAATTTGTGGTGCTGTACTGACGTAGTGCATTTTTTGAAAGAGACTGTATGTAAACGTTAAATTTCTTGTGAAAACATTAAAGTATTTTAAAAGAAGACATTGCATGTAACAGGCAGAACTTCACACAGTGTCCCAGAACGTCATCAACCAACACACCCAGGGTACTTTTCACGTTACGTGGAAAGTCCGTGACCAAAACGTCAATATGGGACAAGGTCGGAGTGAGAATGTGTTGTTTTGTTGCTTTGCGCCATCGTCTTTTCTTTTGATGTTGTTTTCCTTTTGATGATTTTTTTTTTTCTCAGTAACTGTAACTCTTTTCCTGTCATCTCTCTATTGTTTAATAAAGCTATAAAATGCCTAAAAAATGTTGTATGGGAAAAAAAGGAAAAAATAGCAGATATGTTATTAGTTTTTTAAATAATTTGGCTCATACTTTTTTATTTTTTATTTTTTTGACAGTGTGGTGCTGTGTGAAATCAAACAAATTGAGCGGCATTGTGGGACGTCCAGGAACTTTGCAGTGTCCATACCCACCACAACACAGGCATAACAGGAAGTTCCTCTGTAAGGGAGACCACCATAACAACTGTACAGACATGGTGACGAGTCAGAGCAGGTTCACGCTGCAAGATGACGTTTCTTCCAGCTCTTTCACGGTGCTGATCATGGAGCTGAGAGCAGGGGATGCTGGGACATACTGGTGTGGTTCAGACTCACAGTGGAGTCCTGCTGACTACACACAGATTCAGCTGTCACTAGGTAAGACTATGAAAAGAGCAACAGAGAAACCACACGGCTGAAAAGTTAAAAATAAAAGTACTTTTTTCTTCTTTTTGTTCATATGGAAATAAATAAAAAATTAAAAATAACAGCATTCGTAAGGATCTTTTTTTTTCTGACAGTCATTCCACCACTGACCAGCACTGTGACCCCTGACATCACTGTAGAACCTGTTGGATCACAATCAACACATATCCCTGACAAACACATCAAAGGTATGTGTGTCTGTCCATATGGCGAGCCAACTGTGAGCTTATGTCCTTATTTAACATGAAAAAGGAACATGAAACAAATGCTGAGAGTTTATTCTGGGTGTTTGGTGCCACTTCTGCTGTTTAGTGCTTGAAACTGTGATAACACACAGAGTAGAAGACTAAATATGTGTTTTCAGGAAGTGTACTTCACTTTGTTCTGTATTTTTTCAGATGTTTCACCTGTTCTCGTAGTGGTTTTTGTTGTACTTGCTGTACTCCTGATATTGGCATTTACCCTGGTCGTAATTTATAAATGCCACCGGAAAGGTACAGTATGCATTACACACAACATGCTCAAACACACACATTTATACTCTCTATGTATGACTCCATACATTGTGTTGTGTACCTGTGTGTCTCCAGGACAAGAAGTCAGCTTGAGCAGAAATATAACAAAGACTGCTGAAGCAGAAGAAACGGTGGGTGGGACCATAAGTGTAGATTTCATGCAAGGGACAGGTCCCCTTCAATATTTACGTGTGCATTTGTGCCCCCAATGAAAACATGAAAGTAGCAGTGTGTTGACCAAATTAAAGACATTTACACAATCAAGCGAGGGAGTTCAAGTATCTTGGGGTCTTGTTCAAGACTGAGGGTAGAATGGAGCTTGAGATGGATTGGTAGTTTAGTGCGGCTTCTGCAGTGATGCAGGCGCTGTGCCGGACCATCGTGGTGAAAAGGGAGCTGAGCCAGAAGGTGAAGCTTTTGATTTACTGCTCCATCTATGTCTCAACCCTCACCTATGGTCATGAGCTCTGGGTTGTGACCGAAAGACTGAGATAGTGGCTACAAGCAGCTGAAATTAGTTTCCTCCGTGGTGTGGCTGGGCTCAGCCTTAGAGATAGGGTTAGGAGCTCGGACATCCGGAGGGAGCGCAAGGTAGAGCTGCTGCTCCTTCATATCGAAAGGGGTCAGTTGAGGTGGTTCGGGCATCTGATCAGGATGCCTCCTGGACGCCTCCCGTTAGAGGTGTTCTGGGCACGTCCCACTGGTAGGAGGCCCCGGGGCAGACCAAGAACAAGCTGGAGGGATTACATATCTCATCTGGCCTGGGAACGCCTTGGGGTCTCCCAGCAGGAGATGGAAGGCGTTGCTGGGGAGAGGGATGTCTGGGGTGCTTTGCTTGGCCTGCTGCCCCACTCATTCGGTCTCATTCCCCGGTTGCCAAATATCATTGTGGGTTGGTAGTCTGACTGAACCGTTAGCACAAAGCATCGGTATTTGACGATCTGGGAATGAGACTCAACAACTGTGTTCCTCCAGAGTTACACACAGCACCTTTCTCAAGCAGGTCTCAAGTCATTAACAGTCCAAGTCGAGTTGAATCTTTCATCAATGTTTGTCATGCAACTCTCAAGTCCTCAAATCTGTGATCCGAATCTGACTCGAGTCTCCTAACTCTGGCACTCAGCTAAACATGCCACACATTTAAGTGTAACTGTACCTGTTTGTTCATCTGTGTTTAATTTTTGTTTTTATTTTTAGATGTATGAAGTTCAAGGAGATGTAGCGTGCTCAACCATGGGCTCCTCCAAGCAACAGAGCATGTTGTACCATAACAAGGCAGGTGAAGACCAACAAGAGTCTGTGTATCAAAACATCACCAGGGCAGAGGATATCTACTGTAATCTGTAACAACAGCTCAACAGTGTCTGTATTGTCTCAGAGAGCAGCTGACCAACACACATTCATGTCTAATTGTGTTCATACCTTAATTGTCTCGACCAGGTTGGCCTTTGTGATTAATCTATACCATGAGAGATATTTGGTGCTGTAACTCATATTCATGGCTTTATTCTGATTTTGCTCAGGCTCTTTTACTTTCACATTTATCATGATTTCTAAGTGTTAATAGGGCCTTGTGGTCCTGTTCAGTGCTGTTTCTGTACCAGACTGTGATGATCCCTGTCAGCACAACACTGTCTGTTCATACAGTCATTCTGCTGATGTTTTGGGGTCAACAGGAGTGTAAGCTCAGGACCCACTGTGCTTTGGTAAACTAAAAGGATGAGAAATTAAACACTGAAGTATATAATCTAGAAAAAGGGTAGGCAACCTGCAGCTCTGCAGCCCCATGCGGCTCTTTAGACCCTCTCCAGTAGCTCCCTGTGGCTTTGAATTAAATTATCTGGAAATGAATAATGGTTATTTTTTAACATCAGGATTTTCATTTGTCATTATACTTGGCCTAAAGTGATTACTGCATTCTACATTTGTAAAAATGTGTAACATATACATCAAATTAAAAAATGTTTGAATGTTTCACTGACTAAAATGTGTCTTATGTCTACGACCTGGTGCCTTTTCCTCTAAATTTTGCTAAACTTTAGGTCTGGAGTCTCTCTAAGTCTTGGAGGAAAACAGAGAATTTAATAACATGTGGACAGATTTATTTGCTTTCAGCACCAACGCTGCAAAGTGAAAGTACTGAATAATTATAAATAGCCCACTGCAGAGTAGCCACCTTGAAGTAAATCATATTGATGCTCATTTAGATCTATTCATAATGTTGATGGGCTAATTTAGACTTAATGATAACTAAGAAATAATAACTATCGAATAATGATAAACAATTACCTTTATTCAAATATGTTTTGCAGCTCCAGACAGATTTTTATTATTATTTTTAATTATTCTATTTTTATTTTTATTTATCTATTTTGGCCAAACAAGTGGATGTAAAAAGGTTTTATGGGAGTCTACACACACTTGTCTGTTGTTATATAGGTCTAGTTTGAGTTTGAGTGCCCCCTGAGGCTTTTAGTCCTGCTGATTCCATTAATATATATTCTTCTCTGTTTACTTAATTAATGACCGAAAATGCAATTTAATCCCTGTCAGCTTTAATACTTAGTCACCTGAGCCAGAGCTGCTGCAGGAGCTGCTCCTGCCAACAGGAGTAACCAGGCAACACCAAACAAACATACAGCTGAGTCTGCCCCAGGACTTTGGGTCCTGTGCATCACTGATTCTGCTTTTTATTTAGGACTAAACCTGCTTAAAGTAATTGTTTTTAATTGTTATAAAATGAGTTCTGAGGTTTTAGTGTCAAGGCCACACTATGACAGCAGGGCTGTGGCTCAGGGGGTCCCGGAGAGAGAGTCCCCTCTGGAGCCGGATGTCCCGCAGCTGTCCTCGGGCTCAGCCACAGCCGGGTACCGCTCAGCTAAATACTCCCCGGCTGAGTGGTTCAACAACTACCACAGCATCCTTCAACAGGCCGGTGCCGACCAGCACGAAGCCCGGAGCATCCAAAGAGAGTCCAAAACTCTATACCAGAACACCGAGGCCGCCACTTTGAAGACCCAGGCCCAGGGAACGCGTCTGCTGGGGGAGAGACTGCAAGAGGTCCACTACTGGAAGTCTGAGCTGCAGCGGCACATCGACCAGCTGCAGGCCGACACGGAGGCACTGCTGGCGCTGAAGACGAGGCTGGAGAAGGCGCTGGACGCCACCGAGACTCCGTACGCCATCGCCACCGATAATCTCAACTGCAGGACCAGAAGACTTGGACCAGATCTGGTCCGAGACACCGTGGAGGAGGAGCTGTTAAAGGTGACCACTGGCTTCAAAATAAAGTTTAGATCATGGGTGTCAAACATATGGCCCGTGGGCCAGAACCGGCCCGTCAAAGGGTCCAATCCGGCCCACTAGATGACTGGACTAGAGGTGCCAGATTTCAGGAGCAAGTTAAACACTGCATTGCCTGATTCATGTGAAATTCTGCTTCAGATGCTTTTCCACTTTGACCCGAATACAGTTCTCTGATATAACAATGAATACTTACTGTGACCATGTTTAAAGATATTGAACAAAAACAATATTGTCAGTCAGCAGCTTCAGTTCAAAATCACCTGTATCAGGAAATGTAAAGATAATTGCACATGTATTGACAGTGAGAGGCAGACTGACTGAACGTGGAAAAACTTAGACTGTTGAAATTGCACTTATTTTTCTTAAGACATCTCAGGCTGTTCATCTGTTTTGTAAAAGGATAACGTCTACAGAATATACTTGTAATTCTTTATACAAAGGGAAACTATTGGGGCTGATGTTACTTACAGGTTATTGTGCGGTTGACAAATAAAGAATAGTGTATTTATAGATAATAGGACAATTATTATATAACAAGTAATTAAAATTTAAATATGATTATTATAGAGTGAGTGTTATTTTAATTGATATATGACCAATAGGGTATATAAAAGATATACAGCAAATATTTCTTCAGAATTAATTAAATTAAGACTGTATATGGTAAAGACATATTAACATGTCAACAGTAACACAATCTTGACTCACTGATACTCATCATGGGATACTTTGGGAATGGACACCATACCATGGAGACTGATACATATTGTTAGGATGCTATTTTTTCAAATTAAAATGATAGAGCTGCAACAGTTAGTCAATGAATAGATGATCCAGTCAAGAAAATAATTTTTGGAACCATTTTGCTTATCGATTTATAATTTCAGGTCCATTTTCAAGCAAAAACTACAACTTTTTGATCACTGCAGCTTCTAAAATTTGAGAATTTGCTAATTTCCTGACATATTTAGCTTTTAACTTTTAGCTTTTAAAAATAGAAAATTGACATGCCGTTTGATGCGAGATGCGTTTTCTTTTTTTTCTGATGTTCTGTTGACCAACTAATTGATCGAATAATCAAGAAAATATTTTGTAGAACCCTTTAAAATAATAAATCGGTGGTGGTTCATAGTTATATTCTCAGGATCAAGTGTTTTACAGCGAATCCAGTGTAGACGTGCAGCAACACCAGCAGAGGGCTCACTGGGACACGCACTAATCAGAGGTGTGTGTGTTTTGCAGGAGGTGGACTTGATCAGGAGCATCCAGGCTCTTCTTAAGAGAACTACAGCTCAGGTTGTCAGCCAGATCAAGTGAGTGTCAGAACCTGTTTCCAGTGCATTAAACTGCCTGACGTGCAAAAATATGCTGTTAAGTTTGAAGCTCTTACTTTAGTGTGTGTCTGTGTGTGGGTCAGGATGAACAGAGATGCCAAGCAGACGTTAGAGTTGGACTGGTCTGATAAATACCAGGCCTACAACCTTGATGACCAGTGTGGAAGATACACTAACATGAGCCCAGATACACGGCACCACCCCAGCTCAGCCACCATGCAGGACCAGTGAGTCTTTGTGTGTATGTGTTTCTGTGTGTAACACCATTTTCAATACTTAGCAGTACATAAAATGAGAAACAGTGAGCACAACTTTTATGTCTTCTGGTCTGCTGCAGGGTGAGTAACTGCACATCATGGACAAAGTTCACACAGGACAACCTGTCCAAGGCCATGCAGGAGGAGCAGGCCACCAACAGTCTTAGGTGAGAGCGAGCTGTGGTTCAGACTGTGTGTGTTGGAGGCTGCTGTGAAGGGGACTGTGACGCATCATTTAAAGGTTTCAGTGAACATCGTGATGCTGTTTGTGTGTGTCAGACTGCTGGTGGAGCGAGTGCTGCAGGACACCACTGAAGACCTGAGAGTCCAGTGCTCCACTGTGGACCAAGCCTTTAGCCAGCGCTGCACGGAGCTGATAGAGGCCAAGACCCAGCTGGAGATAAGGCTCGCAGAGGTAACTGACAGGCACACTCCAAGAAATATAGGTGGCAACTCGAACCATACAGGGTTTCCTCAGCTTGTCCCCATAGGAGAGCTGTTTTTGGGTCTGGGTCGAATCTTTTATAATTTTATAAATATTCCACCTAGAGACCTTTCAGAGGGTTCTACCTAGAGCCCAATAAAGGGGGTTATACCTGGAACCATCTGTGAAAGGCTCCACCCAGAACCCTCTATGAGATAGCCTGGTAAAACCATCCTGGTGACGTAAACTTCTGAAGACATGCAGGCTGATTCTTAATTGCCTGTAGGTGTGACTGTGAGCATGAATGGTTGTCTGTCTCCATCGCTCTTTTTACACAGACATCACGCTATAGAGCCGCTATAAAGCCCCCTCTTTATGCCACCTTTGCATTTTTATACAGAACCAAACAATGGCAGCATCACCCGACTCCAGTGTGTAATTTTAGACAGCACGCCGGCATCGTGTAATCCAAAGAGGCGTCACGGCCGCAACATGTAACACAACAGCGTCAGTCTCTAGTGTGACATATATAACAGACACATCTGCAGCGCTTTATAGACAATAACAATGGCATGAACTTGACAATCACAGTCATTTACTGTCCCTGGTGTATGGCGGCTTATCTCATCCTCTGCTCAGAGGGTTAGGAGCTCCTGCACTTCATTGTATATCCAATTTGTGGGCATTTTCAGCCACTGTTTTTCTTCTTCGAGTTAGTCGCTGACTGCTACTTTTTAATCTCCCCGGGTGGGTCACATACATAACATGTCGTCAAAACATCACAGCTGTTCCGCCCATAATCCTGTCCTGCCGGCTGTTGTTTCAGCACTGTTACTACCTGCTTTCCTGACTCAGAGGCTAGACGACTCTGTCCCCCAATTCCGGGATTGACACTTTTATACAGAACGGCAGGCAGAATAACCTCACAATATTCCTGCCTTCAGCAGGCAGTGTAAAAGCGGCTTATGTGTCAGCCCTGCAATGGTCTGGCAACCTGTCCAGTGTACCTTTCTCTCACCAAATGTCAGCTAGGATAGGCTCCAGCCTCTCCGCAATCCTAAAAAGGATTAACAAATATGTATAATGAATGAAAGGTTAGCCTGGGCTTAGGGAACCACATCAAGAAGTCTTGAGCTTCAAAGGTCCGCGGCTGATGTGGTCCAGCGCAACCCACTTCACTCCTGGTTCACAAGCATGTGTTTAGGGGGTGGAGATTTCAATGCTACTACAGCCTTCACTATATCACTGGTTGGGAACCAAACCTCCAAATTAGAACTGAATACAAAATGCCAAGTACCAGGTACCTGTAAACAAACAAAATATCTACTACGAGGGACACAAGTAACATGAATTGATTAAGGGGATTCCACATTTAAGAATAGTACTTGAAACATGGGTGAACATTGCATATTTGAGGGTGAGGATCTTTTAACACCCATGTTTTCAACAATCCTTGAAGACCTTGGAGCAGATTGGGGCCCAGGAGAGGAACATTGTGGCCCTGCAGCAGGCCATCCACAACAAAGAGGCTCCACTGAGAGTCGCTCAGTCCAGACTTTACACCCGCTCCCTCAGACCCAACATGGATCTCTGCAGAGATGAGCCCCAGCTCAGGTGCACATACAGAAACACGCACCATCTCATCTCTGTTCTATCCTTTTTCTCTCTTCATGATGTCTGCTTCCTGTGTCTTCAGTTTGGAGGCAGAGGTGAGGCAGATTGATGCCACTCTGGCGTCTCTGCACCAGCAGCTGAGTGAGGCCAGAGGCTCCCTGTCCCACCTGGAAGAATCGCGCATTACTCTGGAGAAGGACATAAACTGTAAAACCCACTCACTGTTCATTGACAGAGACAAGTGCATGACTCACCGTAAACGATACCCAGCTGTCTCCACACTGTCAGGATACTGAGGCCGACGACTCTGAGTGTTTGAGTGGAATTTCCTTTTTTTCATTTCTTTGTTTAGTCTCTTTGTCGTGCTGTGTTGTAAGAAGCAGTGACGTATCATGTCATCAAGAAAGCCTGAAAACTCAGCAGTTAAAAACAAAATTAATAGTATTTCAATTCACCAAATAATTAAGGTCCAGTGTGTAGGATATAGGGGCATCTATTGGCAGTAATGCTATATAATATTCATAACTATGTTTTCATTTGTTTAGAATCACCTGAAAATAAGGATCATTGTGTTTTTGTTACCTCAGGATGAGCTGTTTATATCTACATATGGAGCGGGTCCTTTTCCACAGAGTCCGCAGTGTTGTTCTACAGTAATCCAGAATGGACAAACCAAACACTGGCTCTAGAGGCAGAGGTTGAAGGCATACTTAGATCCCAGATTCATATTTTATATCATTCTTCTCTTATAAATTTATTGAACATGACATCTCAACAACACCTTAACAAAATTTCTTCAAATTTTCACTTGGACTCAACAATGAACTGATAGGACTTAAGTGGTCAAAAGTCAGGGTCAGTGTGACCTTGCATCTGTGTCATTCTCGTAAATGTGGTATCTCAAGAACACCTTAAAGCAGTTTCTTTAAATTTGACACAAACGTCCACTTGGTCTAAGGAATAAACTGCTTGGAATTTTGTGGTCAAAGGTCAAGGTCACTGTTACCTTACAAAATATGTTTTTGGCTATAACATAAAATTCATATGCTAATTAAGACAAAACTTGGCACACATGTCTGATAGGATAAAAATAATGAAGTGATGACATTTTACATCCAAAGGGTAAAATATCAGCTTCACTGTGACGTCATATTGTTCTGCATAAAACACGGTTCTGGCCATTATTCAGCATCATATCTTGATGACACTAATCTTGGGTGTCCACCTTGAAACTGTGCTGATCTTCTGTGCTGTTTTGTGTGAAGCATCCATGTTTTCACAGACATGGATGTAACCTGTAGAGAAAATTGACTGGTGCACAGAGGCACACAGCCGCATGGCGGTAATTCTAGTTTATGAGATGAAACATAACTGTTGTACCTTACAGTTTGCTAACTGAGTCCGTGTTTTCTGATGTTGTATTTGCTTAGATGTAATAAAATTATAATAACAATAATCAATGGTTGGAGCCCTTGTGTAAATTAAATATTTATTATTTTTGATGATCCCATTGGCTATCCACTGGTGCATCCTGAAAAAAATATAAGATAAAAATAAGCAGTTCTGTTCTTCACTGTCCTGTATTGTGGAGTGCAATAAACTCTGCAGCCTCTAGAGGTCCCTAATTCTTAACTCTTTCTACTAAAGAAGTTTTTTGTGTCTTACAGAGTCCGCACGCTTCACTTCTCCTGCCTCAGCAGTGTTTGTGTTTCTGTTCATATTAAAGCAACAAAGAATTGCAAAAATCATGACAGTATTGCTGCACATTAACATAGATTTCTTTTCATTTACATGAAGAAAAGACAGAAAAAGAATTTACTGTAGTCCGTTTTTGTTTGCTTGTCTGTTCTGAATTTGCAGTCTGTTTCTTTTGGTCGCACAAGTTGTGAATCTATTTCTAAGTTTGCTTGTGTTTAATAGTTTGCAGCACTTTTTGTGACAAAGGTGTCAAAGTTGTGATATAGATGTTCCTGCAAAGTTTATGACCTCCTGGATCACCTGGTGACCAAAAATGTGCACACAAAATTGCCTCATGGATTACACATAAATTGTCATAGAACTCTTCAAGCTACAGTGCTGCTGTTATATATCAGACTGATGTTAAATAATAGTGTTGATTTACTCCACTAGAGTGAGCTCTTGAGCCCCGTCTCCTGTCTCATCTCATACAGAGTCTTACTTCACAAAAGCAGCATACAAATTTAGTGTAAAAATACATGTAAATGTGAGATAACGTGTTAAAATCACACATGTTAAGATGTTCCAGTAAGTTGTTGCCTTTGAGGCACAGATATTGATATGTGTGTGAAATGAGTTTTAAGACCCAGCCATCTACTCCTGTTTATCTGCTGAGCTGCACTCAAAGCTATGTGGTACTGAGGAAAGTAATGATTAATAATATAGTATTCCAGCAGGAGTGAAATGAACACACAGCCCTGCATCATCAAAAGGAGCTTCTTGACTTTTAAAGGGACAGTTCACCTCAAAATCAAAAATACATATTTTTTTCCTTTTTGCCTTTAGTGCTATTTATCAGTCTAGATTATTTTGGTGTGAGTTGCTGAGTGTTGGAGATATCAGCCTTGGAGATGTCTGCCTTCTCTTCACTTTAATAGAACTAGATGGCACTCAGCTTGTGGTGCTAAAACGCCAAATAAGTACATTTGAAAAAAAGACATTTCTGCCGTTTCTAAATTAGATAAACTGATGTGGATTTCTGTTTTTATCACATGTTCAGTTTTAGGTTCAGTTCATTAAGTGTTAAACTACTGTAGCCTCATCTTTAGGTATATCTTCTCTTTTTCTTTTAAACATTGAGTAACAGTCTGTCTCTATTCTTAGAGAGAGCTTCCTCCATGTGAGGAGGTGCCACGACTGAGGAGGTTATGAAACTGAACTTTATGCAAAGTGAAAGAGTTAAGACAGGCAGCTCCATTCTTACTGCGCAGCACATAGTATTTATTTCATGACACCACTAACTGTGGGCATGGGATGGTGCCAGCACTGTGTGTGTGTGTGTGTGTGTGTGTGTGAGAGAGAGAGAGTTTGTGTATTTGTGCATATGATTTTACCATTGTGTGGGATAAAAAATGCACGCCCTTTAACCCTTTCAAACATCAGAGGGGAAACTGATTTTTTTTTTTCTTTTTTTGTTTAACTTTTTTTTTGCATGAAATGAGCCTGAGAATTGGGTAAGACTTTGATACAGAACATTTAATACACAAACAATAAAGCAAGTATAAATGGACTGGGACCGGCATGTGTGTGATATAAGAAGAGAAAAATCCTTATGAAATCATGCTCTTTTATAAGTTGAGCTCACGTGTCCTGTGTGCACTGACCATGTGACCACACGGTAAGAAAAAGCTGGTTTGCAGAGTAGCAACTCACTATATATAATAACAAGTATTGGCAAGTCTTGGGATGCACAAATTATAATGACCTAAATGTTGGTAGTCTGATTTGATGTTGGGAAAAGCTGAAAAATAAAGCTCATTGATTGTGTTTGGTTTTTCCTTTGTGTTTTCATTGATTTCCGTGGTCAGGTTTTCTTTGATGGACGTTGAGTGATGGGAAGGACAAATGTGACCAGATGAAAAAGAGAAAAAAAACAGTTGCATAAATGAAGAAAATGGGAGGGATAGATAAAGTGGCAGATCTGAGGGAGTGACAGAAAAAGAAAGAGGGAGGGAGAAGAGGAGAATAGAGAGACAGCAGGACCAAACTCACTGCCTTCCTTTCCTCCAGTGCTCTCTCCCTTCTTTCTCCTTGTGACTCCAGGCTGAGATCAACAGACAGGTGAGTTTGACTTTGGCATTTTTGTCTTCACATCACAATTTATCTCACATTTTGCCTCTGTCCATTTTCCCTCCATCATTCAAGATTCCATCCCTGCAGCTGTCTGAACTCATCCCTCTTTAACAACCTCAATTTTAGCCCCCATGAGTCTTTTTTTTAACACATATTTGTTTGTACTGTTGCATGTAGGCTTATGGAAAGCAGAATTTGACTGAGCCCTGACACTATAAGGTGTCTCTCTCATCTTCCAGATCTCCTCTCCTCTTGTTCCTTATCTCTCCAGTTTCTTCCTCTGTATTAGAAGAAAACTTTTTTAAAGGGGTGGTCCAAGGATGAATTAATCATTGCTCATTAACCAAAACGTCTCTCACAGTCGCCAACCTGCTGCTTTATTTATGTGTGAGAACATTTTTACGACAGTGTTTATTTGCTTTTGTGTCTGTTGGCTAAATGCATGCAGCTAAGCTTGAGGGTTTGCGGAAAGCCAAAGTTTCCGTTGGCTGGATGGAGAGGCTACTTTTAGCTTGGGTTATTACTCCCTTTGCCCTGACTGGTTCAGACTGAGGGCTCCGTCTTTCACAGTTTTGCTCAAGTTCCCTGACTGTCCTTTAACGTCTCTGATTATTTTAAAGGATAAAAACATCTATCAATCTTTCATTTTTACTGTGGAATGTCCCATTAGGGTTAGAGGAGAAGTTTCAAATTATATGTTTTGTCAGAGTATGGAATGTGAGTTCCATGGCTTTGTGTAATTTTTTGGATTTTTGTGGCAACACGTGCATAATGTATTTAGGGGCTCCTGCTTTACATATCTCTTCTCTGTTTTCCCCTCTCTTTATCTAATGTCACATCATTTCTGTTCAATGCCCATCAGCTCTTTCTTCATTCTCCACTGTGCATTTTTTGTTCCCTATAGGATGCTGTGCCTCAGCTCCCTGTCCACACTCTTCCTCCTGCTTCTCCTCTACTCCCCTCCGCTGTCTGCCCAGGGAATGCTTGTACGTCTAGCAGGTAGAGGCCGGCGCGGTGCAAACGAGGGACGTGTGGAGGTGCTCTACAATGGCACGTGGGGCACAGTGTGTGACGATGACGTAGATCTTAACCTGGCCAATGTGGTGTGCCGACAGCTGGGCTTTCAAAGTGGCTTGACCTGGGCGCACAGTGCCAAGTTCGGCGAGGGTCATGGTATGCCCAATCGTTTAGTTTGGAATAGCTTGCTACTAAAGTTTTCATTTCTTTTGATTCAATAACTTACCACCCTTTCTTGCTGTTAGGTTTGATCTGGTTGGATAATGTGCACTGCACGGGCACAGAGTCCTCTATTGCAAACTGTCGCTCAAATGGCTGGGGAATCAATGACTGCACCCATGCTGAGGACCTGGGGGTCATTTGCAGCCAAGAAAGGAGACCAGGCTCCCCCGCTGTCCCCCTGGAGGAGCCTCCTCCATCATCCAGGCGCCAGCCAAGCCAGCCAAGACAGAGAATTCCACCACCATCGCCCCCAGCCCACATCACTTCGTCTTCTGCAAGAGGCCATGAGATTGCCCTTCATCGCAACCCGACTTCTTCCCGTCGCAGCAACATCTCCCCACAGGAAAATGGCCACGAGATCCAGATCTTGAGACGGAATCGAGGTAGTACCAGACCGAGCCCACAGGTGAGCCCGGCTCTGCCACAGGGGCACCAGCTCCCTTCACGTCTGGCAAACGGTGCATCCTACAGGCAGAGACTGGAGACAGCGAGGTCCACTCCACAAGCAATAAGACGAGAGGCTGAGGGACAGACAAACAGGCAGCCTGAGCGGAGGAATGACCGGCATCAGCAGCTCAGTGGGAATCATGTCGAACCATACCCTGTTTATCCAAACGTGGGACTGGAGACTGATGCGCACTACACACAGGTAACAAAAAAAAACACATGTATACACGTACACAACTTCTAGTACACACCAAAGAAGTAGCCCATAGTTTTATTCAGACTCCCATACACAACTGTCATTTGCGGAGACACAGGCCAGAGGACATGTATAATTAGAGACAAACCTAAAACCAGACCTTCTCCAGATCCAGCTCTTATGTAGCCTTAAGTTTAGGACCCAACCACCAGAGGCTCAACAGTCCCTCTCTTAAAACATGCAAGAAACTCAGACCAAAGGAAGCTGAAAGACATCTATCACTTGTGTTTGGCTTCCTTTCTTTTCAACTTGCAGGGTTCACAACTTTCTTTACCATGACACGTATCCTGACACATCAGCCAAACTCTGTGTTTTCTGTTAGTTTCCTTCCTGCTGCCTATGTAATGTGGATGATTAAAGAGCGTGATGATAGGCGTGTAACCTTATCATGTTATTCTTCTCTCAATTGTGTGCTGTCTGCGGATATTTAGCTAAACAAAGTGTTGTTTGAGCAAAGATGAGGTCATGTTCATTAATGTGTGCATGACAAAGATCCATTTTTGTCCCGTGCCAGTCTTTACTTAGGATAAAGCACTCCCATACTCTATAATTAATCATCTTTAAAAAAAAATTGCAGGGTTCTGAAAGGGTTCACTTAGAGGAAGCTCGTCTACGGCCTGTACTGTCCGGCAACCATGGCGGTCTGGTGACGGAAGGCGTGCTGGAGGTGAGGCATGCTGGGAGGTGGCGTCATGTGTGCAGCCATGGTTGGGACCTCAGCAGCAGCCGTGTCGTCTGTGGCATGTTAGGATTCCCTGCTGCAGAGGCGTTTGACCAAAACGCCTACAGGTGAGTGTGTGAGAGTGGAAATGATGGCGAAGGAGGAAGAAGTGTGTGTGTGTGTGTGTGTGTGTGTGTGTGTGTGTGTGTGTGTGTGTGTGTGGTTCTGAAAGGGATGGAAAAGTGCAGTGGACTACACATCCCTTTACGGATTAGGCGGCCCCATTACTGTACCATCCCCCCTGTAGTAGAGGTTAACCACAGCTGCTGTCATTAGTACAACCACACTTGGCACGACATCCACTGTGGCATTAGCCGAGGCCGGCTGTCGGCCAGGCCTGTCTGCCCCATTGGCTGAGTGGGCCTCTACACAGACCTTTAAAATAGTCCTTGAGAGTATGTTATTAATGTCAGATCTAGACTACAAGATTATCATCATCATCATCATCATGGAGTGTGTCCTTACATGAAACCTCCCTTATATAGTTTCTAATCTCATATAATTAAGATGCCCCCAGTGAAAACTGTGTGCGGCAGCACTTTCTAAAGCAAAGTGGCATTTCTTAAAGTCTGAGGACTCTCCTCTGATCAGCTGGTGAGGCAATCATGTCTCTACCAATATTATCAGCTCTAAAAACAACTGCACTGCTGTCTCTCCACCACCAAGCGGACACAGTTAGCAGCTAGCTGATGAACACAGTGAAGCATTTAGCCACTAAAAAGACAGATATTTCCTTCAGGAGTTGGTGGAGACCAAACCATTGATGAATATTTGCCTGGGATTCATCAGGTGAACAGACACATTAGTCCAAATCAAATCATAATGTTGTGCTGCATTTGCCAGATGTAAATATAGGCAACTGTTTGCTACGCTTTCAACATGCTAACTGTAAAGGTGATGATATGTCAGTGTTGTAATCGCAGCTTGTTTCGGCTGGACAAAGTATAATCTTCTAAAGGAATACTTCCCCACCAAATTACCATTTGTATGTCAATTACTCACCCTTATGCTAAATACGCTAAATTAGTGAACAAACCTGTTTTTCTCGCATGCCTTCACGTTAAACGAGGAATCCAAAACACAGAAAATTCTTGATCAATTGAAGTCATAAGGGTCTACATTTAACAACAGCAAAACTATATCAAAACATCTGTTTACAAACTCTCACACAACTCGTGCAGTATAATTTAAGGCTCATTTATCCAGTCGTATGCTCAGTGCTTCCCAAACACATGTGTTTTCACTAAAACCTTACAGTTTAAACACTCTTGCAAAAATAGTCTCAAGTACAGACGAGCAGCGTGCCTACGTTGCGCAAAATGCATGTGTTTGGGTAGTGCTGAGCATTTGGCCTGGATAAATGAGACTTGGATTATACTGCATGAGTTGTGTGAGACTTTGTAAAATGATATTTTAATATGGTCTGGCTGTTAAAATGGACTCCTAAAACTAAAATTCAACAAGAATTTTCTCTATTTTTGGATTCTTCGTTCACTGGGGAGGCATGAGAGTAAAACAAAATTTTCTTAACAAATTCAACTTAACACTGGGTGAGTAATTGATTTAAGCGGGATTTATACATCGGATCGACACCATACACATACCCTATGCCATGCACCTCCTCAGAAATGTAACGACATGTCACGGTGAGGCAGACTTCCTGTCTATTTTTGTAAGCTTTCCCTCAGTGGAAACAAAGCTTTTATATACTTTAATTTCACAGATAAGAAACAATAAATTGTGACGATGATATAGCCTCCACAAAATAGCATTTTAAGTCTTGTGTGTGATTTATCCTAACTTCATATGGGCAGAGGAAATCTCCCCTCATTGCTACGCTAATTTATACAATGTAAAATGCCATAGGCTGGTGCTAATAACATAAGCATGTTGTATTTGTTTGGAAAATGTGTTAAAAATAAGACACAGTGAACCTTGTGAGTCGTAATAGAGTCGAATTTTGTGATGTTTCGTTTGTTAGATGTTGCTGCTGTCCCTGGATTTATATGAGTAGAGGAAAAGTAGGCTAGCTGCTAGGCTAAGTTATACAATGTAAAGTCCCACAGGATTGTGCCAAAAACATTAGCACGTTGTATTTGTGGGGGAAATGTGTCCAGATAAAGACAAGTGCTTTGTCTGTGAATGCTGCGAGTTATAGTGAAGCCAGTTTGTGTACTTGTGTTTGAAATTGTTTCTATTAAGCCATGTTTAAAGTGTGTTTAATGTGTGTTTTGAATAAACTAAACTTTACAGCACTTCACAGAAACCCCGCCACCAACTGGTGTTTTGATGTTGTAACTGCAGAGTGACGCAGACACAGTCATTAGGAGGGTTAAATATTCCTTTAATGCAGGCTTAAACAACTGGGTATCTGATACTGTAAAGTTTGAACACTTTGTCTTTTTATCAAAGAGAAAACAAATATTTGTTCCTTGGTAGTCTGTTAGTTGTTGCATGGGAGCTGTGGCTTTTGAATCCCAACAAAACAAACACAGTGTTCTCTCTGCTAAAAATACAATGTGCTATGTGCTGTTTTGCTACAGTCATAAATGCACTTAGTTTAGCGTATAGACAGAAAACCCATTGAGTTACAAAGCTAGCAGGAAAAGAAAACAGACTACTGGTTTCTATTTGTTGTATGTTATCATAAGTCTTTGATTCTCCCCCAAACACAAATCATTTACTCTACTAATGTCAGGTTGTTATGCTGATTTTGTGTCTATAAATCCAGCTCATCCATCTAACTTTAGCCATAAATACCCACTTTAGTACCTACACAAACCTTCAAAGCCCTTACACACATACCATAGAAAAACCCCCAATACCTCACTTACACACACACACATACTAATACATGTCTGCCTCCACCCTCTTCGCACTACGAAACCTTACACAAAGTACGTCCAAAGTCCACGTGCGCATACAAATAAATACGCAAATATACATGCACGCTTGCGCACACGCAAACACATCCCTCTGTGTGTCCGTCTGTCTGCCCACAGAGGTCTTTTTATGGCTTGGCTAACAGGACGACTGTACTGACCGCTGGCCTGCCCTACACCATCTGTCTCTCCATGTCGCCAATAATTACCCCTTGTGTCCTGCTCTGCTCTGCTTGGCAACTGGATACAGACTGCTTTTCCTCAGCTGCCCTGTTCACCACCACGGCCACAGCCTAGAAATAAAGAACACTCTCTTATAGTGTGTTATCTCTTAAAGCTTCTTAAAAGCCATGTACTTTGTGAGAAAACTTCAGAATTCCACTTGAATGGATGCTTCAATGTGGTCGAGTAGACCTTTCAAGTCCAAGATGGTGGTTAGCTGGTTGTCCACCATGCTAACTGTCTAAATCTCATGCTAATGTGGACAACAACATCGAAGAAACGCCTCAGAGTTGTCTGGAGAAACATCCTATTTCTGTGCCAACAACCCGACCAGCAGCTTGTGTAAAGACTGGACCAGGCCAGAGTGTTGTTTGTTTTTTGTCAACCTCCACCCAGCTACGTGGGAGATGAGTGGAGCAGCCATTTTTGTCCAAGAGTAAACATCTGAGCTGAGAAGAAAGGTTTTTTTTTGAACAAGCAGTGAGGTGTGTTATTGGCATCTGGTAGTTTTGAAACCGGTATTTATGTTGGTGATTGTCCTATTGAAAAAGTTTCCAGAGAAAGAAATTGTGATGTATCTTATACAGTTAGAACAGTGCTTAGTACTACTTTTAAAATGTATTACACTACAGATTACTGAATATAGCCCTAAAATGTACTTCATAACAAATTCCATTAGATTACTCAAACTAAGGAACATATTCTGAATACTTTGGATTACTTTTTCTTCACCAATCAGCCGTTCTTTGTCTATTGTGAAGCTTCTAAAGCGAGCAACAGGTATAAATAGAAACAGTGCGTCCAACAAAAAATTAGGTCAAAAAGCACTGCTGGGTCGTTCGCAGCTAGGTAGGACATTCCAATAAAAAACTATCAAACAGTTTCTCACTCGCATCACGTTCAGTTTGGGCACGGTGTTAGAGCAAAGAAAATAAAAACAAATAAAGCAATCCCTTCAAGTCATCTATTTTTAAAGACAGTGCCTGTATTCGGAATACCACTTATTTAACTGTACCACAACACAGTTACTCATATTTTGTATTTTAAATACATTATTTATTTATTTGCATTTCATTACTCCCAAACCCTAAGTTAGCAACAGCAGTCACTGGGATGGCAATGTCGGTCGGACAGTCTGTCCACAGGCTGTTCTCAAGCACTATTTGTATGTATACTAACAAAAAGTAATGCACCAGCATTGGTGTATAATACACAGAATCATGAGCTACTAATTTGTATATGACCTACATAATCTGGAAGGCTGCAATCACGTGACCAATGTGCTGGGTCAAACAGACACAGGACTTTCCCCTAGGACACCAGTGTTTGGCCCAATCTCGTTTCTACCCCTTAAATCTTCCACATGGTATTGAGTGCCCTTGTTTGCAAGATAACCCTTGATGAGGGAAGTGAGAAATATTAGGGTAGAAATCTTTCCCTCAGAAATGAGACACCACTTCATGCAAATTGGCGTGGCCAACGTGCAGGCATACGTCGAGCGTAGTAGCGACGCAAGATACCGGTGGTCATTCAGGTTTGAATTTGTGTTGTGGCATGTGCTATGTTTATTCTTCTCCATCTGATGAATCAACAGAGAAGAAATGCTGAAAACAGGAGGCGCCTACGACGTCTTCTAGTTATGATTGATTTTGTTCGGGGAAGTCAATTTGTTTAAATATTTTGACGCTGTGTTCAACCGAGTCGCTGATGAGTTTACGCTAGTCCAACCATCTGTTGGTTGTATAGCCTATATTCTGATCGGACAGTAACAAATTGTTTTCCAAAACTTGCAGAAGTTGCTGACTTTGCAAGGTGTTCTGGGAAATTTTATCTTCCACTTCGCTGAAAGTGTAGGTCGGGGCTTCCTTGGAATCTAGGGCGGGTTTTAAGTGTTGGAAACCACTTCCACTATCTCAATTCTGTTTTGGGACACCATTAGCCTAAATGTGAACACGCACAACCAAGTGCAAGTGGGTATTTCTAAGGGAAGTGTGGGTACTGGGACAAGCTCTTTGTGACCTGTAAACTTTTTCCTTAACCTAACCTACATTACTTAACTTGCCCTAACACAACCTACGAATCTTTATGTTAAGTATATAACTTTACATGAGTACATATCTTGACCTTAAGTACAAAACTTTAATTAAGTACTTAACGTCACAACGTCATTTATGGGGCGCTAATTCATTAGATATCACATACGTATGAGGATACGCTACTGTCCATCACATTTGATCCAGACTTCAATATCTCGCTACCCATGCCCCCCTCATGACGAATTGTGGTAACTTTTACTATCCTTTCACTTTCCATCTTGTGCTAATATCAGGTCAAAATTTCAATTTGTCCGATGCTTTGGTTTATGTCCGAGGTAAAGAATTGTACTCAAAGCTTTGTTGTGCTCAAGTGCAGCCTCACAGAGCTCCTAGCGTGGCTGTAAACTTTTGTTTATATGGATGCACACACGATAACAGTCACATCACATCTTCCCGGTGCTACCCACTGTGTTGGCAGTGGTCCATGCCTGCTCTTCGTTGGGGTTTGTGTCCACTGGAACAGCTGTAATTATGGTCTGAGAGATCCACTAGAATATTCTCTTGACTGAACCTGCTGCACACCCTTTGCTGTGTCAGCACTTATTCCCTCTCTGGCCATGGTGGTTGTTGTTTTTTGGTGTGACTGCCTTTGTCTCGGCCTGTTAAGTTGCTCAGTGCATTTTTACAGCATTTTAAATACTCCCCCACTTTGCTGTGCTTACAAAAGGCGAGTGCTAAAGCCATTTTCCAGCTCCCTTGTTTCATCACGTCCACACTCTCTTTGAGGCTGACACTAACTTCAGTTCTTCTAATTTACTTTAACCCCCTGCTCCTTCTACCCTCCTCAGTTACAGCTTTTTTTTATGCCTTTGTGGCAATTATGCTAAAACCCACATTTCATGGAAAGTACATCATTATGACCCTGTTGAGTTTTCGTTCCATGGAGGTTGAAGGGACTGTTGAGAGTCAGTTGTGGAGCCAGTGTGGTAACCTGCTGAGCCGATTGTTCCAGTCAGGCAGCTTTGCATTCATGCAGTATAATAACAGGTTATCTCTGCCTTCCTGACAGTCAGATCCTCTCCCCAGTGTGGCTTATGGTATTGTGTGGTCAGGGTTGCATAAAAAAAAACTTGGCATCAAGGCTGAAGATCCTGAGAAGTAAGACAGTCTTCTCCTGGTTAAAAGGATTCAGCAGTGCTGCGGTCACAACCTGTTTGTTGTGCCTGAGGCTCGATGCTGCGGTTCACCTCCCTTCTTTTAAATCTCCTTGCTCCAACTTGTGTCTCTGACCTGACAAAGATCAACACCCACCGTGCTTTTAGCACTCAGTAGGACAACTAAAATGTGTCTGAGTGAAAACCAAGGCAACCCGCTTTCCCTTGTCCTGTGAAGTCAGACGATGCCCATAAAAGTTGCCCAGTTCACAGAGACTTACATCACTCGCTTGTTGTTTCCCAGCATGCAGTCGTAACGTCGGGTAAGGACGCTTGGGTTTTACAGACCTTTTGTTTTTACAGAGGCAAGGCAGGGAAAGTTGATATGTACGTGCATATTTCCATGTCTGGTGTGTGTGAACCAACATGCTACTGCTCGACCGCACAGCAGACACTGCCAAGCAGAGCAGGCAATTATATGGGTAGCACTCCCCGTCACCCTCTCCTCCGAGCCATGAACTAACACCCCCCTTACAGTCTGTCTCTCTCATTTTGATTTACCACCGAGTTATGAAACATTTTAAACTGTGCAGACACACACAGATAGATTCACACAAGTAAATACACACCATCACACACAGCTCACTCATACATATTCCTATTTACATTGCACGAAGAAGCCGTAGGATCTCTCACTTCTCATCAACATGAAGAAAAATCTATCCTCCTACACAGAGGCTGTAAAGGAGAAAGAACAGAAATAACGAAAGCAAATAACAGAGAAATAAAGAGAGATACTTACTGCAATGTTTCATCTGATGTGCATTTTAGTAGCAAAGAAAGTTTAGAAAACTAGAAAGTCTGGGGTAAAAAGTTAAATATTTTCCTCAGGAAAATCTGGACTTAAAGGGAGACTCCGTCTTTTTGGGTTTTTCAAACGGAAACTTCCACTCAGCCGTAAGCAAAAAGCAGTCAAGTATAGAGCGCTGATTATTGTAATAACTGAAAGGACCACCTAAAATAAACAAATCTCAGTAAAAGTGAACGCTATATTTAGAATATTATCACCACTCAACTTTCCTGTCGGACAGCCCTTTCTAACAGGAACTGAAGCTGTTATATCGCTCCCTTCAACTCAACTCAACTTCAGCTCCTTTGACAAAAACTGTAATTTTACTTTGAAGAACAACACATTCTCACTCTGACCTTGTCACATATCTACGTTTGGTCATGGGCCTTCCACGTCCAGAAAAAAGAACAGGGTTTGGCTTCATAATCTTACGTATGCGAATACCTCTCTTCTGGGCGGAGGTTGGTGTTTGTTGGACCCATTAACCACCACTCCCGTCCTCCCCACTCAGACTTTAGCCGCCCTAACTTTCGTTCTTGTGCCACCGCGTTTCCCCCTGATGCCGCCAAGCACTGTTAAACTATGATGGCAATTGGCCATATATCATGCCAATGTTAAAGGGGAGCTTTTTATGTCAGTGTCTGAGGCTGCAAGTCACTGCCCAAGTGCCAGATTTTGATGGCTTCGGATTCAAGGAGTCAAACTAAGTACAGTCCGTGCTGTCGCAGCAGAGCGTGCGCCATCTTGCCAAGTTGCTTTTGTGCATGTTGAGAGCATGCTCTGTAGAATGCAAGGACTGCTGCTCTTCCACTACCCCATTCATGCTCTCGATTTCCAAGTCCAATTTCCACCTGCAGAAATATATGTTTAAACAATGAAATCCTTTGTTCCAACTGACATCATAACTCTGGATCAAAGCTAGCTTGTTGTCAAAATGGGGAGTGTTTTATCAGGTTGGTTTCTGCCTCAGCTGGGATACAGTGATGATAGTGTAGGTGATATGCACAGGTTATATGTTGGACAGGGTCTCAAACACGCAGAAGCAAATGGCTAAGAAAAACGTCCTAGACCAATAGGTGATAGTCACGGACCTCAATCCCTGCTTGGCTTCGACTGTTTTGTAGCATTCCATGCAGCAGTGATATTATGATGGTAGTGACAGCTCGATCCCCTGAAAAGAACAAGCTACTCCCTTTCATCATGGACGGGTGATTGTTTGTCAGATCAGAGGTCTGATGTTTGGAGCAGCCAAAAAGTGTAGTTGGTAAATTACTGAGTGGTGTAGTTGCAGACTATGTATCTTTGTAACTGCGGAGAGAGTGTATTTTTTTAGAGGAACAGGACTTTGAGCAATGGGTGTTTGTTTTCAGAACATTCTCTGCCTGGATAGGTTTTTGTTGGGTGGAGTGGACACTGGCACTATGTAGGAAGACATTTTTTTTTCCTCACTGAAATGGAACACAGCAACGCAGATAATTTGCACCCAGTGTGCATAGTTGTCATGGGGTAAATGCACAATTTTCCGTATTTCTGCACCACATTTTTGTATTGCATTGCTGAGAAGCGGCTTTTAGGCAAACATAGCAACATCATCATGCAGGAACCTACGTCAGGTCATGTGAGACGTTTTTAGAACCGTTTGGGAAAGTAGTATTTTGATGATAAAACATACTTAGATTGAAATTTATTTATTCAAAATTTATTTATATATATTTTATTACATTTCTAGTGGTTGCTAACAAACCCACAGAGACTTATCACTCTACTACGGACTGTTTTAGCATCTTTACTGTTTAGGTTCACTCTCGCCACTCTGGTCAGCTCCATTTCCAGCAGCAGAGACCTGCTCTGATAAATCCTCTGTACCAAACAACAGATAAAGTTAGTGACTAGCTGGTGAACACACACAGTGGAGCATTTACCAGCTAAAGAACCAGATATTTTTTTCCATACAGCAGTTTGTCTGGCTCAGGGTTTCTATTGTGGGCCCCTCCAGCCTCAAACACATTTCTCATCTAACGTTGGTACTACTGTGTATGACAACCTGTGGATTACCAGGATACTGGGGTTCTCCTGGAGAGGAAACATGTCCCGTTTTAGGTTGCCAAATATTTAATTGCATCATGAATCTGGTTGTACAGTAAACTCTGCTCCTGTCTATACTTGGTGCTGTGACTCATTTAATTCAGGCACATTCATGAAGGGCGTCAGTCATGCTGCACCTGTCTGTGGTCGCGCTGGTCGATGCAAGTGGTCAGCTCTAGTGTGTGTGTGTGTGTGTGTGAGTGTGGGAGAGAGAGAGAGAGAGAGAGAGAGTGTGTGTCACAGAGGGACACTTCCCAGACTCTGCCTGGTTTGTGAATCATTCTTTTTATTGAATTCTCGCTTTTTTTCTTCTTCACTTTTTAGGTTTAAGCATGGTGTGTGTGTGTGTGTGTGTGTGTGTGTGTGTGTGTGTGCCCAGGCGTAGGGGGCCTCATTTTGTGTATACACAGTGTTTCCCTTTACAGTTTGACTCTAGTTTAAGGTAATATCCATGAAGCTAGACACCGTTTACTGAACCCTGTTGGAGTTGGCAGACCTCAATAAGGAAGAGGATCAATGTATAGTGGCTTATTCATATTTTTAGGATTTTTTTCCGCATGGATGCCCCAAACCAGACATCCACTGTAGACATATAGACAAACACTGAAACAGAAATACGCCTGACTGTAGAAATGGAAGATCTAAAAAAAAGTTATGACAAGAAGGTGGTGGTTTGAGAGGAAAGAAAGGAAGAAAGAGGGAGTTATGTGATCCGTTATTGTAAATCTCCCCGTCTCCTACATGAGGACTATGTTTATCCAAAGACACACACGCCCTTCCCAGCATGTTGTGTCTCCTACATAGCTTTCAGTTTGTTTATTTAAGGTTTGATGGACAGAATGGAGGAGTAGGGATGTTGAGAGGAGGAGAGAGGATGATTGAGGAGGAAAGATGTGAGTGGACAAAAGAGTGGATTGTGTGTGTAGGGCAGCTGGTTGTTTAGTCTACACAATGTAAAGATGCACAGTTGTAACTCCGGAGTGTGATGTTCTCATTCTTTCAGGAAACTGTGGGACTCCAAGTTGGCCGATCCATCCGCAAGGTAAAGTCAACATCTGCTCTCTGAAGGATTTAACTTGTGTTTCAGAGATTATGAGCAGTGTGGCAAACCCCAAATAAACTTCTCCTCCACCTCTTTCCCCACCCAGGCTGAGGACACAGATCGGTAAGAAGGCCTACTGGGTGGAGAAGATGCAATGTCAGGGCACGGAGGTCTCTCTGTCGCAGTGTCAGGTCCTGCTGTCCCTCCCCAGGAGTGATGTACCGTGCCGTGGCGGCATGCACGCTGTGGTCCGCTGTGTCCCTGGATCCCAGTTCACACGCTATGGCAGAGCACCTGCACCACCCGCCGTGCCGGTTAGTGTGCAGGAAGATGTTGAAACAAATGTGTTAAAATCAAAGGATGAGTTTAATATTTCATATTACTTATTGGTTTTCTTGCTGAGATCAATACCGCTCTCATGTTGGTTCACTAAATATGATGCCACAGCCAGGTTAGTTAGCTCAGCTTAGCATAAATACTGGAAGCAGGAGGAAAGGTGAGTGAATTAATGTTCCCTAGCTCAATATCCTCTTAATATGACACATTGAAGAGACTTTTCAAAGGGTTTTATATCCTCAGTAATGTCTTTCCCTAGGCTAAATGTTCAAAGTATGTGGTTCAATATGTTGAAATCACCAACCTACCTTGAAACCTTTACCCTCAAATTTGCAGGCAAGACAGTTTTCTTATTACCTCACATCTTCACAGTGGCTGAATTGATTTTTACCAGTCAAACTGCATCGAAAACATCCATAAATCTTTGTGCTTCTGCTATTTGAAGTCTCACATTATAAGTTTACATCAAGAGACATAGGACCCTGGGAACATAGGGATAACACAGAGGAGGAAACTAGCGTTAGCATGGCTCTGTCCAAAGTAATTTTACGAATTAACATTAATGTAATAACATGTGCCAGGTCTAGAATTACTTCCAGAGTTAGATGAGATTGATATCACTCTCATATCAGTGCAGTACTTATGAAGCAATCCAACATAGTCTCACAGAAATACCTGAAATGGATACAACCTCTTAACAATGAATTGAAATGAATTGAATTGAATTGAACTGAATTGAACTGAACTGAACTGAACTGAGCTGAATTGAACTAAATTGAATTGAATTGAATTGAACTGAATTGAATTGAATTGAATTGAATTGAATTGAATTGAATTGAACTGAACTGAACTGAACTGAACTGAACTGAACTGAACTGAACTGAACTGAACTGAATCGAATCGAATCGAATCGAATCGAATCGAATCGAATCGAATTGAATTGAATTGAACTGAACTGAATTGAACTGAATGTCCATTTCATGTATTTCTATGAGACCGGGCTGAGCAACCAGCAACTGGTTACTTCAACAGAGGGAACTAGCGAGCTTGGCTCTGTTCATAGGTGACAAAATCTGCCTGCCAGCACCACTAATGAACGCATTACATCTGGATTGTTTAATCTGCACAAAACTACAAATTGCAGTTCTACATGGTCTTTTTAACCAGGCTGACTTTAGACAGATCCAAACTAGCAGTCCCCTGACCCCCTTCTGTCCGTGTTAAGCTAAGCTAAGATAAGCTAAGCTAACTATCCTAGCAAAAGGAACAGCCCATGGAGGTCGACACAAGGATCTCAGATTAACATTTATATATTTTTTTTAACAAGAAATGTCTTTTAGAACAATATGATTTTAGACAAAAAAAATTCATAGTAAAATGTATATATAACATCTACAAATATCATTATCATGCTGATATAAGGTTTATTAAGCCGTCTAACTGCTCTGAGAATGTAGCGCAGAGCATCCAAATGCCAAGTATAACATTTTCAAATCAATTCACATTCCTCCATTTCTTACCTAAACTCTTCCTTTTTCCTCCAGCCTGTCGTGCGTCTGAAGGCAGGGTCCCGCCTCGGCGAGGGCCGTGTGGAGGTGCTGAGGGAGGGCAAGTGGGGCACCGTGTGTGACCACCTGTGGGACATCACTGCGGCCAGCGTGGTCTGCAGGGAGCTGGGCTTTGGGACAGCCAAAGAGGCGCTCACCAAGGCTCAGCTGGGACAGGGTAAGATAGGACACATAAACATAGCCACACACATAGTGTACATAAAGTGCACTCTGAAGTCTTTCTGGTGCTTTCCAGTGATGCATTCACTCACCATGCCCGGTGAGGTCATGGTGGGGAACATTTGTATGTTTAAACAAAACTATAACTTTATTTGTAGTTTTATCCTAAAGTGAGCAGATAACCTCATTCAGGAAATCATAGAGTACAGATCTGATAGCCACCTATGTGCTGAATAGTACAAACTTTGAATCAGCGCGTGAGTACTCCATGCTTTCTGAGTATGATCAGTTTAGCTCAGCGATCCTGGAGACTAAACACTTCTCAGCCTAAATGTCTGTTGCTAAACGCAGCACTCCAGGAACCATGAGCCTGAGCAGACAAATAAACCCAGAGAAAATGTTTACAGCCTGACTTCTGCTTCTATCGCAGGAGCTGATTGTTGAGGAACTCTACCCATGACCAATTATACGAGTGTAAACTATGCTTGGAGGTTCCAGCGACAAAAACAGTGGCATGTGTCGTTGTCAAAATAAACCTGTTGTATGTGAAAAAGTTAGCTCAGCTTTGAAATCAGGATGTCAGGCAATCAGCAGTGAGCAGGACTGTGATTACTTTGGCACTGCTTTTGTTGTGGGCATGAGAGCACAGCCGCTAAACTGTCCAGCAATAATAGAGTTAAACATTTTCCTAGGAAAGAGACCCTGCTTTCACACACTTTCACACACAGTTATTGTCCTTTTTTTTTCTCTCGCCGCACCTCTGCAGTAACTCTGTAATCACGTTCATTTCCTCCCATTATCTTTCTGCCCAAACGAGCACATAGCATGTCCCATAATGGTGGCTGCATTTCCTTCTCTCTACTTTACTTAATGAAGTAATTCATGGAAATTCATTTGAGTGTTACTTTAGGGCTCTATTAAAGTAGGTGCTATACTGCAGTTATGTCTAAATAATGAACATGGTTAAGTGTCAAAATGGAGCACTGTGGCTTTTAAAGTCTCAGGCCAGTTTACCAGAGCTGTGTGAACATATAGGAGATGACTCTGTGCATTATAGGAGTGACATTAAGGCTCGCTGTCAGAGGGGAGCAGCTTGAAGCTGGACTTGATGACATCATTAGCTATTTAAAGCCAAATTATAGGGCTTTAGCCTGGGCCTCACACACCTACACAAAAACACTGATGTGTTCAAAGATTTTCCTCCATTTTGCCATTTTTGTTACTATTTTAGTTTATAAAGCGTGGCCCTGGTGTGCATGGTGCTGCACAGAGTGTACAGTAATTTAGACAGAAAGCTCTCTGGCTGAGCTCAGAGCCACATCAGAGGTCCCGATCATGTCTGGGCTTTTAATCCTTCTCTGTGGACATCTGTGGCTGCAGAGCCATCAGGTTCCTTTAAGTACCATGTGCATGTTCATGTCTTTTTGCATGTGGCCTATGGTTTGTAAGACACATGTGAATCAATCAACTCCACGCCCTTTCTCTGTAGGTACCGGCCCCATCCATATGAACAGTGTGCAGTGCACAGGCAGGGAGAGGTCGGTTACAGAGTGTGTCTACAGACAGGTGCCGCTTTACAGCTGCAAACACAACCAGGATGTAGCTGTACGCTGCAACGTGCCCAACACTGGCGTGCAGGCCACGGTCACAAGCACACGCATACACACACACACACACACACACACACACACAGGTATTTAGTAGTGTGACTGACAAGAAAACACTGTCTCCTCCCTGAACCTTCAGGTGCGTCTGGCAGGAGGCAGAGAGCCCTCAGAGGGACGTGTGGAGGTGCTGATGGAGGTCAGAGGGGTGAAGCGCTGGGGTTCCGTCTGCAGCGAGAACTGGGGCATCAATGAGGCCATGGTGGTCTGTCGACAACTGGGCTTAGGCTTCGCATCAAGAGCTCATCAGGTAAACAACAGATTAGAACTTTTTTTGCAAGTTTTTGCTTCGTTTTTTCCTCTTTGGTCTCTGAGCTTTTGTTCTGTGTGCTCCTATAGTTCCTTCTCTCCTCTTTCTCTCTCCATCCTGCTGTTTGTGTGTCTGTGCTGTGTTATTACTGAGGCCTGAGGTAATTACAGGCTTCTCAAACGTCCACTTCCAGTGCACCGAAAATAAAAGAGGGAAAGTGAGGCGAAGAGAGATCAGGAGAAATTCACAGAGCAAACAGACTGAAAATAGAACTGTGCATGGAAAGGGCAGCGTGAGTGTGTTTTAAACGGGGGCTGCAGGGAACATTTAACAGGCAGTTTTAAAATTGTGAAAAAGAGTGGAAAATGTGATAATGTGCACTGATAGTTCCTATAAAAAATGGCTTTTCTTTCTTTATAGCAGAGTTTGCCTTCAGCTTGGACATTTTTCACGTCTTATTGTCATTATTCCATAAGTGTTTAACACAACTGAACAAACTTATGATTCTGTGTGTGAATTTGTTCCCTTCTCGTGTCTCTGTGCAGGAGACCTGGTACTGGCCTGGCTCTGCAGATGCTGGGGAGGTGGTTCTGAGTGGAACTCACTGCATCGGCACTGAGATGTCCATCCAGCAGTGTCGCAGAAACACAAATGTCTACTGTCCCAGAGGAGGAGAGGGCAGGGCTGCAGGAGTCACATGTGTAGAAAGTGAGTCCAAAACCAGCAAACACACACGGACACATTTGTATTTGTTGTGCAATGTTTGTTAAAGGGGAACTGCACAGATTTCACACATCAGTGCCTCGGGGAACACTGCTGCTCTATGGAAAAAAGTCGCAACAAGCTTTTTGTGGCTTTAGAAGGAGCTGCGTGAAGTTTGATTAATCGCCTCCAGTGATGTCACTTGAGTCAGCATCGGTTGGGTCTGAAAACTGCAAGTCTGAAAATGAAACAAAATCTTGAGGTGTGAAGTAAGAAAAAAGTGAGCTTACCAGACCTCTGTAGCCAGCTCCTCGTCTCTGCTTGAGGCTACATTAGTTGTTGTTAGCATAACACATTTGTATCTATAGCCACTTTCACACATGCACTGCAACCCTGAACTTTTCCCAACATATAGAGGAGCTGTATGTGAGGAGGTGAATGTCCAAATCTGCTGGACCGGACCTTAAACAGACTGTATCTTGCCAGCTCCCTAATACAAAGCCCATATAATGTCCAGTGGAGTTGGAGTGGAGTTGCTTTCAGGGCATGGGCCCAAGTACTCGGACGAAACAAGTATCTTGTATAATAATGTATGGTTTTCATGCATTTTTTTACAAGTATAATCAGAGTAAAATGCATCAGTATTCATACTCATGATGAAGGAAAATATCTTACACTTGTGATAAAAAAATGATCTGAAGCTAACCCCTGAGATTGTTCTGTAAATAGTTTTCTGATAAATAATGAATATAGCAACTTCTGATCAACCCGTATCGATTTCAGGCTTAAAATAACAAGTTTTTGTTAGACCACACCCATTTCAGGATTAGGCCACACCCACATATAGTATATACCCCGCCCATTTTAAGTACAGATATGGACGCAGATCTTTTATTTGGCTGAACAGATACAAATACAGATGCAGATACTTCTGTACTCAATCATCCCTAGTTTGTGTTACAGTGACTGGATTACTGCCAGAAAGGGCGTTATGGCAGAAAGCCCTGAAGGCAATTTTCTCCCACGTGCGCACAAAACCATAAGAACACAAACATCCAAGGTTGAAGAAGAAGGGTCATTTACATGAGGACGCCAATAGAAATGTCTAACTGGAGAGAAGAAAAGATTCTGGAATTTCTGTCAGTAAGGACCGATGCAGACATCAGACAAATTCTAGGAACAGGAAGAGACTTGGTTGTTTGTGGCTATGTAAACAAAACACTGTGATTTCTGCAGTGTGGTTTCTGCCTCATACCCTGCTCCTGGACGCTCTCCCCGGGTACCAACACTAGCCTGAGACTGTTAGACTGCGTCTGACATGGACAATCTCCTGAAATGTCCAGACTTGGCTCTCTGGATATTGTCAGGAGTTCATATGAGAAAACAGCTTTTGACTAAACTGTTGGTAGTTGGGTTGCATTGTGGGTGATGTAGGCGACAGGTTTGGACAAGGAAGAAGAATTCATGGATGTATAAAGAGAACTGGATACAGATTGGGAGGTGGGCTCATCTCTATGAAAGTAGCTCAGTGGCACATGAAGCCAAAAAAGTTTGACCTCCTGGGTGTAAAGTTACCTGGATTTTCCGCATCATTTGGTCCATAGAGCAGGCACACTAGAGACTTTCGCCAGCCGAGTGATTAACTTCCAGTTTAGCTCTCCTCTAACTTTAATGGAAATAGAATTCTTCTAGACTTTCCAAATGTTATCGGATCAAATAGACCAAATCTCATATGGGCTGTGACGCTATTAAAAACTTATCCAATCATTTACAGATTTCTTTTTCCCAATGTAAGTCCATAGAAAGTCTTTTTGGGCCCAATAGCATTACATGATGAACCCAGAAGTTGTAATTCCACTGTTTGGCCACGAGGAAAATAGGCTTCAAATTCTGGAGGACTTTTGGGGGGTCTAGTGGAGTAAAAAGAAACCTCTTTAATAGTCCATCATGACTCGCAATGCCAATGGAAATGCAATTATAAATCAATAGAGTTCTCTCGTAATTAAACTCTGACCCTCTGTCCCTGCAGCTGCTCCTGACCTCGTCCTGGATGCTCAGCTCGTTCAGGAGACGGCCTACCTGGAGGACCGACCCCTCCACCTGCTCACCTGCGCTAATGAAGAGAACTGCCTGTCCTCCTCTGCCGCAAGGATGAACTGGCCCTACGGACATCGCCGCCTGCTCCGCTTCTCCTCCCGTATCATGAACCTGGGCCGTGCTGACTTCCGACCCCGAGCCAGCAGAGAAAGCTGGACATGGCACCAGTGTCACAGGTAAGTCTGGAGGGGAGGAGACATTGACAGTGTTTTCTCCAAGCCATTGTGTCACTCAGAGGAGATTTCAGGTTTTCGTTTTAACCAACAGCTGCTCATTTTACGCCCTCAGCCAGATAGGGAGTAACTATGTGGTGACTTTAGCTGCTGCAGGGTTTGGTTGGAAATAAAAAGCTTCATAACCTCCGTGGCTCAGGACTGGGCACCATAATGAAGTGGCACGAGAAAAAAGAAGCACTTAAAGAACACTGGTGCTACCAGAAGTCAGAAAACTTATTGACTGCGGCAAAAGATGAATGGGCCTGTAAGATTTGGCAAATGAAATTGCATCGCAGTGCTGGACTATAAATAACCCAACACATATAAAAGTCTGTTATTTAGCTCAATAAACACAATCTTTTATCCTCCAAAATGATGTTTACAATAAACATCTTCCTCACTGGTCACCCAGTTGTTACAGTCAGAGCCATGACTGCACTCAGAGCACCCTGGCTTCTTATCTCTGCGGTTGTGGTTTCGTGTCCCAAAACGAGAGGCACAGCTCGGTGTCTCTCCCAGCCACAACCCAATCACTGCCTCCTCAACCAGCAAACACATGGTCTGACTTCTGGTACAGTCTGTTCTGGGAATGGCTCTGTAATGAGAGAAAGAGTGCCACCAAACTGATATCTATCTGCCTACTTGTGTTGTTGTTTTTTTAACAATTGTTGCCTGTGATCTGATTGATGCCTTTGCAACAACATAGCAGGATTTATGGCTGCTATATTTCAGATGAACCTCAGGGGTTTTTTTTCACAGGGTGATGTAGGTGTGCACAAAAAACGCAGTAAATTAAATGGAGATCTGTCTCTGTCTTCCTTTTCTTCCTTCACACATTAATCATGTCATCCTGATCCAATTCCCAGGCACTACCACAGCATTGAGGTGTTTACCCACTACGACCTGCTGACGTTCAACGGGACCAAGGTGGCAGAAGGTCACAAGGCCAGCTTCTGTCTGGAGGACACCTACTGCCCTGATGGTAAGACATGATTACAGATTAATGTCACATAAATCTGCTTCCTGAGGGAAACATCTGGAAACGAGAGCAGAGTTCGTGACAAACAATCAAGAATACATAAAAGTGCAAAGCTGAAATCCCATAATGAGCATTCAAAGTCAGACTGTAAGATCAGGGGCCAAGCCTAAATTGATCTTGGCTTCACAGAGCCCAGACAGCTTTACACAGCTTAGATCCTTTCTATTCATTTGAAAGTCTCCAAAAAAAGATCTGGTTTCTAAATCATTTTGTTATAATTTCAGGCTGGCGGTAGAAATTCAAATCCACAGCGACTGACAGCGAATACGATTTACACTTTACAGTTGTCTCTTTTTATACCTCCTCATTTGTTTACAACTTTTTTTTTCTACCAGGTATCCATAAGCGGTACGCCTGCTATAACATGGGTCAGCAGGGCATCTCAGTTGGGTGCTGGGACACCTACCGCCACGATATTGACTGCCAGTGGATCGACGTCACAGACATACGACCTGGTGAATACATCTTCCAGGTTAGGAAAAAGAAAGCATCTTCTAAATCTTAATATCACTTATTGCGGTCTGCGCAGCTGTCTGTAGAGTTAATTGCGAAACTGTTAGTCCAATAAGAGTGCAAAGAAAAAAATAATCTACCTTCAATCTTCATGGTGAAATCGCATCATCTAAGTAGCTTACACAACCTCTTAGATCGGGCGTGAAAGCAAAAAAAAAAAAGTTTCAACAGAGTTTCAACATCTGAAGGGGCACATGAGATAAAAGTTAAAAGACTATAATTTGGGCTAAATGGCTCTTGGCTGGTGTACCATTCAGGTGTACAGTATGCATGTAGTTTTAAGGGTGTGTGCATATTTAAGGAAAGTGAATTTAGTCTGGATTTATATAGAAAGTAGACCTGCTATTAGTCCACCCTCTCAGTGCTTATTGGCAGTGGAACAGCTCTGTCAGCACTTTACATTTCTGCAGAGAGAGTTTTGTGTTTGAAAGCAGACTTTGTTACATGTCTCGTCCATTTCTAGACATCCAATCTGCTGTGGTGACCTACTCATCTGTCCTCCCTCTCTGTCATTTGTTCTATTTTTTCACGGCAGCTCGGTGGCAGCAAAGTGATGATGTTTACAGTTTGTCATTATTTTCGGAGTGTTTACATAAAATCAAGATGTTTACGTGTGACTTGCTTTTGCACGTGTGTAAACTGCATGCAGGGCTGGTCCGTCCATACGCATGCGACGAGCCACGTCTTGAGAGATAAAACCACACGCATGTCATAAAGCAAAGATCCACTGTTACCACGACGACGTGACCCAGTGGCACTTTGTGGCCATGACTGCGGTTGAACAGTAGTTGAGCTGCTCATAAATTTGTGTAAGAAGTGAGAGACGGAGGGAGGGCGCAGATGCTCACTCGTCTTTCATGCAGCTGGGTGTTTCTCTGAGTCTTTACCAAGAATCGCAGGGTGGCGGCCTTTTTTAGGACTATACATTTAGACCGATGAGTCACATCCACCTCAGCTTGATTGCTCCTGATTGCTCCGTCATTTGAAAATCAGCTGCACAACCTCACAGTCTTTTTACATGACAGTGACGACCTTTCATTGTACTGTAAAAAAGGCTGCGGGCCCTTTGTTTCACATTATTACAAGAGCTTTTAAAAGGGCATCAGCTGCCACCCAGTAAATATGGCCTTTTACACTGGGACTATAAAATATGTGCTGAAATTATTGGCTGCACTCTACATGCAATATTAAAAAATATATGAAGCTCTTGACACCAAATTTGGTTGAGAATTTAATGAAAAAGAATCATAATTATGAATATTTTACATCTCAAATCTTTGCCTGTAAATATAATTGGCACCACAAAATTTATACTGTACTTTAAAAAATGAAACGGGGTTGCTTTGTTGAGTATGTGGTCAGGTTATCTGTTTGATGTGTGCATCGGGAAAATACATTTGTGTGCTTTTCTTATATACTGCAGGCAGGCAGACAGGGTGGAAAACAACAAACCATGGCAACCAACCATGGCTACAGCCTAATGATAGGCTGCGACTTAAATCCAAACCCAAAACTGTCATCTGCATCTCTGGCCCTTTTTTTAACTGCATGGAGATAACAGTGGAAAGTGATGTCATGCATCACTTGAACCCCTAATTTATACATCACGAGCCTTATAGAAAAGGAGAGAACAATAATCCTGTGGCTTCTCAGTTGAACTTGTGGAAGACCAGTTGTTTCCTAACTGTCTGACGTGAAGTGTTGCTTTCTCACTTGTTTCTTTTATTTTATTAAACAGTCCCTCCACGATTAGGCAGAATTAGAATCTATTTATGATGATAGGGAGGGTTCAGTGTTGGGGCTGCAGTATTAAGAGGCATTTGCTTGGATTTTGATCCATTAATTATAAATAATTGATTTTGATTGATTTTAAAAATCCATACGTGTATGCTTACAGAGACTTTAAACAAATATAATATAATATCATCTGCATACAGGGAAATACAACTCATGTGTGCATCTGTTAAGCCCAGTTCAGACCAAAGATCTGCGATGAGTTGAAATGTGCAACTACTTGCAATATGCTGTTCTGCAACGTTCTAAAAACCAGCCAGCCAATGCAACTAGATGAGACGGTGTATCATCTCTATGCAACAACTCTCTGTGTTTTCATTCTGATTGCAGCTTTTCTGGCTTATTTTGTGGCTGAATATAATTTGTAGCTTCTAAAATACATCCGACACCAGAACACATAAGGACGGAATGAGAGAGCTTGGCGTGGGCAGAGCACCTGCCATAGCAAGCAAACATGCCATCTGCAGTTATTTTGGCTTGACCAGCGGACTTCACTACAAGCTGATTGGCTTGAAACAGATAATGTGATTTACATTCTAAAACCAGCCGCAGGTTATTTGACCAGCTGCAAAAGTTGCAGGTGACACCATCAGCTGGCTTAAGTCGAGCTCAGACGGCTAGTTCACACCACTGCAACTTTTCTCTGTAACGTTCTAAAACGGTTTCGTCTGGTCACAAATCTTTGGTCTGAGCTGGGCTTTACAAGCTGGGATGTTATAACTGCCTTTGCAAGTGGTTCAGTTGCAAAGAGCTGTGGAGACGAGTCAGCCTTTTCTGTGCAACTGTTGCAATAGGGAGGGAAATAGGGAGGACAGGACACCTATCATTACATAGGCTATTTACAAAGTTGAAATATATACCTAACATACTTATTATACTTTGTAGGGTTTGCATATTGTTAAAAGTCGTCCTTTAATAAATCCTGTCTGAAATCCTGTCCATCTTGTCTCTCGTCTATTTCCTTTTACAGGTGGAGGTCAACCCTTCCTTAGACATGGCTGAGTCTGATTTCCAGAACAACGTGATGCGCTGCAGATGCAAGTACGACGGAGCACGAGTTTATATGTTCGGATGCCATGCAGGTAGAGTGTGGAGACTTTTTCAGTGCACATGCATTTTTACATCTCAATACTTCCCCTATTTGTTGCTATGAATTCTACTTGTTTTCTTTGTCTGTTTTCATCAGGTGATGCTTACAGCGCAGAGGTGGAGGACTTGTTTGACCACCAGCGTCAGATCTCCAACAACTTCCTGTGAATTAAGGAACATGCAGATTTAAGGACAGAACAACTGTACAACTCCTCACCACACCTCAACATGCCATGGGAAGGAGGTTGAATGACAATGACATGCCAGTAAATAGAAAAATGAGGGCCTGAGGGAGGAGGGTGGGGGGGTGAACTGGTATGGTATGGTTTGGGAGAGACTTCACGCAAATATGACTAATTAGGATCCTGTGACTGATTGTCATCTGCAATGACTGTTCCTGTTAGAAAGTCAAAGAGATTTAAGGAGACATGTAGGAAGAGGAAAAGACCACAAGTTAAGAAATACGACCAAAGTTGGTCTTCACAAGCATCATGTCACCACGATAAAACGTAGAGTAGTTCACAGTTTCAAAAGCGTGTGCTGAATTTTGTAACAAATTGAATTCCCTTGATCAAAATATATAAACCACAGTTAACAAAGTAATGACGTGAAGGCACATGAGAACAACACATCCTTTACTTTTACAGTACACCATCAGGCTGTCATCCATGTAATATCAACCCAGGTATCAGACTGTCAACCAAACTCTGTACATGCTTCCTGTGCTTTCACTGTCCACATTACTAATGCAGTATTTACTGTTACAACTGTGTGGTTAAAATGAGATTTTTTTTTTTAATTTCATGGTGCTATTTTTGCCTTATTTGAATAAATATTGTAATGTATTGCAAATGTATTGTCATGTACAGTTTTATATTACCTCTCTGGAATATTGTTCTTTAGGTCTCTTAATTTATGCAGAATTTTAATGTACTTTTGAGTTGAAACTTGTCCCTGTGTGGCTGTGTTTTGTATTGTTAATTTTATTATGACAGATATTTTCTCTTGTTTGTTTTTTGACCTGTTTAACATCGGTAACATCAGATGAGATGTGGTTGTACCACGGTATTGCGCCTTGAACAGGACTTGGTAATGGTAGTGAAAGAATAAACATCAGACTGACAAACTCTATGTTTATTTGAGGCATGGTTATTTGACTGCAGAGTTTTCTGATGCAGAACAAAGATAATGGTTAATGTTACAGTTTCTGCAGAAGATTTGGGGAATATGCAAACTAGCTAATTGAGATTCCCTTGTTTAACATAGTAAAGATAAATGATAAATAGTCAAGTTATCTCTTGACAGCAGTTTATACAGTGCCTTGTGCTAGTTTGTCTGACAGCATGCAGACTCCTTTGCTTTCTTCAGCAGATTTAAATAAAGATCTACAGTAAAAAGATTGAAGCTTCAACAACAACTGGGTTTCCCATCTTTTCCCAGGGAGCCTGAGCTAACCCGTATTTTATGGTTGTTTCCAACCTCATTGCCACTGATGAACACATACAAACACTGTGGAAACTTTCACAGCTGCCCATTGTCACATTACATAGGCTATACTTGTAAAACGTCACCTACTTCTGCCTTATTTTCCCCCTTTATGAGCTGGAGTATAATTTTCACTTTCTATAGGTGAAAGGACAAAATAAAGAGTAATACAAAGTACAAACAGAAAGTGATAGACATTTTGCAGATTTTGAGACTGGCTGCAGTGGGAGAATGCTGATGTTGACTGTTAATGCTTTCTCTAAGGTGATGACTAACTATCCTTTATCCGTGGACATAAAAAATAACTCATACTCCATTGTAATGTGCCAACACATCCCTGAACACATCATATCATGTCCAGCATCTTTTATTATCATAGGTCTACATATTAATCAACTGACAACCCCCAGAGCTGAAAAATGAGGCCAGCGCAAAATTGCTAAAAATAGTAGTTCCTCTAATGACCACTTAAGGTTGGCTCGAAAACTTCACAGCAGCCTGGTACAAAAATAGTTTTGGTCTGTACGATTGTACATGGGCTGAATTTTTAAATATCTCACGTGTTTAAATTCATACAAATACGGTCACCTTGGGTCACTTCTGGCTCCAAAAACCCAAGACGACCAAAATGTCAAACTTGAGTCCACAAACCAATGGATGACATCATGGTGGCTACATACATTATTCAATACAGTCTATAGTATGAACCCACAAGCCCCATGATTAAAGCAGGACTTGTGTTTAGGAGCTGCCTCTGCAGCCACTGCAGCTACGAGTGACAGTTAGACTATGTGATGATGCTAAATGCTAAATACTGTTTCGCATTTAGCTTACATGCTATGCTGTTGTAGCAGAAGCACAAACGGAGACGAGTGACAAAAGCTGTGTTTGGAATTGTATACTAACTTATTGCCTGTATATTCAATCTGTACGTACTGCCTACTAACTGTACAATTAAGTATTCCATTACTAACAGACTGTACACACTGAAATATAAAATAACTACGCTCAGCAGTTCTCGCATGTCCGAAAATGTTGCAGCTAATTTCCCAAGCAGCTGTTGCTTGGATAAACTGACCACATTTTGGGAATCTAAATAGTTAATTTTCTCACCTGAAAAATAAAAACTTAAAAACTTACACCCTCCATCCCCAAAGTGCTCCTGGCTTTGAAGCCATTTTCACTGTGGCCAAACAGCGGAATTACAATTTCCAGATCCGTCCTGTGATGCCATGTGGCCCAAAAATACTTTTCCCCAAAGGGTTAGGGTTTGGTTCATGTTTATGTAACCAGTGAACTCACATGATGTCTGCGTTGTGTTGATATGAAGAGGTCCACACTGTGGATATCTTTGGAGGCAATCTGCGTTTATTCCTGACAGCAAGTGGCAAAAACAAAATCCTCCATCAAACACAACCAAACAAACTCAAGCCCCTCTCCCACGGAAAACAACAGCAAAAAGGGCAGCTGTGTTACATTTATTACTGCTGTGTAATTGACCCTGTTTTATTTAGGTAGGAAGAAACATATCTATCAGGCAACAGTCTTTAGCACAACACCAGTCACTTCCAAGCAGCAACCTCCAGGGCTGAAAAATGAAGCCAATACAGAAGTGCCATTTCACCTAATGATCTATAGAAGCTGGCTCCAGAAGGCAGTCAGTCCCCATAGACCCCCATGTTAAAATGCCCAACTTTACAGCAGCAATAAACATGTTTACAGCCTGGTACAAAAAACTGTTTTGGTATCTACAGCTAATTTCCCCATTCATGACAACTCTACAGGGGGGGAATTTTTATATAACTCGTCCATATAATGAAGTCTTAAAGTTCATTCATTAATTTTTCCATTACCGCTTATTCTGTTAGGGGTCATGGGGGGGCTGGAGTCTATCCCAGCTGACACTGGGTGAGAGGCGGGGTACACCCTGGACAGGTCGCCAGACTATCACAGGGCTGACACATAGAGACAGACAACCATTCACACTCACATTCACACCTACGGCCAATTTAGAGTCACCAGATAACCTGCTTGTCTATGGACTGTGGGAGGAAGCTGGAGTACCCAGAGAAAACCCACGCTGACATGGGGAGAACATGCAAAGTCCACACAGAGGGGCTCCCCCACCCCAGGTTTGAACCAGGAGCCCTCTTGCTGTGAGGCGACAATGCTAACCACTGCAACACTGTGCCGCCAGCTTAAAGCAATTAAGGATGGTGGCTTTGAGTGACAGGTTGTCTGCCACAGACTGTGTCAAATCCACCACTTGCTTCTCCACAGCTTCAACCTCTCGCCCAAATGTGGGCACCTCTGGCTCCAAAACATCCAGATCGTATTGGCTGAAGTGCCGAACTTGAGGCTTCAAAACGGGAGTCCACAAACCCATGAGTGATGTCACGGTGGCTACATCCATTATTTTTAGTCTGTGGCCATTGCGCAGTCTGAAGTGACAATGCATTGCATTGTGGGGCACTGGAGTATGCCCAGTAAGCTTACGTCTCGTACTTTAAAATTCCTGCCATTTCCCACGTACACAAAATCCACATATTATTAAGTGTGAACACATTACATTTTTGATTACATTGATACCATACTACATAAGTATGCTGGTATATGATTTTGAACACCAAATCAGTAATGTCCATTATATGGCAATATAAGTTAGCTAACATTAGCCTCCATAAGCTACTCATTACAAATCCAGTGAGGCTGTATCAGCAAAGTTTTAAAAAGCCTTTGAGTGTGCTAAATTTAGGAACAGTGTGTTTTATTGCTTATGAATGCAACTTTTCTTTTTTATGGGAAAGACTGTAATTTTTTCTCTTAAATCAAGTGTGCATTATTATCAGACTGCAACACGCCTACATGTCTTTGTAAGTAGATAAATGTAATAATAATACTGTTACTGCTCAGGTGGTGATCAGTCAATTTGAGCATCATTAGTAGCAAAGCTTTGTATTTTAAGAAGGGAGCAGGGTGATGTAAGGTGTATTTGCTGACAGTGTTTGGTGCTGGAAAACTCATCACCCTACACCACCAGAGTCCTTTATTGTGGTGGGACATTAGATTAGTCCTTCATTTGGACCATGCCTCACATTTAATTTGCTCCATGACACGCAGCGTGTCTGGGGCAGAGCTGGCACTCGGAACCACCACTTGCTCAGTAGTGGTTTGTGTTTATGTAGTTAATCTAATGATTGTGTGTGAAGCACGCAGCAGGCCGCTGTGCTCTGCGGTGCATCACCTCCTCGTGAAGCCACAGCAAAGCATGAGATTATAGGCAGGGCTCAGATCTCACACGATGATGGTAAAGAGCAGCTACAATCTGTATTTGCAGTTCAGCAGCAAGAACAACAGAACGCAGGGAGGTCCACTTCTGTTCTGGCAAACTCACTATGAAAATTTGTCCACATTTGGTTTCGTTCCACGCTGGAAATCATGTAAGTCGACTGTGCAAGAAAAAGTCACGTGTGCACCTGCTGAGACGTCGGCAGTTAAAAAAAAAAAGCATAACCAGAGATAAGAAGAAAAGGGTTTAATAAATCACAACATGATCTGAACACTAGAAAGAGTGATGACAAATCAACATAAAATACATCTTGTATCTACTGTTTTGACTTCAGAAGAGAATTTGGTGATCAGACATCAGCAGGTTAAATAAATGACAGTATGAGTGAGTCACACTAAACCATTAATAACTCAGTGTCATAGAAGTAAAGTAGTAAAAATCAAAATAAAAAAATACTTTCATCTTGTTAGCATATTTGCCTTTATAATGTTCCTGAAAACGTTAACAAACGTTACATCACATTTTGTAATACCTTCCCTATTGAATAAAACAGTATTTCTCTCACTAGTTAATATTCCCTGCTTTATGTCCGGCCTAAAACACCTGAAACACATGCTGTAAAACTCATATTCATCAGCCTCAACAATGTATTTGATGTGCTGACAATAAATAATTCCATCACTCCTACTGTAAATACATCTTTGGAAACAAGGAAACTTTGGAAAGAGATTAATACCTGCAGAGATGTATTTGAATAGTGTGAATATTACCTTATCACACTCATCGTGAACCACTGATTTAAAAAGAGATGAAAAAAGCAGAACATGTAATGGTGCCTCATCGGAGGCTGCAGCACTTTAATTAGCCCACCATGAGCCACGTGGCACTGTGTCTCTGTCGCCTTCAGGCAATGATCTGAACTGTTACACAAACTGGGCCCCTCACAGCTGTAATGAACTGCACTGAAGCATGGATATGCTGTGCTGGTAGAGTCGAATTTGACACACATACTCTTATGATCACATTGTATAACATTTATGCACTCAGCACTCAGTTGCACAACATACCCACTGACAGGTAGCAGCGAGTGAGGCCATAAGTTAACAGCAAATTGTATTTTGAAGACATGAGTTGATTTAATTAGTGGTATAACAAGTGGCAAATGTGCAGCTTTCTCCAGGCAGGAGAATCAGACTTAATTATTGGCTGAGGAGGTGAAGGAGACGCAGAGTCACATGGTTTGTGGTTGGCTGGGTGAAGCCTCAGAGGAGGCAGCTGCCTCTAGCTGTAACTAAAGTCTCCTGAGCCTGGATGTGTGTGTGTGTGTTTCAGGAAGCTGACTAGGAATTAAGCAAACAGTCTTTCTCTCTAGTTGAAAAGTCGGAAATATCGACTTTCCAGGAACATAGAAAAAAAAGAAACGTTGAGGAACATTGAAGAATGTTTCCGAACTTCCTCAACTAATACATTGTGTAATACTTCAGCTGGAGCGGAGACATGTCACCAAACTAGACTTGCAGCTGAACTTCCATTGATCAAAAAGTTAGTTCACAAAAATACAATATCTGCTCATGAGTATCATTCACATTTACTGACCCTAGATATGTCGCTGTGCAGAGTCCATACTACTTATTATTGAGGATGTAGTTTTCAAATATACTAGCACCAGATACAATGTTATTCACAATGTCTTGAAAAGGTAAATCTGTTTTAGCCTCAAAAGAATGTTTCGTCAATATAAGATGGATACATTAGCCTACACACCATTGAGGTAGGACTCCTCGAGAGTTTCAGTGTTCACAATAACACTTTTTCTCCCAACAAACCCCCAAAATGCGTATTTCTTACTGGCTAACAAGCTGCCTGTCAACTACAAGCTTATTCAGCTAAAGTTTGTTCCTTAGATTGAATAACCATATTATCCTCATCATAATCATCATCATCAGTCCCGTTTGAACAAGACTTCTCTTGTTGAAAATGTGTACAGACGAGCACACAACACAAAACACAGACAGAACAGCCATGAAGCTAGACAAGAACAACAGCACCAGCTTTTTTTTTAGAGGCTTTTCACTTCTCAGAAAATGTTTAATAGACGAGCTAACGGGATCTCAACAATGTCTTCACATAGGGTTTAATGATGTACTGAATCAGCGTGAGTGAGTTATATTATATATATACTACGGGACATATCACAAAAAAACTTTGCTTCCCTCACATTAACACGTGGATTTCCTTGGGTCAGATTTAAAAGCATAAAAAATTCGTATAAAAACAAACACGAAGCATTAGGTGTATTTAGTTGGGTTCGACAAACGGTTAGACTCAGTGCTTCACGACTGTGGTTACTGTGGTACAGGTGAGTCTGTTGTGTTAGCTCGGCCATGGCACAGAGGCAACATGGACAGACTATGAAGATAAGGGTGGGAGATCAACAGCAGGACAATCTCATCTGATGTAACTCTGCAGGCAAAAAGAAGGACTGTGGCAGAAAGAAGGAGAAATGGTTGGAATCCACTTCTGTGAAGTGTGGTGGAAGGAAGGAGTGGCCATTTGACAAAAACAGAGCAGGAGAGGAAATGGAGAAGACTTAAGCCTCTGCTGAATCAAGTATTCTAAAAAAAATACAAAATAAAACAGTAGCTTTCTGTTTAGTCACTTCCCCTCCCAAGCATCTTCCTTCTGTTTGGCTGCCAGCCGCTTTTGTTCTGAAAGATAAATAACGGACACATGGTTCAAAATATCAATCAGTGAAAGCCCTTATCTAAACAAGACTTAGGTGATTTGAAGCCCTAAATTTGTATCACTGTCTTCGCCACATGCAGGGAAGGGAAGAGCTGAGGCACACTGAAGAGCCGGATGTAAATTTATCTCTGGATACGACCGTATGTGGCGTCCATTCCAAGGACACAATGTTCAGCACATGATGCACGTCTGCACTGACAGTTACTGAGCGTGTTGTGACCTTAAATAAACAGCACAGCAGTGCGCCCATGCTGAGAACAAAAGAGGCTTTTTTTAGTTTTCTATACTCAAGGCTCTGACTTCCTGACTGGCTCTTCAGTGGACAGCCATTTGTGGTTTTCTGTGCCTATATACTTATGTTCCATCTGTGAAGGGAAATGGCTGCTGCGCTGATTATAGACCTGTTATGATCTGCACAGCAGTGGACGGAGAGCAACTTCTCTTGGTATCAACTTGCGGCTGCACAGCTCCCACTTGTGGTGGAAACCTTGTGATGCAAAGACTAGGACAGTCAGCTAAGGACTGTTATGTGATTTAATATTTGTTTACTTATTCTGGGATTCAGGGTTGACTGGGAGCCAATGTTCTATTAATGACACCCTGCTTGACAAACGCACATCTTAAACCCATTATTGCTGTTTGCAACAGCCCACCAAGAGTGAGGATCTGCAGTATTTCAGCCATCTGCTCCCTAGTAGAGAGAACTGGCCTTCAAAAGAAAGTGTACTGCTGACCCCAGAACATCTTCAAATAAAGAAGATGTAAATCAAAAACTGAACATAGCAATCTCTGTTACATACCTCTCGCCTCCTGGAGCTTCTTCCTCTCTGCCTCGCGCTGCTCTTTCGTCAGGTTGCTCTTCACACCGAGAGCACCGATCACAAGCTTGCGAGCCAGTGCCGCACTCGTCTGAGGTCTCTCTTTAGCAGGCAGGAGGTAGTCTGAGGATGGGAAGAGAGAAGAATGAGGGAGAAATATAATATTAGTCTCTAAATATGTGAGCTACAGAGGGCAAACTGAGAAGGAACTGGAAAGGCACACAGCTAGGTTTTGTACCTGAGCAGCTACGAGCTTTGGCCTTAGTGGCAGAGGAGGATTTGGAGAGTGGTCGCAGCTTCATCAGTGGATGTTTGGATCTTAAAGCTTCACGAGCTGAAAATGGAAAAGGAACGAATTGCAGGTTATTTTATTTATTTTGAGACAGCTGATGCCACATTCACACTAATGTTTTAAGCCCCATTTAAGAAATAATCGCTGTCTATACTGACACGCCTGAAAATGCGCATCACATGACCATTAACTACAGTGGCTGTGTGTGTGCAGATGTAAACAGGAAGCTACTATGGAGATGACAAAAAGTAAGACCAGAGATATCTTTGTTTGGACCAACAACGAGTTGGAACAGTTACTGAAATTACCACATCATAAGTATAAATCGGTCAAGGTAGCAGTAAACAGATTGGGAGTCGTTACAAACCACATACAGCGACATCACAGGAGTATAACCCATAGCAGGAGGAAGCTAGGCAATGGGAAAGGAGTAACATTACCCACACAACTGAATGAAATCACAAAAGGTTTGTGGGCCTGGCTGTAATGTTTTGGATATACACATTGTGACTGACAAAACCCAATTGGGAAAACATATGTGTCTGTGTCATTGCTTTCAAAAGCCTCCCATTCCATCTGTCCAGACTTAAATGCAACCCTGGTGTTTTCAAAATAAAAAAGGGGTTCCCTGGCATTTTCAAAGGTCTCCATTTGAGGGGTTCTAAATCACCAGAGTAGTGTGGACATAAGGCATAAATGAAGCAGTTATTATGCTTTTTAAAAACAAAATTCAGTAGCCTGAAAAGCACATTTGTTAGACAACATCAAGAGAAGATTCAAACATGTTTCATCTTATAACTTACAATAACGTAACAGCTCAGCAATTAAGCCCTATTTTATATTAATTATGTTGAGTTTTTCCATCAGGGTCTACTCATGTCCACTGATCCCCTTTATTAAACAGTTTTCCTTCCATTGTGATAGGGAAAAGTGTCACATCAATATTTCCAGCAGAGCATAATGTTATGTATTCTTTACCTTCAAACACTTCTTATGTTACCCAGTGCTTCACTAACCTGCAATGGGGCTTGAGAAGAGGCCCAGGGCGTGTTTGTCATCAATCCATTTGATGTCAAAGCCTCTCTGTCTGAAAGACACAGTGAGTAATACAGAAACTGTTATAAAAGCCAAAGTAAGATAAAACCGATACTTCTGAGTCTTGAAGCTCTCAAATGCAACACATAAACCAGGGATGCCATTCACTGAGATTTCATTATAGGATTGTTTATCTTAAAATGCAGTGAGGAAAAGAGACCCAAATTATACATACTGGTAGCACTGAAATAACTTGAGAAGGTCCTCCGTCTTAAACTCCACAGGGAAGTCGTAGATCTCTACAATGTGAGCAAGTTCATCCTCCGTGAGGTCGATGTCGTCATCGTCATCTCGGTCCATGTTGTAGTAATCAAACCTGGGCTCCTGGATTGACTCTTTCTTTTTACCCTCCTTCACAGCCAGCTGGAGAAGAAGTGAGGAGAGAGAGAGCAGATAAGAACAGGTGGGAGAAGAGGGAAATTTGTGAGTGTCAAGTGTGCGATGAGAACACCTGTTAGACTGCATACGTTTTAGCTAGATGTTCAAATAAACTTGCAAATGAGTGTGTGTAAATTTTGAGGAAGGTTCTTCCAGTTATTACTTTTTTTGTATCACCCAGCCCAAAGTCTCACCTCTTCAAGTAGGTGCGGATCCAGACAATCTCCATCATCATTGAACAAGGTGTCCCAGCTGTCCTCCTCCTCTTCCTGAGCGGCTGTTTCTTCCAGCCCTGAGGTATCATCTGCCTCCACATCGGCTGAGTCCGGCTGCCCATTAACCTGCACATCCGTATCCTGTAACCGCTCTTCCTTTACATCAGGATCACCATTCTGTGTCTCTCCTCCATCCTCTCCTCCAACAGGAGCCTCCTTATCCCCTGCTCCAGCCTTGCTCTTCTTGTTCTTGGCGTTTTTTCTTGCCTTGTCTGTGTAGCGAGGTCTGGGTCTCGGTTTAGCTTCTCCCTGAGTCTGAGGTTTGTCTTTGGAGCCTTGAAGTCGTTGCTTGGGGACGTACAGAGCCTGACTTGGCTTCTTTGACTGGGAGGGAGGTGCTGGTGTTGGCTGGGTGGGAGCACAGTCGTCTTTTGTCTGATCCGACTCCATTGTTAAACTATATTACAGCTACCTGGATCAGAGAGGAAATGAAACAGAGGGAAGGGCAATGCAGTGAACATACTAAACGTGAAAATAACGTTAGTATATCAAATCTTGCAAAACGATTAACAGATATCCAAGCGAGTCTTGATGGGCTTAACACTGTTTGTTTTGTTTTTTCTAACTTCTTGAACTAGTTGATTCCTCCGTGAGAAGAGTCTATAAATCTGACTAGTGACAATGACCACTACATTGCTGTTAGCTAGTTAGCTTACCAATTTAGCTAACGTAACTTCCACTCGCTGAGGTTGTAACACTTGTTTATTGAGGTCACAAACATTAAGTTAATATCAGCATCCATTAAAATATAATTCTTGCTATTTATTTTCATTTAAAACATTTCTAAACAGAATTATATGTGATAATTGTTGCTCTTTCGGCTTACCCGTGTTCGGTTTGTTTGGCTACAGATTTTCGTCGCGCTGCTGACGCAGGCGTAGGGCAACGCAAAGCATTCTGGGAGATAGTGTTCTTGCTTTGCGCTGCAGCTTGACTACACTAGAGCGCGCGCACGTTTGTAAACAGTCCAATTTGTTTTTCAACTGAATATTTATTGTCTTTTTCGGTCAGGATTTCTCACCCCGTGGAAATTATTATCGTGCTGTCGCTTGAATGTATTGTTTCTGTGCCGTCGCAGTAATGCATTTATGTAGTGGCGCCTACAAACAGAGTAGACTTCCGCCTCTCGCACACACGCGCACAGAAGCGCAGGTCAGCCATTGGTCAACATTCTGATTAGGCGCACAGTTGTTCGCTGATTGGCCAATCGTCCACACGTTACACAAGCCGTTTCGTAAATTTTAAAAGCTGAAGTTGTGTAAGGTGGAGAGTCTTTGCCTAATGATTTAATAACAGCGCTCAGTGCTTTTTCATCAGTGCAGCGAAGTCACATCATCTCTGCCTCTGTACCCTGATTGAGCTGGCAGGTAAGATGGATTTTCAAGTAACTAAATTCCTGCACGCTACTCTGCACACACTGGATTGAATAGAAACAGGCATCAGTGCTGCAAGATAATATCATGCACCTTTTATTGACAACAATTTACCAAGAAATTATCAGTAATGCAGAAAGTGTCACTAATAACTTAGCATTAATAAATTTGTATGCAAATACTAATGCAGATGCAAAACTGACGATTTTATGGAGGATATGCATGAATCTAGAGGCGATTCATTTTCAAATGTAGGATTACTTTCTTGAAATGGGAAAACCATAATGGTGTTCAGTGGTGGATTTGCAGAGAAACACCTCACACTTAAATGTCCCTTCTTTTGAGGCTTTCTACTAATTTTAATTGTGTTTGGAGACTCTAACCTACTCCTCCAAATTTTAGTTTTGTGTGCTTTGATTGTAACTTTTAATCATTTTAGATAATTGTGGCTGTTTAATACTTTGACGTGTAAATACATTACTCATGCACAGTACCATTATACAGTATATTTGCTGCTTTATCTAAAAGACTCGTGCATCATCTGCATCATGAATTGAAATGCATAACCCAATCCTGCTCTGTGTTCCACCAGGCAGTAGTGATGTGGGGTTCAGGCATGTTGGTGCTCCTCCTCGTCGGACTTTGGTATGAGTCCCACGCCCAGAACTCTCAGCCTATGTTTCAGGTGGTAACGCAGACGATGCTTCCTCCTGACCGTCTGCACAATCCCACACAACTCAACTATGGAATGGCTGTAACAGACGTGGATGGTGATGGCGACCTGGAAGTGGTTGTGGCAGGGTGAGTGTTTGGAATGTTTAGCTGTTTCGTATGTTTATTACTATGCATAGCAATGTGCTAAACAAATGTATGTGATTTTTTTTCTTCAGGTACAATGGGCCCAACCTGGTGCTGAAGTACAATCAAACTCTAAACAGACTGGTAAACATTGCAATTGATGACAGCACCTCTCCATACAACGCCCTGAGGGACCCAGCAGGAAATGCTATTGGAGTTACTGCCTGTGATGTGGATGGAGATGGACGTGAGGAGATCTACTTCCTCAACACAAACAATGCCTACTCTGGTAAATGGTGTATTCTTATGATATGTCCTCAACCTTTTTTAACTCCAGCAAATAAGTTCAAGTAACTGAATGATTTTTTCCTCTTATTTTTAATGCAGGACGGGCAACTTACTCAGACAAGATGTTCAAGTTTCGGAACGGCCGCTTTGAAGATCTTCTGGGGGACGAGGTCAATGTTCGTCGTGGGGTCGCTAATCGCATGGCAGGACGTTCGGTAGCATGTGTTGACAGAAAGGTCAGTAAACCCACTTCATAAACCTGCGTATTAAGACCCACAGTTTCATCTGTACCTCCTTTTTTTCTGATGTTTTCTTAATGATTCACAATTCCTTCCAACAAATAAAAATGTCCTCACTCTTCTGCACATTATTGCTCTGCAGGGAACAGGCCGGTACTCGATCTATGTGGCCAACTATGCAAAGGCCAACATCGGTCCCCACGCTCTTTTAGAAATGGATGAGGCTGCAAGTGATGTCATGAAGGGCATCATCACTCTGTCTGACGTGGCTGCCGTGGCTGGGGTGAACAAGCTCACAGGTTAGGAATAAGGGGTTATCTCTGGGTCTAAAAAGTGAAGTGAATGCAGAAGTGCCTTAAACCTGCATTATTTCTAATGGCCAGCAGAGGGCGACTCCACTGGTTCCAAAAACAATAAAAAGTCAATTATAGAAGTCTATGAGAAAATAATTCTGTCTCCTGTATTACCTCAGTTAACATTCTCCTAATGAGTTTACAGTCTCATACGCTGGTTTCAGATCTTCAATACAGAATGACGATCATTTTGTAAATGATGGTCCCATTTAGAGTAAGACAGGCGATAAAGCAGGGTATCCTTCAGGGTGTGGCTACCTTGTAAATGACAAGTCGCCACTACTGCAGTGTCCTTGGGCTCTCAGTCAGATCCACCCCTCACTCCTTCACAGCTCCTCCGTCTCATCCAAATATGGTCACTGCAGGCTCCAAAAAACCAAAATGGCAGCAGCCAAAATGCCAAAGTCATGGCTTCAGAACAGTAGTTCTCAAACCACTGGGTGACACGGTGGCTACATCCACTTCTTTTATACAGTCTATGGTCAGAGGTCAGATTTGGAGACGGGAAGTCTGCTAAATAAGCTGAAGCATTCATGGGTTGCTTGTTGTGCAGGCGGACGCGGTGTGGTGGTCGGACCAATCCTGAGCACGTCGAGGTCGGACGTGTTCTGTGACAACGAGAACGGACCCAACTTCCTCTTCAAAAATAATGGAGATGGGACTTTTGTTGATATGGCCAGACAGGCAGGTGAGTGTGAAACTGAGGGGGAAGAAGCAGAGCATCAGGAGCAGATATACTTTCACTTCAATGTTGTCTTTGAGTACAGATTTTAGTTCTTGAATCAATTATATATCGTTCAGTTTTTGTAGTTTTAGTTTTGCACCAAAAGTTCTACTTCGAGCCCTGTTAAGGCTACCAGTGTGTGTAGGTTGGGAGTATCAGTCTGCTAGTTACTTGTCTCAATAACAATTCAGTGGATTGCGATTAAAATCATTTTGTTTTTGACAGATTAAACAATATAATTGCAGAACTGATGACATCATCCTTAACTGTACTTTGAGTTCAATGCTAATTCGCAAATATCAGCATGCTAACATGCTAAACTAAGATGTTGAGCAGGGTAAACAGTGTACCTGCTAAACATCAGTATGTTAGCATGTGGGTGGTTGGTTCAAAGCACTGCTGCTGAGTTCAAGTACAACCTTAACAGAGTAACCAACATGGCTGGAGACTTTTGTTTCTTGTTTTAAGGTTTTGATTTAATGAAACCAGAGAGGTAAGTTTAAATATTGAGGTTGTAACACTAAGAATATAGTCTACTCAGGGTTTCTAAAAATGCATTGTCTGATACAACCACTAGGAGTCACCAGTGTGCGGAAATTTTAAATTCTACACATTTAACAACAATCCACATTCAAATACAGTATGTTATTTTTCCAGCACTAAGGCTTTCATCATTGTGTCAACTTCCTAAGGTGTGGAGGACCGGTACCAGCATGGCAGAGGAGTAGCACTGGCTGACTTTAATGGCGATGGAAAGACAGACATCGTCTACGGCAACTGGAACGGCCCACACAGACTTTTCCTGCAGGGCAGCGACTCTAAATTCCGGGTAAGGCGGGGGAAAGGGACGGTGGAAGAAAGATGAAGTGAGTTTGATAAAGCAAGACTTGACAGTGTTCCCTTGTGCAGGATATAGCCAGTGGAGGATTTGCAGCTCCCTCACCTATTCGCACAGTCATTGCTGCTGACTTTGACAACAACAAAGAGCTGGAGGTGTTTTTTCACAACATTGCTTACAGAAGCAACGCGCCCAACAAGCTGTTCAGGTAACATTTTAATTGTTAAGTTTACCCAAAGTCTAATAAGACGCATCAAACACATAAAAAACTAGCAGTAAAACACATGCTGGGTAATTGTTTACATTATAAGCTATTTTTAGATGCTTGTGTGTTTGTTTGCAGGGTGTTAAGGAGAGCTGATGCAGACCCTTTGATCCAGGAGCTGAATGTGGGAGACGCTGCTGAACCGCAGGGGCGAGGAACAGGTCAGCTCGACCTCAGAACAGAGGACATTCATCCGTTTTATTCTCAAAATATTATAACCCGAAGTGAATATGTGACACCTCTGCTGTTCTCTGTTTGGATGAGATTTACAGAGACACAGCTGTCAGGTAAACAGTACAGTGAAGCTAATATGTAGGTCACTGCAGTAAAAGCGCTGTTTGTTTTGGACAGGTGGCACCGTGACAGACTTGGATGGGGACGGACAGCTGGACCTGCTGCTGGCGCATGGAGAGAGTGCCCAGCAGCCAATCTCTGTCTTCAAGGTCACACAGGTGTGTATGTGTATTTGTGTGTGTGTGTGTCTGTGTCCCGTGTTTGTGTGTGTATTTATTTATAGCAACTAAAAGAGTCACAACCTAAACTGTCAAACCTCATCAGGGCTCCTCCAACAACTGGCTGCGGGTCATCCCTCGCACACAGTTTGGCTCTTTTGCTCGGGGAGCCAAGGTGACAGCCTTCACCAGGCAGAGTGGAGCACACACACGCATCATCGATGGAGGCTCGGGGTACCTGTGTGAGATGGAACCGGTTGCACACTTTGGATTAGGTGACTTCTTTTTACACTTAATGATAAAGTTGTAAATAATCCACAGACATCAAAACTCCAACGTGTATATCTTAGTTATATTTATTGCATGTATTAAACTCAGTCTACACAGAGGTTTCATTATTACAGGCTGATTTAAAGGAATATTTAAAAATTTTGAGATATACGCAAGTCACTTTTTTGTTTTCTCACTGAGAGGTACATATGAAGATAGATATTACAGTGTAAAAAAAGTGTCCCCCAAGTGTAAAAAAAAGTTTTTACACTTGGGGGACAGGGAAAGTTTGGTGCATATAAAAGGTAAATGTGTCTTCAGATTCAGAGAATAACTCATGTCGTAACATCACCATCATTGCAGAGCCCACTGTAAGCTCTATTCATTGTCTCGGGATGGCTTTTAACATGCTTATGTATAATAATAATAATAATAATAAATTTTATGTGAAGGCGCCTTTCTTGGCACTCAAGGACACCGTACAAATACACAAAATTACATTAAAAAGACATTAAAAAACAACAACATTAAAAAACACACACAGCTGTAATATTAGTTGTCCAGTGTGCTCTTTGTTATTATACATCCACTGACTGGTGTCTGTTTTGATAACGTCAACTTGTTGCACCCTGTCACTCTGTAGTGGCACGACACCTGGCTGGAGAAGTGGTGCCACAGACTGATTATCTTGATAAACCAACTCCTTACATTCACGTAGAAAAGCAAATAAATTCACATTTGATTTTGCTGACTTTTGGAAAAGTCTGTTAAAATTTGCATTACAGTTGAATGGAAACCTGACTACAGTAGGCATGTTTCACACCCGCTGTTTCATCCACTCTTCATGCTAAGTTAAGCTAATGGCCTCCTGGCTCTAGCTTCAGGCTAACGTACAGACATCTATCGCACATGTAACTCCTAGCAAAAGAGCAAATATTTTTTCAAAAGCGATATAACTTTGTCAAAGGGTTATTTTTCCTCCTGTGTAATGATGTGATTTTCTTTCTTCCCATGACTCCCAGGAAACGATGAGGTGACGGTACTAGAGGTCTCCTGGCCCGATGGCAGCTCCACCACTCGAACCCTTCAGCCTGGTGAAATGAACTCAGTGGTGGAAGTAGCCTATCCCAGAGCAGGGGAAGCATTGCTGCTTGCCAATGACACGCAGGTACGCAGAACGGATCCACGACATGAATTATGAACACGGGTAATGTTCCAGTCAGTGTGATAGTGGCCTTAAACTTAACTTGTTAGAAACGGACTGTGGTGATTTCAAAAGTTTTTAAGTTCAACTGGAAGCAGTTTTGCAACTAAATGATAAAGGAAGACACCAAAATCCTTTTTTGTCTGCAAAATCTAAATGAATCAACATGAAACATGAAAACCAATGACTTTCTGTCTTCTTTTTGTTCAGTGTGGTGAAGGCTTTACTGTCAAGAATGGCCGCTGTGCAGGTAAGAATAAAAAACAATTAAATCTGTTTTTTTTAAGTGCTTCACAGATAAATAAAACTATTCCTTTTAATTTCCCTTTTTGTTGTTTTTACAGGTCTGTGAGGACAATCATATCAAATGCAATAAAAATTGCTTTGGAAAATGCAATGTTACAGAAAACATGGTTTAAAAAGACTTTCCTTTTCCTCTGCACTTTAAGACAGCAGTCTTGTTTTCCTTACTCTATGAGTAGCTCTAACATTTTGTTATTTTTCTCTTTAGCTGTTTCCTGCTAGCTCATTGTTATTTTTTATGTGACATGGCAAACTCCCTTAATAAACTGATACAAATCAATATGGTCAGAATATCATTTCAAAGGTACAAAAAAAAAATCACATGTATTCAGTGCTTTGTGATGCTCTCCATCTCCATTTGCAGCCATCTGAAAATAAACTAGTAAGAACAAGATGTGAGGTCAGACTGACACAGACCAGCTGGAAGAATCACATAGCCTTCTGTACAGATAATCCTCAGCTTGCACCTCTCCTCTGCCTTTTTCTCATCTTCCTTCCATGGTTAACCATACTGTGCTGTCAATCTGATGTCTGCCTTTTCTTGTTTCCCCCCACCATTTTTTCTTGTTCTCTCCTCCTCTGTCCCTACATTCACGCAGCGTTGGCTCCATTTTACGATGGCATCCGCTCCACCTCTGTCTCTACGTTTGAAGCCTCCTGTTGTAACTCAGTTTTGCTACAGTTTGTCATGGTGCTCTCTACACTGGCAGGTCTCAGGGGATGGTAGTCTCAAGGGTAACAACGGTACAGTAAGACAGGCTGCATCGAGCATTTGCTGAAAGACTTGACTTCCTGTGACGTGCAGTAAGTCAGTCTGTTTCATCAGAATGCATCCTGAACATCCTGTCGTCTGTTTGCTCTGGTGAGCTAGGTGCATGCAGCAGTCCCTTCGTGTTGTGAATGAAGACTGGGTCGATATCATGCTCTTTACCCAGCTGAGAGTGCTGCAGTGTTGTATATGCATGCAAACATGAGGGACCTTTCCTGACCAAAGCTTGTCTGAACATCAAATTTGCAAGTTTTTTAATCTGACATTTATGGTCTGATGTTTTTAGTGCATGCAAAGAATTAAAATCATTATGATTAATATTTATTATAGGCCTTTTCCACAGACTTGTCACAGTGGAGAAAAGTACGAGTGCTACTAAATGGAATGTCCTGGTGAGTTAGGACAGATGGCCAGCATGCACAATACCAGGACCCTCAAAGTGAAGGAGCTAAATGGAATTTAGCCATTCATTTTATTGTCCACACATGCTTTTCCTACTGTGACAAGTCAAAATATCTTCAGTAAGAAAGGGCTTTGGTGCATAAAATAAATGTCCTTGCATCTATTTTCCAGTTAGTAACTTTAAGTAAATTTCAAAATATTAAAACATATCCACATAGTCAATGGTTTAAATGAAATCCAGTCCAGCCGAATGATGAAAGGGGATCTGAAACAGCAAACAAGCTGTGAGAAAGCACTCTGGATGTATCAAACTCAGGCGTAGCTGCTTGACAACATTAAAGCAGCCGTAATTGATTTTTCTTTTTAAATTTTGTGGCCACTTGGGGGCAGCAGAACAAGCACAATATTGACATATTATCACCTGACACAATTGTTACTGTTAACATCTTAGCAAGGCATATTTACACATCCAGCAGTTACAAAGCAACATCGTTTATTCAGTCATGTTTCTGTTCACCTGATGAATAAAAGTCCAATATTTACTCTCCTGTTGTCTCCACTAAATACTAACAAAAATGTCTGTCGCGTTAAGATGTTCCACAATGTTCACCAGCTAGTTGTTAACTTAAGCCCCGTTTCCACCAAACACTTTTGGTATGGTACCTTGGAACCAAAAGTGACCCTTCAGACATTGTACCTAGACCCTAGCGTTTCCTCCGCAAACAGTGCCCTTGAATGTGGGTGGGGTTGTTGTCACTCACTGCTCCGTCCAGCACTCACTGTATAACGTCATTACTGGTGACACAGATGGAAGTCTGCACTTGGTTTATTGTCCACAGAATGAGGCTGCATGCAGACATTTTCAGAACAAAATAAAACAGGCTGCAGTGAGAGTCTCTCTATCCATGGGATATTTAAAAAATAGCAGGTTTGTGCATTTAGTCCTTCTAAGGTAAGCTTGAGGGTTTAGTGCTGCCAGAGCCCACAGATGCTTTGTAACGCTTTTTTTTTTTTCTTTGAGTGAGGATTAGAATATATGCAGTTCACATAACCTGGCCAAAATGAATAAATATAAAAGCTTGAAGATCCACTTATTACTAAAAGTATATGTCATATAAAAATTAAAGTAATGGTCAAAGTTCTCATATGGAATATTTAAGGTGATTCAAGTCTTCACCTCATGCATTAAGTAACATTACAAGTTAAGATTCCACCATAAAAGTCGCCGACAGTCGGCCTAGCGAATGAAATTATTTTTTCTCTGACTTCAGCTGCTGTGAGAGGCAGCAAAACATCCTTTCCTTTTATAGTTAGTTTACTAATAAATTTCTCCATGGTATAAACAGTGGTTACATGAGCCTCAAAACCAGCCACAACTCATCCCTGAGCAGAGTGACCGTCCTCTATTGACCAGTCAACAGACTGCAGTGTTCACAGCTCCACCTTTAGGTACCAGATCTGTGTGCTAGGTACCCCAACAGAGGGGAGACCAAAAATGGGAACGGTACAGAATGGTTCCATTGGTACCATCAACAACTTGTCGCAGTGGAAACTGAAAAAAAAGTGCACCAAACTGAGCTGTACCGAACTGCTTGGTGGAAACAGGGCTTTTGTCTTTCTGCTGTTTGGTGCTGGACAGGTAATGTACAGTGGGATTATAAGAGCTCTTTCACAAAAAACAGTTGTGAACACTGATGATAGTGATAAGACAAACAAAACAGTGAAGCTGCATAAAACCAATACAAGCTAAAAGACACTAAAAGTTGAAAGAATGGAATGAGGCCATTATTAATGATGTTGTAAACACCTGTCTTTTTCTGCTGTGACAAGCCAAATGTCTGCCATAGTATAAGGTCTATTTTGTAGACTCACAGTTCAGTAACAAAGGAAGATGAGCTCTGTGCGGCTGTGATGAAACAGTATTTATTTGACACCAGTCATATATACCTCATTGCCACATGTATCAAACAACAAGCAGTACGAAAGTTTGTTTTTGCAGAAAATGTCACCAAAATAAAAGACACATTCACATTTGTGAGCCAGTTTTTGGCAGTTATTGTTCTTTGGAAGTTTGTTCAGAAATCAAGGAAGGGTTGGTGTACTTTAAAACCCTACAGATAAGATTCAGGAAGACTTTTTGACCCATCCTTTGTCTACTTAATACTGCATTTAATGTGCAGTATGTCTTTGCATAATCAAAAATTTAGGAAGAGTTGGTCTCACTCACTGAAACCGAGAGGTTAGTACTCAGGTATGTGCGTGTGTCTGTGTTTCTAACAAATAAATTATAGGCTTCATGTGAGAAATATGGAAGATCTGCTACATAAAATACATGGACGGGCTGAATGACATTCATCCACTACCAGACGGCATGATTCACATCAGAGGTGCAGGAGGTTCTTTGTACAGTTTATCTGGGCTGTGGGTGGGTGAAACTTTGTGATGCTTTCAAATACATCCTACCTACATTTACTGGAAACTCAGCCGGAGCTATGTATAACATTTTTTTAAAGCCAGTGTCTGGTGTGCAGGGTTGGTGGTGATGAGTTCAGTCCAGTTTGGTCTGGTCTGGTGCAGCAGCGGTGGCTGAGGTATGAAGTTTAGTGAGGTTTATGGTCTTCACTCCTGCCTCAACACTTCTTTCCTCCCTCTTCTTCTCTCATTCCTTTTCTAACCCAGCAGATTACACAAGGACAGGAAGCAGGAGGGAAGGTAATGGTACGATCACACAAAGTATTACCAGCAAATAAATAAATAAAAAAAGTTTTTTCTTTTCACTAACACATTGCATCCTACAGTATCATGACTGTGTTGGCGCATGCACATTTCTTTGCAACAAACTACAGTGCGTGTTTTAAAAGCTTGAAAACACCTTAAGCACACGATGGCACGTCAGGAGGACATGCCTGTCTTTGATAACAGCTTGTGAATCCTTTGTGTGAGCGTAGCTTTAGGATGTATGAGCTAAGTGTTGGAACAGGAGTAGCATCATTGTCCTAAGTTCTCCTCCAGGGCTGCGAGTGATCAGGGGGACATGGTCGTGAGGAAGTACTCAGTCACCGAGCAGTGCTGCCAGATACAGAGCTGCTCCCTGAGCTGGAGCCACTGGAACCCCGGTCTTCATAGATGGAAATCTCTATCTGGTGGGAGAGTTAAGGACCAAGATTGCGTTTGATTAAAAAGGACAGCTCAATCATAATGCTTCTCTACATGCACCCAAAGACATTGAGTAAGGATACGACACGCATTCCCCTTTCTATGGGATCTGTGATGAGCAGCCCTCTGGGAGCATAGATCTTCTCGTTCTGTTCCTGAATGTACTTGGCTATCTTCTTCAACACCTAAAACACAGACAGAAGGAAAACAAGAAATGGAGTGAAATCCCAGACACATTATTCAGTGCACTGGTTCTCAAACTACGGTATGTGTACCCCTGGTGGTACGCAAGCTCTATTACAACATTTCAAGTGAAAATACTACCATGAGATCCCTGTAATGTCATTTAAAATAAGTTTTGCCTTTCCTGGAATATTTTTGTTTCCATATCAGCCTGCTACAGTCACATTCATGAATGTAGCACATGCATACTTATAATAAGAGTTACAAGCTGAACTTTTTGGATGGCAGGATAGTAACGGAGGTAAAATGAATGATTTCAAAACAATGCACTCTTTCTCCAAATAGGAATTCTTTGGAGAAAGAGTGCATGACTCTCGCTGACAGCAGTCAACATTAAATAATCTGACTGGGAATAAACCTGCCTCCTGAGTGAAATGAACATAGCTGAATAATTTAGACCTACACTACTGTATTTGTATTTCAATGTGGGTCATAGTGGTGGTACTTCGAGGACCTGATATTTTCTGAGTTGGTTGGTTCGCTGTCTGTACAAAAAATAATCATGTCCCTCCTCCTCCTCGTCATAGTGCTTCTCATGGCATTTACTAGAATCTACCGCACATAAATAAAAACAACCAATCAGAGCTGAGGAGTCTCTAACGCAGCTTTCAGTCATGTCAATCCCTGCTCATGAACTGCAGTCAAACTGTCAAACTAGGCAGAGCTGATCAGATATAAATCAAGGTTCTGTTACTGCATTGCCTACTTCTCACCTCAAATGTTTTCAGTAACATATTTCAGTGTACTGTTTGGCTCTAAAATGAGAATATTTGTAACCCTGTTGAAGACAGTTAACTAAAGTACAAAGCACCGCCCACTGGCTGGAGCAAACTTTCTCATTTTACAACTAAACAGTACACTAAAATATGTTTCTGAAAACATCTGAAGTGAGAAATAGGCAATGCAGCAACAGAATCTTGATTCATTGCCATTCACAAGTAATGATTGACATGACTGACAGCTGCGTTACAGACTCCTCGGCTCTGATTGGTTGTTTTCATTCACATGCTGTAAGACCATCACAAGCAATACAAGGAGGAAGATGATTTTTTCCACAGTTTATCTGTCTCAGGTAATACTGTGTGAATATAGTGACAGTTTTAGCAAATATTATAAAAAGTTATTTTTTATGAAAGTTACTAACTCCAGTTTTAAAATGCATAGAGTCTGAGATCATCGCTCTGACCTTCTCATAACGCGTCTCCATGCAGAGGAAGATGAGATACGCTGTAGCGCAGGCCAGACATCCCTCCAGGTACGACTGGCCTCCTATCTTTTCTGCCTCTGCGTAGTAGTTATTCAGCGTCTTTACGGTGTCCTCAAACAGTGTCCGCTCAATCTGGTGACACATGAAGAGTCATGAGTAGCAGGGTTACGGGTGGCAAAGATTGATAGTGACAGTGGAGACAAACAGTGAACAACATGAGGAGAAAGAGAGGGATATGACATGTAACAAAGCTCGAAATCCAACTGGGAACATTTCAGTTATATGTCTTTACAGGACTTTGCCATTACCCCTTCTGTTAATAAAGTGGTAAGTAAAATTAACATAGACAACATGTCAATTTGTTTGTCTTTTTGTCATTAATATAATGAGCAAATGCTGCAATGTCTACTCTTAGTATTCACCAGATACATTTTTTTTTTAATGATTCATGTATTTATTAAGATATATCCTCCTAGGACCCGAACTTTTGTTTGGTTCACATTTTTAATTTCTCCTCGCTATCTGGGACTAGTACGACCTGAGTGTAAGTATAAATAACTAATAATAAATAATAATAATAATAATAATAAAGTCCTTATATCCTGAAACGTGACGATAATAAAGTCTCAACATCCTCAAACGAGACGATGATAAAGTCCCTATGTCCTTAAACGAGCTGATGATAAATTCCTTATGATGATAAATTCCTTATGTCTTCCTTACATATGGTAAAATTTGTGGGGTGAATCAGACAACAAACATTATTAATCATAAATAAACAAGTTCTAACTTGACCATCTAACTTGATCAGGTTTTGTACCTTGGCCACATTTTGTCAGGATCGGCTGCAGACTGATTTAGCAGAGATGGCTGCCATCTTGTTTTTACATGGATTAATGTATTGTGCTCTTACTTCCACTAGATGGCACAAAAAAGTGTCCACAAACGAGGACAACTGGTCTAAGTTAACTTGAATAAAGTATAAGGTCCAGTTAACCCAAAATTTGATGTCCTCATATGTGGACACAGGGTCTCAGGAGCTGAGTAACTGGTGTTCAAGAGTTAATAAATGCCCTAGGAAATGTTTGTATTACTGATGTGATGATCTTTTGATCAGTATAACTTACAATAATAAATGCATACTGCTTTGAATTTAGCAACTATCATCCCTAACATGGAGGAAAGAATGCCATTAGAAAGACACATTGATTGATAAAACGACACACAACATGAAAACAATTCTTTTTTAAAACCAAAGTCACAGGTTAGTCTCCTCACCCTGCTCTCCAGCTCAGAGGGGAACTTGGTCTGAAACCTGCAGGTGGTCCCTTCGCTGTAGTCTCTCTGGATGAAGACTTTATTAGCCAGAGATGCACTGTGCCTCAACTCCTGCAAATTGTGGAACTGGGGAGGATACATCACACACACACACACACACACACACACACACACAAGTGCAGACATTACAGTGAGGTTTGATACAGTAAGTCTTTAATGAGCCCCCAGAGAGAGCTCCGTCTCTCTCTACGCACCTGTACACTGGCAATGTGTACAAACAGTGGCTGGTTTGGAAGTATAGGATGATAGAGGAGAAGCAGACGAGATGTGATCAATCTCTCTGTGGCTCAGTGTCTGCGCTCATTTCTGCCCTGTTGTCTGTTGGAGCAGAGCCCGGCTATGGACATACTATCTTTTCCACACACACACACTCCTGTCTTCCTCCCTTTCTCTCTGGTGTTACAGGGAGACGGGACAACATTTCACTACAGCTCACAACAGATCGATCAGAGGGAACAAGATGAGACGGACTGATAAAGGGCTGTCCAGACTCTTGTAATCTCTAGTGTTTGTGGCGGAAATGTTTCATCAAGGGGTATGCTGGATAAATATCAGTTCTGTTAATCAGTGTTATTTATTTTTATGTGTGTGTGTAATTTTGTGGAAGCAGACAGATGCAGCCTGGAAAAGCAGTGCGGAAGGTCAGGACGGCGTGGCTTCTGTCCATGGTGCTGAACGCCATGCTTCCGCGCGTGCGTGCGTTTGTGTGTGTGTGTATGTGTGGTCACTGTCTACACACTGGCCTGTCACCGGATTAACGGGGCGTCTCAACAGACAAAAACACCACAACAGTTTAACATCGCGGTGAAGTGATCCGTTGTTTCTGTCTCCATGAAACACAGCTGACTTTCACATTTCCTATTCTTCATGGTTTCCCCCTTTGAAAAACGCCGGAACACGTTTTACAGGAGGAGGACAGAGAAGCGAGCAGCCGTCGGGCGAACCTGGCACGATAATGTAGGACACGTCCGTCAGCAGTGTTTCCAGTGAGCCGCACAGTGTGGCACAGTTACACCGTGCGCAGCCTACAATGCCCTCATTGACCACGCTAGCTGCACCTGTTTTATTCACATGGTAATAACGCTGTGTTTGAGCTTCTGAACCAAACCTCAGCGGGGAATTAAATAAAAGAGATATAACGTGCCAGGCTTACCTCTGTCGCCATGTTGCCATCCGCCGCCGTAGGGACGAGTCCCTGCATGCGCTGAAATCGCTTTAGTGGGACACGGGGACAGATTGGAGGAGTGGAGGGGGGAAGGGCGGGGGTCGGGTAGAGAGGAGGGGCGGGGCTAACACAAGTACACAGTTGAGGTCATATTAATTCAGCTTTTTCACTGTCTCACGTGGGTTGGGACAAGAGCGGTAACGGTTAATCGATTAGTTGTCAACTATAAAATTAATCAACAACTAATGTGGTGATCGATTAATTGGTTTGAGTCCTTTTTTTAAAGAAATAAAATCAAAATTATCCAATTCCAGCTTCTTAAATGTGAATATTTTCTGCATTCTTTACTCCTCTATGACAGTAAATTTATTTTCTTTGGGTTTGGGACAAAATAACCCGGTCTCACTGCAAAGTCGTTGAAATCTGATGCTTGGGTGGGTAGTGATTTGCAGCATCAGATGACAAAAAAGCCATCCTTTAATTAACCTTTAACTGTGCACAGCGGCGTCAGAGGGAAACACAGCGGGACAAGAACAAAGTTAAGGCAACGAAAGTCCTAGTAGGTGGGTCGGACAGGTAGTGGATGAGTCCAGCAAACACTGACCTTCACCAGGGAGAGCGGTGCTTGCATCCCGTAAAATTCTAAAGCAAAACCCTGTTTTTCTTTCCTAAACCTAACCACGTGCGTTTGTTGCCAAAACCTAACCACGTGTTGCCTAAACCCAACCACGTGCGTTAGCTGTTGGAGGGCAAGAAAACGTCTATTCACATTGTTGTACTGATATAGTGCGTTTAATTTGAAAGAGACTGTATGTAAACGGTAAATTTCCTCTGAAAACAGAAGTGTACGTATCTTGAATGAAGACAATGCATGTAACAGGCAGAACTTGACACAACCTCCCAGAACTTGAAGAACCAACACACCCACACCTTTCATGTCATATCTGGACATGGAAGGTCCATGACCAAACGTTGATATATAACGAGGTCGGATTGCGAATGTGTTGGACAAAACAAGACATCTGAGGATGTCATCTTGGGCTCTCGGAAACTGAAAGTTTTCACAATATTTTGAGATTGTACAGACCAAACAACTAATCCACCAATTAATCGACAATGAAAAAGTCGGTAGTAGCAGCCTTAATGTGGACGCTGCCCTAACGGTACTATCATAGACTGAAAACATAATAGACATAGCTACCATAACATCACCCTTCTGTTTTGAAGCCTTGAGGTCAGCATTTCAGCTATCGCCGTCTTGTTTGTTTGTTTGTTTTTGAGCCAAGGTTTACCAAATTTGGATAAGAGGCTGGAGCTGTAACATAGTGAGTAAGAAGCGAGGACACTATCGGCAGACAATATGTCACCCAAAGTGGCCCTTCCTTAAATATGCATACATTTAAAGCATAAATAAAATTGAAACAGGTGAACTATATAAAAAATAAACTTCCCTGCACAACTGTCATGAAAGGGAATAATTAGCTTTGGAGACCAAAGCCGGTTTTTTATGGCGGGCTGTAAACATGTTTATTTCTGCTAATTTAACATGGAGGTCTATGGGGATTGACTCACTTCTCGAGCCAGCCTCAAGTGGCCATTAGAGGAACTTCAGTGCTTCATTTTTCTTGATGACTTTCCTAAAAACAAATGTCTAGACTTGTACAAAAGTAGTCTCACGAGAAATGTGTTGTAGTGTAATTATCTGAGATAAGGTAAGATAAGATGCAAATATAGTGAACGAGAATGAATCTGGGGTTGGCTTTCAATTTTGTTGGTGATACTGTTTACAAACAGTAACTGACACCTTCTGCACAGTATACCTTTAAAGACAACATTTATCTTGTCTTTAGTGTTACTTTTCAGATTAACCATAGCTCTGTTCTATTCAAGTGTCCCTGTAAACCAAACAGTATGACAGTTAGCCAGCATGCAAAATACCAAGACCCTGAAACCAAAGCAGATAAAGGGAAATCAGTCATCATTCATTTTGTTAGCATCTGTGCTTTTTCTACTATGTAAGGATTATCCTTAACGGATTAACTGGCAACACTGACCTATTATGACTGAACAGTTGCCTATTTACACATCTGACGGACAAAGCCCTGTTTTTGGCCACCTGATGTATACGTCCAATATTCACTCTCTTTTAGCTCTGTTTTAACCTCCTCCTCCTTCTGAGGAAAATATTTGTCTCTTTAGCTGCTAAATGCGTCTTTATGTTCCTCAGCTAGTTGCTGATGATGTCTGTCTGCTGTTTGGTCTTAAGCAGGTAGTGCACAGTGGTTTTATCAGGGCTCCTTTGGCTAAAGACAGTTGAGGAGAGCACCGAGAGGCCATAAAACCAAAACAATGAGCTGAAGGACACAAAAACGCTCTAAAGATCTGACGAAAAAGTGCAGATTTAGGTCGTTACTGGGTGTGAATGCTGCATGCTGAACAGCTGACGCTACACTGCAATGCTAGCACAAATGTGTTTGAATGTCATTGAACAGTTGAATGATACCAACACTGTAAAATATTTCACGGTTTTTTAAAAGGCTGATGCTACACTGCAGTGCTGGCTTTAATTCATAAGAGTGAATTAGTAGGAATAATTGGAAAAGCAATAATGGATTCAATTAGTAGGAATATCACTGAAAAGTTAAATAATACCAATACTGTGGAATGTTTTAAGTGTTGCTGAAAAGCTGACGCTACACATCAATGCTGGCTTAAATGTGTAAGAATAGTTGGAAAAGTGGTAAGGTGTAAAATTAGTATGAATTATTGAAAAGTTAAATAATGCCCATTATGCATGAAAGATGTGATTTTTTTTTTTTTTTTACCTGACAGTAAACTGAAAGTCCCATTTTTAAAATATAAATTTTCAAGATGTTCCATGTAAATTTCTAATTTTTTTACCAAAAAAGTCACAATTTATCAAAAACTCAAGAGGCTTTAGTTGGATTACTAAAAGTCAGATACCAAAATTAAATGAAAACTCTAACTGGAACATCTGGGCTACCAAAGATACAAAATCAAGCCTTAGTGGAGCTGATGAGATGATTGATCTATCCTATCAGTTTATTTCCAACTAAACCTGAAATAAACTCTTTTTAATGTTGAATATTTTAATGTTAGGAATTCAGTGGTATTAAAGTTTTTACTTTACTCTTGAAGTAGTGGTTAAGTCTTACAATTAGGTATTCAGTTGCTTTAATTATGGCCTATCTTTGTTTCCATACAACTGAGGCAAAGACAACAGCAAAGCCTGCTGGAAAATCTCAAACTCAAAATGACTGTACCTAACCAATGTGATTTTAAGTTAATGAAATCATCACAGAGTTTATTTCAATAATGGCATATCTCATCCATAAAATAAGGGCAACATATACAGACTTAATCATTAGGTCAAATAATAACTTGCACTTTCTGGAGATTTAAATTAAATATATTAGATATAGTAGAACAATTTATAGTAACAGTTCATATCTGATTACGATAAAAGCAAAGCAAACTTTTACAATCATCTGTGTCTGAATCATGATTAAAACAACGTTTCCACCACAATCCACATCTTGGGTTATAATGCCTCGACATCAATTCTTTTAAGTCCCGCTTGCAAGAGTGTGAGGCTCCGACGACGATTTCAGATGGTTGCTCGGTCCATTTAGTCCAGTTGGGTCGACTTTGATCCAGTTAGAGGAACAGCACAGGCTCCGGGGACCTCGAGTAGCTTTTTGACTTATAGGCTGCTGCTATACTTCAAAAATCTGACATGTCAACACGAGAAAACGCCGACCAAAATGAAACACCGATTTGATCATTACAAGTAGATCAAGCTGGTCCAATAAACCAACTTATCTAAATTTCTTCCACCGCACTCCAGACGCTGGCAACTGGTCAAAAATGTAACGTGATTCACTGCGGGCCATGTATTTTCACTTTACTGCCATAGACGTACCATTGTTCTATGGAATACCATATCTATTCCCCTTTTGTCTTGTAAGATCCTCTAGGTGGTGGGAAAAACATTCTCCCAAAAGACTTGGACAAACCGACTATTAATCACATGACAATGTTGACCAGCTGCAGGTCAAAGTGTGCTGGTGGACCACAGGAGAGCGTGGCTGGCCAGCCTTCGCAAACGGTGGCAATCAGCCAAATGTGGAGCTTCTTATGGTCATGCGTCTATTATTTTGTTCATCTGAACAAACCAAATTCACACTGCCAGCCTTTACTTACACCATCGTGTTATCACGCCAGCCTTAGTCTTGTTTGTACAGAAAAGTCTTCTCAGCGTTACAGTACAGTTAAACTGCTACACAGGGCTGAAGATATCAACATTCAAGTGGAATCGACTTTGTGACGAGGCAAAGCATGTAAAAGCAAAACCACCGACAGCCTATAAACCCGACACCAGCCCAATACTGGCCTCCACCCTGCATGATTTGCACCTCCCTCTGCTCAGCAAAGGGAAAAGGTCCTTTGATTTTGTGCTCTGTAGCAAGTCTCATTAATTCATGAGGTCCAGTTCTTCATTGAGATTTGATACAACAAATATTTAACATATCACAGTAGAAGTCCCATACGCAACACGAGTAGTTAAGGAGGGATACGACTACTAAAGGCATTGGGGGGGGGGTTGACACATGTAAGTGCCTTAACTTGAAAACCAAGGTATGTGTTAGGGTTTCAGTCACTTGGAGGAGGGCTCGGGGGAGAACAGTGAGTGGCCTCCAGCTGGCCACTGGGAGACGAGACCGACATCTCATTGTAACTTGATGAGAGAGGAATTACAGGCAGCACAGACAAACACAGTCTCTCTCTGGGCCTCCGGAGCTGAGGAGGAGAAAATGATGAGAAAATAAGATCATTAATCGGATGAGTAAGAGGGACAGAGACTGTCTAAAAATAAAATTGTTAGAATGAGCCAGTTTTCGAAATTTGTTTCCGTTCTCACCTGTTGCCCCCATGCAAGATCTCAGCACCTTGAAGGAACAGCAGCGGGAACAGAAGCTGTTGCCACAGTTACTGCAGCTTCTCTGTGATACAAAGAGACACTGCTTTAAAGCTTGTGACAATAGAGCAGGAAGACAAAATTAAATATGATGACGAGATGCCTAAATATATCCCAATTCTTGTCACAAGTTTTCGGTCTCACCCTTTTCTTCAGCACTGAGAAGACGGCGTTGCAGCTAGAACAGTTTCCTTTGGAGCAAAACACAGATAGATAGAGAGTATTAGGAAAAACCAAATCAAATGCAGTTCAGAGCTGCAATGTGAGACTAACCTCAGACAGATTCTTCTTTTATCACTGAGGTATAATAAGAGGAAATAAACCGGCGGATGAGTCACAGCAGACTGACCTGTGCTGGTGGTGGGGTAGCGTTTACGCAGTTTCTCAGTCAGTTTGGACACCTTGCTGCGTATTGGTTCGTTTCGGCTCAAGAGACCATTTTCGGAGATGGTGTCATACTCGGGAGCTCCGAGAGGCCCGTCATCATCCTCCTGAGGGAGGAGGGGGGAGGGGGTAGAGAGGAGGAGGGATGAACAAAGAAAAATGCAGTCACGTACTGTGTAATCTGAGTTAGTCGTTTGGAGTATGACAACCTGCCCAGGAAACAGAGCCAACCTTAGCAGCAGGGTATAAACTGGATCAAATTCATTGTGAATTTCAGCCAGTTTGACAAATAGATGTTTGGCAAATAAATCAAGCATGATGATGGCAAGTATCCAAGCAACTAGGGAGACTGACAAAGGTGGAAATACTTGCATTTACAGGAAAAATACATGCATGTTTATAGCGCTGTGCTTAATCTATCCACCAAACACGAGGACACCAAAGCCCCTAAAGAGCTGTGAGGAGAAAAATAATTTTCATCATTATATCCTTTGATTGCTCAGCCTATACAGATATAACAAGCAGTGCTGATACCTCTATAGCTGCCAACAGCATGCCTCATCTACCTACATACTACCCAATAAGGCTACATTCAGACTGCAGGTAAAAGTGACCAAAATCAAATTTTTTTGCTCATATATGACTCAGAACTGTTTCTTTTCTCCCAATAACAGTGTGATCTTTTCAATTCTTATTTGGGCCACTTTCATATGTGGTCCTAAATCAGATGCAGGCCTGATTTCTATGCAAGGTGATCTCAGTCTGAACGTTCATATCGCAATTCATACAACTTTTACATCGTTCGCCATTAGTGAGTGTCTTGCCGCATGAGTTTCATGAAGAGGCGCTTACAGATGTAGCTCAAAATCACCCCGACATCCTGAAATTTTGGATGAATTCTGTCTCAGTGAAGCCATTAATGTCTCGCTCCCACTACTCCGGGCTCCGACTCCGCATCCACACACACCTCCGTACAGAAGTAGCAGCCATTTGCTCCACAAAAAAACTTTCTCCTCACCCTGGTCTTCATTATCATCTGCTCACAAATCCCCTGGTTTCTCCTGCACATCAACTTATAAATGAAACTGTTAACACAGACTTCGGTGGCCTCCATGTTTACTTTCGTACAACAGTGTGCTGCTTGCATTGTCTTTGTTATTGTTCTTTTGCGCATGCGGGCCAGTTCAGGACTGTGACCAGTTCCCACTGGAATCTATTATTGGCCACATTTACAAAATATGAAGAGCCAAACAAAAAAAAGTCTGAACTAAGCAATAAATCCAAATTGAGCACTAAGGCTTGCAGTGTGAACGTAGCCCATGACTTGTTAAAGGGTCTATTTCCCACTTTCTCGATGGCAATGAGTCAGTCAGGTTGGTATGGCCTGATTTGCTAAAAGAAGCATCTACAGCTTTATAAGATGGCAGACCAGAGAGTCAGAGAATCACACAGGTCATCTGGAGAGCAGGATAACTTGTTTCTGCTTGCTGTGTGTTACACGGCAAACAGCCCGTTTGAAAACATGCCAGAAACTCTAAAATAAATCTGATACTATGCAGAAACTTTTATGTATTACACTGTGTAATTAAATAAAGAAAATGCTTTAATGCAAAACACTAGCTAAAGGTGGGCTTTCAATCAAAACACACAAACACTGCAACACGTTAATGAGTCCATAACACTGTAATGACATGAGGAAGGAACAGCTGATTTCATTAATGCCAGATGTCTCATGAACAATGCCAGTTATGCAGACTTGAAATGAATGATGGGATTATTGGAGACAACAATCATGGCCCTGTTAATTCTACTGTTACCTACAACTATCACATGACTCATGCCAAGGGAACAAACACATGATGGATGGTGTGATGGGAGGCACTGGGAAATCCACTTACCACTAAGACCAAAGGGGTTTCCTTATCAGATAGCAGAACAACACATGAGAACAATGTTACCCACAAACACTGATACTCAGTGTGATTACACAGGAGCATACCCAAAAACCATGCTTCAAAGGGCAAAGCAGGAACTACACCACAAGGTCACCTCACACAAGGTTACAACACATGATGTCATGTTCATGTGTCAGGTGGTTCTTTATTGTGGGTTTAGTGGGTGGAGTGCAGTAGCCTCTGCTAAACAGAGGGGAGGGGGCGACACTCACCTGCAGGGAAACTGAATGTTCCTGAGTTCAGAGGACAGCAGAGAAAGAACAGGAGGTAACACAACAGACGTCACGAGGGGAAGACTTTTCACACAATCATGGCAAGCTCCAACAATTGTGATTGAAATATGTAATGAAGAATTTTTTCCTAAACTGACCAGACATCAGTCCACACAAACAATCCAAAATGACAAAGCAAAAAAAAATACTTTTGCTACAAAATCAAAAACTGAAATCTCTCATTATTACTTTAATATTCAGACTCTTTGCTATGACACTCCAGGCACATCCTGCCTGCTTTAGTTACACTTGAAGTATCTCCGAACCTTGACTAAAGTCTACCTGTGGCATTTAGTTGTCATTTAACTTTCCGTGGCCAGATATGGTCAATGGTGGACACACAGGTGATAAAAATTTTGTATACAGCTGCTGTAATGCACGTTTTTACCCTGGGGTGTCTTTTATCAACTATTTTAAAAAAAAACAGTAAGAAGAAATATTAGATGCCTGGGTGTCTTTATTTCACCGTCAGATCTGATATGATAAGGAATAAGTAGGGGTAGCCAGGAAAGAAAAACTTTAGGGAATATCAACAGCAAACCAAGGGTAAGGTTAAAAAAACACAGTTAAGTTTAGAGTAGTATTTACCTCAATGGCATCCTTAAATTCATCATCAGGCTCTGCCTCCTCAGCTTCCTCCACACTGCCAGGAGACAAGTCCTGTCATCAAACACACACACACAGACACACACAAATATTTAAGTCCATTAAACTGTTTTCACCATCTTTGTGAATAAGATTTTTTCGGCAGGCCTAAACTCATTATCATGACCCCTCCCCTATATTATAAACACTACAGCATCCATGGTTCACCAATTCAATCCACAGCCTACAGTTGCTATCTAGCTATTATTAATACCCGCAGGGGTGTATGTATTAATACCTGTATTAATATGCCTAAGAGACCCAAGCTCCAAAAATATGCATTAATCAACCACCTGACCTGACAGCCAAAGTGCCAACTTTATGCATATTGTAGCACAATTGTCAGGACTGAAGACCAAGACAATGACACAGACTGAGTTCTGCTGTGCCACTTTGTGTTTGTGCATGTTATAGAGAGAGAGAAACAGAGAAGGAAGGGAAGGTGGAAGGTGGACTACTGCACGCAATGTTTCTGTGAGTTACTAATAACTTACTCAGGATGCTACTTTGCCACTTTATCACACATAAACGCTGCCTTATTGCTTTGGGTTGTTGCTGAGATACGTCAACGTCCTCACTATACTGGACTGGACAGCCAAGACTTGCCCCCTCAGCATTTCAGAGCAAAACAATACTACACATTTGTTTCACGATTTTGAAACTTATTTTAAAAAATCATTCAAATTTAGCTGTGTGACCCATTTTTTCTGTGGTGTGACAACACATATTTATTTTTGCTTTACCCAGACTTCAATCTATAAATACTGGGCTGATGGTCCCAGGATCAGCACCTTGGACAGTGGCCGAGCTATAACTGATGGATATGCATTACTCCTACCAGATCAGAGCAAGGGATGAAGTGGATAAGAAGCTTACAGCCACGGTTGGTTTTAATGTAAATCACAACCACTAAATCACTCAGTATTCAAATACCCATATACACTTTGCTCCACCAAGCTCCTTCCTCTTACCTCCACACTAGTCGGTGTGGGGGTTCTGTCCAACAAGTTGCTGTGTTCCTGTTCTTCACACTTTCCCTCTGAGGCCTCGGCTTGGCCCAAGCAGAGCAGCTTCCTGAAGTCCAACAAAACTGGAACCACAAGAACAACCACTTTAGCAAGACTCTCTTAAATGACAGTTAGTGTTGTTCAGCCGTGCTCTATATGGACAGGAAGGACTAACCTCTGCAGAAGTCTCTGTTCCACAGGAAGATGATGTTGTTGAGCCCAGCGAGCACCCAGCCGAGAGGAGCGACATAGAGTAGGCACACCAATACTAACATCCCGCCATAGAACCTTGAAGGAGATATCACAAATGTCAGGTCACACTCAAGACACACTACCATGTAAGTGACTGATCTGCCAGTGCAGTCTGACCTAGGCTTAAATAATATGGTGTTTAGATTAAAGTGTTTGCATGGATTTTCTAACAGAAAGATTTTTCTGCTGTTCCAAATCACATAGAACAGAACACAGCACAAAGTAACATCAACTTAAAATGAGAATTGGGTAAAAAACAAATGTCGATTTCATTATTCTTAGATCCAATATGACCCTATCTGGTCTGTTGTGAAGAAGTCCATGAGCAGAACAACAATAATGTTCAATGACTCGACTGCTCAGTTCTGCTCACGTACAGGTGGTACTCTGTGTGTGTGTGTGTGTGTGTGTGTGTGGCTGTAGACCTTGATGACTTGGTATGGTTATCCCAGTACAGGACCTTGTAAAAGGTTTCTGCTGACTGGCAGGCAGAGGACAACACGTCATCCAGGTGCTTCAACCTAATAGAAACAACAAACATGAGCACACCCACAGACACAAACACTGTAAGAACAAAGATGCACTTCAACCCATACATGAACAAACACCATGTGCAAATGTCACATAAACTTATGACACCAGGGTACAAGCCATAGTTTGTAAACCTGTTCTCAAAAAGGGCAACTAATGTCATATATTCATTTTTTTAATGAACCGTTTTTTTATGAAGGTCTAAAACAAAGAAAACATGCAAATGTAAAGGTATCCTGTGGAGTTTGTGCCCACAGGCGGAGCTGTAGGGCAATGCTTTGATGACTGGGGACCCATTTTTTAAACAGCTTTGCAAATGTTTTATGAGGCAGGAAATAAATAAAACAAGTGTGTAAGGCCTCGAGGATACTCATTTTTAACGGTAGATGTCAAAGTACCCAAACATTCATGAAGCTGTTTACAGAAGTAACTGCAATGTGGCGTTAACTCAACACATTTTTTTCAAACAGATTTGATAAGGCAAAATACCAAACATAATCCAGTCCCTGCTTCTCAAAAGTGATTATTTGCCTTATGTGTAATTTTTTTTTAGCTTTGGGCTATTTTCTGACATTTTATAGACTCACGAGCAGCAAATATTCAAAAAATTTACAGATGATTAGATAATGAAAATAATCATTATTTGGCCCTACAGCACATGACCCCATCCCCTGCAGTGTCATCCTTACAGGTCTTTGACTTCAAGCATGGCCTCCTGTTTGGTGAGATGCACTGTCAGCAGGTCTCTGCGGTGCACAGCGTGATAGCGCCTCCTGTGGAGCTCAGCATCCGAGGCTCTGCCCCCACACCTGTCCTGCAGGTAACCCAGGGCAGCAGGCGCCGCCACCGCCACCACACCCACTGTGATCCAACCCACTGACACCAGAGAGGCAGACACAGCAGTAAGTTAGTAAATTATTCAGGTGTCTTTTAAAAACACCAAACAAAAGCCGGATCGATATTAACTGCCTATTGCCTCATGTTACCTTCATTAACAGTGCAGAAGAAGACATTGAGGAACAAACAGACGAGCAGAGAGCACAGGGGCATTTTCCATCTGAGGGATAAGAGAAACAGATTATACTGAATACTCAAATACAAATTTGGCTTCCTGCCAGTGCTGCTCAAGACCAAAAGCAATTATATCACATGATGCTCAAACAGGCTGCAGACAAACACTCATACACACCCAAGCAGGAAGCGGGTCAGCTCCACTGCGTCTGCAGCTGGTTCTAAAAACAGAGCCATTCTCTTATAGGACACCACCATGTTGAGGAGGTCAAAGTTTGGTGTGCACCGCGGGCTCCCCAGCTCCGAGGCATCTGGAGACCCTGGGGTGTCTTTAGATGATGTGTGTGCCAGCTCCCCCCCTTCCCCTGTGCCATGTGAGGGGTCCTGGGACACGCCGTGCATCATCACCCCTGCACAGAGTGAGGTAAAGAAAGCAGGCAGGAGTCAGTGGATGAACTGACCTTGAAAAGGATACAATATTTCTGCTCGCTAATGTCATTAGAGAGATTTACTCTGGACCCGACTGAACCAATTTCACGATTCGGTCCTGGACGAGACCAGATTAGCAAACAGGAAAAATAGAGATTGGAAAGGAGTGCGGAGACTGTAGCCTGGATCCTGACAGTCACACTCACAACTCAAGGAAAACAACATTATCAGGCAGGGGAGACTGAAGCCTTTGATTGCCTCATTTTAAAAAAAAAACTGCTTAAAGAATCGTGCTGCAACAGTGGTGGAGTATAATCCAGGGTGTGTAAGTACTGTAACATCCCGGGTAGATGTGGTTACAGGTGTCACACAGGCTTTGCTGTATTTGACCATGTTGGCTTACTGCTTGTTATACAAACGCAAGGGCGGGGAAGGCTGCTTAAATGAAATGCAAGCACAGGTATGTTGTTGATCCTCCATCAGCTGATGATCACACAGCAGCAGGTGGTGGAGCCGACAGTTCAATGTGAGCAGTGTGTGTCTCTCTTGTGCCACATTAAAATGAAGTGCCGGTCATGCTTTTTTGGAGCGCACCCACTGCATTATTCTGACCAGAGACAAGACAAAGTCAATGCTTTGCGAGTCACATGGAAGTCTGAAGTCTTTGCACTCAAGTCCCAAGTCAATTCACATACATTGAAATAAGTTTGTTGGAAGTTGTGTCTCTGTCTGTAATTTTCGTCCTGCACATTCTGCATACCATACTTGTATTTGTGCTGTTTGTGTTATGTTAAAATCTACAAATGAAATATTAAAAAAGGCTCAAGTTTAAGTGCAGTTATGAGTAATAGGTGTAAAAGTCCAAGTCAAGCTGCAAGTTGTTTTTGATTTTGTCAAATAGAGTTTAAATTTTTCAAATTTGAGACCAGAGTCTAAGTCATGTGACTCGAACCCACACCTTTGCTTCTGACAACACCCAACAGAGGTGCAACACACCTGAAACTTTCAACTAGTGAGGGCAGCTGAATTGCATTTTCAGAGCAGTATTTAATTAAAACAATGCAGTTTTTGGAGTATTCAGTATAATAGCCGAATACACATTCACATTCACATTCATAAGAATTATAGCCTAGTATTAAAAAAAGCTCCTCTATAGGCTGTTTAGTGTCAGTCAGGAGTAGAGGAAGTTTATTTTGAACCTATATAAAGTAATCTAGGAGGTAGTTATCTTTACAATTCTGAGTTCAGCATCACTGAATGAGCAGAGGGTTAGTACAGTGTAACATTATTCAATTTAAAATGTTATGATGGGCTTTTAAAGTAAGTGACCACACTGACAGGTACCTGATATAGTCTTCAACAGAGCTACCATAACTTACTGGAGTACTTTGTTTTCAAAACAAGTAACATCAATCATAACCTGTAACAACACTATAAGTATTTATTTAAAGAGCACTCCATCCCGGACCATAATCTTGTTACAATAACGTGTTAAAATAAACAATTCATTGTGACATTGAGCAGCTACGGAGGGAGGGAGCATCCAAATCAGCGCTCGGTACTGTGGCCTGTGAGATGCTGTCAAACAGGAAAGTTAAGTTAGCTGTCAGAGGGAAACTGCTAGAGATATTATTGTCACCTCAGCCCAGCCAGTATTATGTGGCGGATATGAAGGAGGTAACATACCTCAAGCTGAGTGTCCAACAGCCAACTTGTGAGGCAGCAGCAGCGGAGAGGAGCTCAGGCGTAACTGAAGAGCCCCACCGACATCATCAGCCTGGAGGAAGGAAGAGCCTCCAAAAATTCAACCGGCCCGGTCAACATAGCGGCAGCCTGCCCTCCTGCGTGAACATTAACCTGTCAGACAAAGCGGTCAGTATCACTGTCCGGTTGTCTGCGCGGAAAACCGACGGGTGAAGCAGATATTTTGTTTGGCTGCTTCTCCTAGCTGGCTTTGTTAGCTCTGACTCCTTCCCCACTACGTCCGCTTCCTTGTTTAATCCAGGCCGAACAGTCGAGCGCAGACGAGGGCATATGTGCCATACAATCGATCACAGAGTGGGATGAGCTTTGGCTGCAGAGTTTAAAGGGGATTCAGACTTCCAATTGTTATTTCCATTGTCTAGAAGAGTTTAATCAATATGTGTGGTGATGAGCTACTCTCTCTCAAAGCCGGAAACCAGTGAAGGAAGTCTCAATCTAGTGATGTCATAGGATATAAAGTCTGGAGCTGCTCCATAGACTATGAGGAGCCAGATTTTATGGACTCACAAAATGTTTTCTTTTTTATATACCCAAATGAGCTTCATTCTCTTGTAATGTCCTCAGCTCTGAAATAGAAAATGTATCCATACACTCAGAACATTACCCTGGTGATCCCAGTGTCATCTAGGACAGTGGTTCCCAACTGGTCCAAAAGTGGGTCTTGGGTCCATTCTGACTGGATCGCAAGTGACTCACAAACATGTCAAGTTTGTATAAAGAATAAGTACAGTGAATTTCCAGCACAGAGTTTGTATTTTGAAGCGTTATTTCCTGCTATAGAATGAGTGAATGACGGACAGCTACTTGACAGACGCAGCAAACTTGCTCGACAGCATGGACGAATACAAAAATGACGCTTAATATTTTAACAAATCTGGATTACATCTGGATTACACCGTATGACATCACAGACTGGTAACTGCTTAAAATAATAATTTGTGCATGTTGTGTTTTTTTTGTTTGTTTGTTTGTTTTTAAAAAGGAAGAGGAAAAATCTCTGTTAGCCTACCTTGTTTAAAAATGCTCTCTTTCCCCCTCACTGAAAAATCCAGAATTCATATGCAAATGTTTTTTATTTCCAAAGTTTAACCAATGGCCATTAAACATCTCCTACGTCCCTGTAAAGTCACATTTTCACTGTATGTGTACTGGAGACTTTAACGTTCCACATCAAGTTGCATAAGAGACCATGACTGGCTTTCAAACCAGCTGGGATGTCACAAAACCTTGCTTGTGTGTAAGGTGCAAGTTTTAAACTCAGATTTAAGGTGAGCACATTGAAACTGTGAAGTAGCACTTAGCAAAATACATTTTTGAGTGGAAGAAAATTTTAAAATAACCTTGTAATATTATGCCTTGTTGAAAGCAGCGAGACAGTTACGGAACAGCAGCTGGAGGACACTTCAGAGAGGGCAGTGGGGGGCCAGCGCTGAGATTGAGGGAGAACTGCACATTCCCACACAGCTATAATTCATTCACACTGATTTTGTCACAGACAGTTTACTTTGGAGAAGTGAAGTGAGAGTCCTCTAGGCTACTTGAAACTGCCTCATTACTACTGAGCAAACATGACAAATGGAAACTGTGAACTTTTAAGTGCCACCAGTCAATCCTACAAAGCTGAGCGTTTGACGATCAGAATATGAGTTTTATTTGGAGTGTCACTGCGATTTAAAGTAGAACTCATATGTTACAGTGCTATTTAAGTCATTTGGTCCAGTTCCTCCTCCACAGGACAGAAACTGTGCTCTGCAGCTGCTGGTGGACAACTGATGACAGTTGCGTTTTCTGCAGGAATCTGGAGCTTTGTTTTCATACCAGAGCGCGCACACAGGGGGTAATAAAGGGAGAGGTGAAACAGAGATAAAACCCCGACCCTAACCTTAACACAAAGACACACAGTCAACAGTTACTCAACTGCAGAACCTTTGATGACATGTGTTGTACTGTGGAGTTTAGTGATCTTTAAACAGTGGGTTCAGTTCCATGGGAAATGTAGCCATTTACAAAGGTGTGCGCGCACACACACACACACACAACTTATTTCCTTATTAAAACATCCAAACTACTGAGTCTGCAGACAGGTAGGGTGTGATGGGACAAGACTATCTCCTGGGACTCTGGAATGATTTCATTAAGCTTTAATTAAACTGTTTAGCAGCTGCAGCAAGTTCATAAGTACCTCATCATTTGTGACTCCATCACACCGCAGCCACCAGCTCTTTGAACACATATATGAGAAGATGTGATTTGTTTGACTACACAATGATGCAAACATTTGTGTGTGTGTGTGTGTGTGTGTGTGTGAGAGAGATATTTCCAGTAAGTAAGAAGTAAAATACCTGTGAGCCAAACAAGAGTAGTCCATATTGTGCCATTATCATTGTGTCCGCCAAAGTCCCGACAGTATATCTTGGTGGTTATTGCAAGAATAGGAGAAAGTTGACAATGCAGATTTCAGGAAACCACTGTCTGTGAGTGACGGTAAGGTCTTGTGAGCTACATCTGCACCAGAGTTCAGGCGAGCTGAATTTGTCATGAAACTTGAAAGTTGTAATTTGACATTAAAATATTTCTGATATGATAAATGCAAAAGACATCCACTGACTAAACACCTGCATTGCAAATATTAACTAAACATTTGCCTTATCTTAGTTTCTTTGATTACAGGATGTGATCACAAAGGTGTACATAGTGAAATATGATCTTTATCGCCCTCTACTGGCAATCTGAATGTCTTCTGAGAATGATCTTTCCTCCACTGGTATCAGATCTGGCTGCTGTCTCACTGTCACGCAGCTGACATGGAAAGACTGGACTGAACTCTGCAGAGGCTGTTGCTGATCTGGGCCTGGATGCATTTTCCGGTATCAACAGCTCCATGGTATGTTGGTACAATAAAACAAAGCTGTCATACTTTGTCCATTTTCTGAGCAATTTCCACACTTTTAATTAAATAAATGACATTTTCCACACAAGTAGTCATATATAAAATGCATATTTAGATACAGAGGCACACAAACAATTAGAAAAACAAGATCGCCATAAATAAGAACACAAACTGTGGTGGCCATCAGAAAACTAGTTGAGAAAAAAATGGCACTTAGAAAACACTAAAAGGTTCCACACATTTCATATAAATAAGTGTTACTGAGCCGTCATGTACAGTTGTGGCTGATCACATAGCTACAGTATCTATATTTTGTCTTTCTACTGATGAGGACACTGATTTATAGAACATCATCACTGAAATACAGCTGATCTTATTTGTTTTAGTACCAGAATAATTTATTTGACTTCAAAATGATGCACTTCACAGTTCCTATAATTTGCCGAGGTGCTACTTTAGTTTGAGAGCTCTTAAAAACAATACCTGTGACCTTAAAAGTAGGACCTATTATAAAAAGGTGAAACAGTACAGACAGGAGAGTCCCTCTTATGAATTGGTCACCTATTATCTGGCAGTTAATGGAACAGCCTCTACATATCCATTTGAGTCAGTTATCAGTTACTCATCGCGTTTCACATTGAACTTGTTAATAAAAAAAATCTTGCATGCTTGCAAGGTGAACAAAGAATCCAAAAACAGAGATAAGTCTTGATGAATCAAAGTCTTAGGGGTCCACGTTTAACAACAGCAAAACTATCCTTTTACAAACTCTCACACAACCTGTGCAGTTTAATCCAAGTTTCATTTATCCGGTTGAATGTTCAGTACTTCCCAGACAGACAGCCATTTTGGACAGGGAACTGAAACATGTCTGTGCTCTTTTCAAAGCCAGACTCTATTGATAAAAACATTAATTTTACCTCGCTGAAAAGGGGACATGCAGGTCCACCGCTGCCTCAATCAGATAGTTTGTTTGTGTTATTGTGTGACTTTGGTGTTTTAAAGGGTTAGTTCAGACTAACCAAAGTTATGCAATAACAATTAACTGATCAAGACAGCAGTCAGTGGACCAGCTGCTCACAAGGTCAGTGAGGTAAAATTACTGTTTTTGTCAGTGGAGTCTGGCTTTAAAGAGAGCACGGATAGGTTTTATTTTCCGTTCAGTTCCTCGTTCAAAAGAACTATCAGGGAAGTGCTGGACATACGACTGGATCGATGAGACATGGATTATACTGTGTGAGTTGTGTGAGAGTTTATTAACAGATGTTTTGATACAGTTTTGCTGTTGTTACACACGGTCCCCTATGACCTGAATCCATCTAGAATTTTTTCTGTTTTTGGATTCTTCGTTCACCGAGAAGGCGTGCAAGAAAAAGAAAACACAAGGGCGGATATTCCTTTTAGGTTAGATTAATGTATGTGGGCCATCAATACTGTGTGTCAGAAATGTGATAAGCCAGTAAGTATGATCCCACTTCAAACTTTTACATAAAAATGATACATTTAAACATATTGATCTTTGTATCATATCAGCTGTTTTTCATCTCTACTGTAGCTACTTGCTGTGTGAACGCTGATGGAATTTGAGCCCCCCACAGTTCCTGAAGGACTTCCCACACTGTCCACAGATGTAAGGCTTCTCTCCGGTGTGGATACGGAAGTGCCTGGTTAGCGCCCCAGAGTGACGGAAACACTTGGAGCACACTGAGCAGGTGTACGGCCTCTCTCCCGTGTGGATGCGAAGGTGAGTCTTAAGGTTCTCCATGCGGTTGAACTCTCGCTTGCACTCCGTGCATTGGAAGGGGCTGCAGCCCGGTGGGTAAAGCTGCAGTCTGGTCCTCTTGCTTCCATCAGCGGGTTGCTGATAACACTGCTGGAGCTTCTGCTGGCACTGGCCGTTGTGCCGCCGCAGCAAGCTGGGCAGGTGGAATGTCTGGCCACAGTACTTGCAGGTGTGGTGGTTGGTGAAGGTGTGGCCGAGGCTGCGGCTGGTCCGCACATGGACTCCATAAACCTGTGGAGGGGCTTCTGGGACGGGAGCTGGTTCTACCAGTTGGAAGATGTTTGGGAACTCTGAGGAGAGGGATGGAAGATCTGCGCAGGTCAGTGGTCATCGCAAGGTTAAAATGAAGGAAATTTTTTTTTTTACCTTAATGCTATTAACATTAAAAACAGTTTGAAAGGACATTTGATCAGATCATTAAGTTTAAATGATGTGTTAGAGTGGAAACACCGAACGCTTAGGATATAAAGATACTGAATATTAATATAACCCATTAAATCACCAATCAGAACAGTTAACCCCACTTAATCATTTGCTATAAAAGGTACATTTTGTGTTTGCTTCAGACACTCATTGTTTTCCATCTTACCCTGAGCCAGCCTGGTGCAGGACAGAGGACCGTTGGAGTCTTGGCTCTGAATATCCAGCACTTCTGGTTTCCACTCCTCCAGCATTTTGGACTGCACCGCTGACATACACTCCGGACTAAAATCCTCCACTTTGATCGAGTCTAAGCAGCAAGCCAAATCATCTTCCTCCTCTTCTTGCCTCTCCTGCTTTACTGTAACCTGCTTTGAAGTGAACTCTTCATCCTCACTGGGAGGTGGTGGCGAGTGGCGTTCTTGACCTGCCAGGTCTCGACATGGCTGGTTGATGCTTTCTACTCTCACCACACACACAATGGAGTTTTCTTCACTGGCTTCTGTGAACAAAAAAGATCAAAGAGTGAGCACAGTAACATTAGACTGTATTAAATACTGAAACATAATAAAATATCCCTTAAATTGTCTCGTAAAGTGCTGATTCTTACGAATTAGAAATTGAGCACATTTTCTGTGAATGTCATGAGAAGCACATTCAGGGGCAGATCTTCCTATAGGTGTCCTCAAACCATTTGTGTTTATTAACCTCCTGAGACCCTGCGTCCTCATATGAGGACATCACATTTTGGGTTTCCTGCACCTTATGCTTCATTTAGAAGCACTTAGACCTGTTGTCCTCATTCATGGAGACTTTTTTATGCCATCTAGTGGAAGTAAGAGCACAATACACAAATCCATGTAAAAACAAGATGGCAGCCATCTCTGCCAAGTCAGTCTGCAGCTGACACAAAGTCAACAAGGTCCAAGGCCTGATCACATTTCATGATTGACACCTGTTTATTTATGATAAGTAATGTTTGTAGTTTGATATGACGACAAATTTGACCAATTTTAGCAACAATAACAAGATAAGTTCTTGTTCAAGGACGTTGGGACTTTCTTACAGTTTCGTTTGAGGACACAGACTTTATTAACAACTTGTTTTATTGCACACTTGTGAATATTAAAAACAAAACCATCCTCCCTGCATGAGGACATCATTTTTTTGGTCAAAAACTACTTCCTGTTTGAGGACAGTTAGTTTATACAATCGTCAGGTCGACCCCAGACAGCACAGAGAAATTAAAAATACGTACTAAAGTAAAGCCGAGGTCTCAGGAGGTTAAGATGGTGTACATGGAAAAAATTACTTTAAGGATTAACAACAAAAGAATGTGACCCTAATATAATAGAAAAATGGTAATCCCCAAATGTAGCTGTTTTAACCAAAAGGAATTTTAGGTGTTTTAGACACAAAACAAAGGGATACTCTGCACATCTATTTCCAAACAGGTACGTAGGAGAGGTACGAGAAGAATACAACTTGTAGAAAAGACTCTTGCACTCTCTTGCAGCTGCAAAAATAATAATTTTAATGCTGCATCGTTAAGGTCTAGTCACTGAAACGATGCAGCCTTAAAATCATTATTTTTGCAAAGTTAGATGGTGTGCGTGAGTCTCTTCCACAGGTGTTTTAGAGCCATGTGAATTTTCAAAATAAGATAATCTTGATACCAAAATAAACCAAGTGTTCATTATGGATGATTGCTATTTTTAAAGCTTTTGCTGGATGTTTCGTAGCGTAGTGTGTAATTTAAATTTTGTATCTCTCATCCATTATATTACCTTCTACATATACAGATAAATGAAGGGACCTGTTTGCACAGCAGTAAGCAGTCCTGACAGTAACACATGCAGCTGCAACTGCATGTCACTACAATTTGGCCCTCATATAAACGTGCAGTTTACCATCAGGCAGATGTGTCATATTGCACATAAACTGTTACATACCTTTAATCAAGGCATCACAAGAAACAGCACATCCATCGTCTCCTTTTTCCTCTGAAGCAGCATCACTGACATGTGTCTGCATGTCACCTTCTGATCTGTGCTCCTCAGGTGTGTGTTGGGGTTCAGGAAGCTGGTGTGGACGGCTGCGACCTGCAGGAGGATTGTGACCTCTGACCCCCGTGCGACTGTGCACGTTGCCCACTTTAGGATTTGGGTTTTTTTTATTGTACTTCATATGAGGCGGTTGATCTGCACGGTTAGTGACATTCACGAGTTGCTTTGTAGGAGAGCTGCCACCTCTTTCCTCCTCCATGCGCGCAGAGTCCAGCAAAGCTTCAGCTCTCTGCAGTCTTTGTTTGAGGGACTCGTTCTCCCGTCGCATCTGTTCATAGACGTCTCCTGTCGCCTGACCTACAAGCTTGGTCACCTCTCGAACTGCGATCTCCACAGCCACTTCAAATGCTCCGTGTATCGCTGCAACAAGCTCTTCTTGCAGAGACAGAGCACCCTCAGCTCCGGCTGCTTTCGGACGCTTCTTGGTCCCAGCCAGCGGCTTCATGGCGCATTCAAAGGCACTTTAGCTCTCTGTAATGATTTACAATTAAAAGAAATTCCCTACAGATGGCAGGAATGGATGCCTTGTCGCCATACAGCCTGTTTGTAAGCAAACACAGAGGTTTCACTTCCGCCGCCAGCTTCTGACACCTAGTGGTGGAGAGGCGGAACTGCACCAGGTAATTAAAAACAACAGACACTGCCAAAGTGAAAATTAAACATTTTATTATGTTAACAAAACAGAAAAAGGTTCAAATGGCACTTTTATAAGCGGGCACAGTGGCTTTGACACGTGTTGACGATGCATTCAGGGCCTCGTCCATCAGTCACGGGATTTATATTCCTCTACATGGGCAAGTATCCACCCAGAAGGTCCAAGGACGGCCATATTCAGCACAGTCAGCACAAACGTAGATTCCTACAGGAAAGAGCCAAATGACCCCCAAAATTAATAATTAATAAATCTTCAAGAACATTTTAAGAGCTCTAAATCCATCTACAAGACAACTTAACCCATTTGTAAACTTACCACAATGCCAATGTTATCTTTAGGTGGTTTGCAGTAGATGTAACTTGCTCGTTGTTGCATCATCACACCTGCTCTGTGGCCAAGAGCCCGTCGAGCCCTCTGCAGCCCAGCAAAAAGCCCACTCATGACTGGTTCAAAAGACAAAGGCCAGTAACAGTATCAGCTTCTGAGAGGAGAGAAATGACAGTTGAAGACTTTGAGGAGGATCCACGCGCGTTTAAAAGTAGCCACGACACACCTGTTAATTGGTCTGGTTTAATTAGGTTGCCTTCAGGTGCTTTAGGAAAGAAACAAAAAAGGCTGTGATGAGTTCAGTGTCAATGTCTGAAGTTCTGTCAGAGTTCTTGTTAGCACAATAATAGTTCTTGTTACTAACAGTTTCCAAACGGCATTATGTTTATATATTTACAGAAATAATTTATTGATTAGAAAGTCATGTGCCACTTCCTTTTTACAATAATGAATTTTATTTTCCATTGTTTTGAATTTAAGATTTCAAATAATTGTCGAATTGCTCTTTGACCATCAAAAGGTATTTTATTTTATTAACTGATTATTATTTATATTATTATTATTAATTTTATTTAATTTAATTTTCATTCATTCATTCATACATTTTCCATAACTGCTTATCCTCGTGAGGGTCACGGTTGAGCTGGAGCCTATCCCAAAAAAATTTCAACTTTTCTACAGGAGTTTAAGACAGCCATGTGAATTTTCAAAATAAGATAATCTGATACCAAAATAAACTTGGTGTTCATTGTCTGTACTGAGGGTACGTATCGAGTTTAGCAAGCGCTCTCAGTGGTTCCTCTCGGCATAAACAATGTACTATATGCCACTGTCACAGTGCGTCTTAGCTGGTCTTTGTAATCATGTGTAGTTGCTGTTTTTTGGGTTGTCATGGTTCATTTCTAATATATATTAACATAGTTGTTGGCTTTCCTTTGTAGTAACCTTTTTTATGTTTTATATTGCTTGTTTTAGAGCTCTACATTTTTATTCTGTATTTTTGTTCTATGTTGTGTGTCTGTAACTTAGGTTGCTTCATGTCTTGACAAGGACACTTGAAAAAGAGATTTTTAATCTCGAGAGGTTTTTCTGGTTAAATAAAGGTTAGATAGAATTAAAAATAACACTGTGTTGTTATAGTGCATCAATAAAGCTCCTCACATGTCATGGACTGTCCTGTGTCACAGCTTTTAAGAGTGTTGAGAGAGCCCCAAATGGATTTGACCAAAACTATGAGTCTTTTCAAACCTGTTAATTTTTACAATTGATATCAAATGAATACAAATACAACAGACCCTGTCTCTGTTATTTTATATCTAACTCACATTTTAATCCAGCATTTGCAGTGTAAATTTAGAAACTATGTTTGGTGTACAGTCTGGAGTCTGAATAGATCTATTTCAAAAATTGGTAGGAAAGTGGCGCCCCCTGGTGGTTCATCGTTATACAAAAGGATCCAGTCATGCTTAATTTAATCTATTCACCATATACTTACATCAACAGCTCAGAGGAGATAGGCTTTTTTAGTTAAACAGAGATCTAAAAGCTGTCACCATGAGATATGATGCAATACAGGCAACTAGTTCAACCATATCAGCATTGGACCTAAGGGTTAACTGGAGCACTCATAATGAGACTTGTAATACTTTAACAGTTTCACTCCATTAATCTCATTTATAACCACTTAGAGTGTTAGTGTGCACTACAGGTTTGTAATGGGTACATTTTTATTGTGTATGTTCAAATATGTGCCCACAGGGTGTGTCAGTGGGAATGTGAGGCGCTGTCCCGGTCCTGCTGTGGATCACTGCTATACATTGTTCAAAGGAGGCTGCAGTGCGGTGCTGCCCATATTTGAGAGAAGTGACCATGCAGCCATTTTGTTAAGGTGAGGACATGTGGACAGTTAAAACATTCCACAGCCAGAAACCGTGATACCCAAAAACATAAGTAGTAGCAGCAGCCAGCGATGTTAAGAAGATGCAACAAAGGGACTAAACTACAGTGCACGAGTTAAAGTAGCTGGGATCACATTTCTCTGGAGTTTTACCTTGTATAATTCCACGTGACAAATAAACAACTGAGTGATTGGCTGAATGATTGATAAAAAAAAGTTAATTAATCAATCAACCACTGATATAATGTCAAGTGCACCATTTACCTGATCTAATAAAACTATCACTGCAGAAAGACTAATTACCAGTGTTGGAAATAACTCAATACATATCCTCTTGAGACCTGAACTTTTGTTTGGTATGCATTTTAAATTTGTCCTAGCTGTTAGGGATCAGTAGGACCCAATAAGTATAAATAAAAAACATTGTCAACGATAATCAAGTCCCAATGTCCCCAATCGAGTACTTCCCAATTAACGGTGTCTTAGTTTGTAACTGTTGCTAAAATTGGTCAAATTTGTTGCCATATTAAACTATAAACATTATTAATCATAAATAAATAAGTTTCAATCATAAAATGTGATCAGGTTTTGGACCTTGTCCACTTTTGTGTCATGATGAGCTGCAGACTGACTTGGCAGAGATGGCTGCCATCTTGTTTTTACATGGATTAGTGTATTGTGCTCTTACTACCACTAGTTAGGACAAAGAAGTGTCCATGAACGAAGACAACAGGTCCGGATTAAGTAGAATTAAGTATAAGGATAAAGTAAACCCAAAATGTGATGTGCTCATATGAGGATAGTAATACAGTCTACATAAGTGCAGTTCTTAAGTACTTCACTCTTTTTTACTCCTCCATTTTATTATTGACAGAAAGTTGGTAGTTTGAGTTAGGCTTTAGTTACATTGCAGCATGTTAAATACAAAACACTATGTGGACATTCTGTTTACTTTGACTTCCCTACATCTCTGTTTGTGTATACTGTCCCACAGTTTGTCTGGAGGCTGTCTGAACCACTATACTGCTCTCAGTGCAGTGTTGGAAATAGCAGGATCTTTTAATGCCTTAATTGTGTCTTGGACTCAATGACTCCTGTCGGTTTGTTGTTCCTCTTTCTTGTCAGACTGCCTCTTGTTTTAAAGGTGAGCATGCACCTCGGCACTGACGTCATTAATGGATTACTCTTTGATTATTCCCTTTACGTTCCCCCCGCAGCTCCGCGCGCCACTGACGCGCAGGTCGGAAGTGGGTCGGCTCGGCATTAGTGTGAAGGTTGTAGTCTGGATGCTGGCTGAGTAATCAGACTGTCTGCCTGCCGGTGATGCATGTTTACTCTTTGTTTCATTAGCACATCATTCAAACTGCAACGCAGAAGGTAAGCACTCTAATTATACTTCATTCTACCAGTGTTTAAAATAATTTAGATGTTTTTCCTTTAGTGCAAACAATTTATAATGTATTTGTCTTGCCATAGCAGACAGCTGTAACCAAATTAAGCCAGGGTACTATATGGAAGTAAGTTAATTATTGTTAATGGGGCATTACATAAGGAAGAGTTGGTGCTACTGGCTATTTCAATATGTCATGAAAACTGAATAATACTAATTAAAACACATGAGACAAAAGGTTGACTTATAGCATTTAATATTTATTTATTCTATAGCTAGCCTGTCACTTGTATGTATAGGAATAGGTGTATGCCACAGAGTAACAATATGGTTTCCATCCCTTTTTCCATATCAGTAGCATTCAGGTAAAAAAAAACACTATCTCCAAAAAGCAAAAAAAATTCCACATATCTACTACTTTCAGCTTCTTCAGTGCGATTATGATATCAGATTACATTTTTTTGGGTTTTAACTGCTGTCCAACTTGGGATTTGGAAAATTGTGATGGACATTTTTCACAGTTTCGTGACACTTTATGGCCCAAAGAATAAATCGAGGGGAAAAAACCCATCTCATTATTAATTTGATTAAGCTGTCAGCTATTTTCTTTGTTAATTATTTGGGTCATAAACAACTACACTTGACTAGACGCCTGACTGATAAGACTTTATCAGACACCTATTTCCTGTCTGTTAAGACTTTATCAGACAGGAAAGGTAACTAGGTGTTTGGGCTGCAGCCATGGCATGGAATTGTGTCTGCTGGCTGAAGCCTTGAGCTTTGCTTGTGGCTGTGATCTCATTAGTTGACCAGTTTGGTGTCTCTCTCCTTTCTCCCCTTCAGCTTACCTCCCTATCAGGCACCTTCCCCCTTGATACTGTCCTCCTATCCTGAAAGCTCTCCATCCTCGCAACATGGCAGAGGCCCCAGCATCCACCTCCCCCGAGGATGGCCTACCTGTACAGTGGAAACTTTCCAGTCAACGAAGCAGGAAGTCTGCATGCTCCAACATCTTTACGGGAGTCAACCTGCACCAGCTGCACAGGCTGTTCAGAACAGCAGGAGACAGAGACGCTGAACATCGGGCGAAGCTGGTGTGGCGAGGTATGGATGCAGACATGGAGGGGGCAGAGGAGGGGAAGGAGGAGGAAGGGGAGGACAGAGAGGAAGAGGCAGGGCTGGCCCAGGCCTTGGTGGGGCTCCGAGTCCGAGCGAGGAATAAAGCGGGTATCAGAGTGGAGGGACACAAGGACCACAAGTGGCTCAGAACATCAGGGTATCTCAGGTAAGTGTCTGTGTCAAATGGCAGGAGGCCAGCACAAAGTAAAGACAGGATGTGAAAAGTGGTGTGTAGATGAGGAGTTAAAATGAAAAGGAGTGAAACGTTCTCTTAATCTCATTTGCATGTACTCTGTTCTCTCACTGTCTACTATAGTCATTTTAGGTATGTATAAATGAACTTGTAGGGGTTCAAGGTCCTGTCTAGCTTGATTCCAGACTCCTTCTGCGTCTTGAAATGCAGCATGTAAACTGTCATGTGCCTAACAAACTCAGCATGACCTCACAAGACTGTGTCCTCCTCTCTGCATACCATCACACACACGCACACACACACACACAAACTATCATGCTTTGCTTTCGACATTCCTCGCTGAGATGAAATTAGATTTGTCGGAGGAGTAATGAAGTGCCACTGAATGGGAAAATGGTGGCGTGAGTCTACAGGGAAGTGTAGTTTAAACAACAACAACATGGTGGTCCGCCACTTTGGTCCAGTCTGAAATAACTCAACAGTTGGATAGCTTGCCATGAAATTTGATGCAGACATTTGTGTTCCCCTATGGAAGAATTTTGGTGATCCCTTACTGTATTTTTTCAACTACATTTCCATTTGTCCAGCATGTCTACAAATAAATGAATGACATTCCTATTAGCTTCAGTTACTTCTGAGTTTAGTGCTAATTAGCACATGTTAGCATGCTAACACTCTCGACAAAGATTGTAAACAAGGTAAACATTATCCCCTGTCAGTGTTAGAATTTTAACTTTGTAAATGTGAGAATGTTAGCATGCTGATATTAGCTTAGCTCAAAGCACTGCTGTGCCTGAGTTCGACCTCACAGACGCTAGCATGGCTGTAGACTTTTGATCTTGTTGTCTTGATACTATAGTTTCAAAATCCCCTAGGTTCACTGCTTCTGCTTAATGCTGTGAGTTACAGCTATGTTTGAATAGTTCTTAGAGGTTTTGTCAAAGGTTGCTATAGCGTCTAAATTGATAATAACAGGGATGCACCATCTTCATATCAGTTGCTGAAAATCTATTCCTCTTTTTTCTTTTCATGAGAATTAAGGACAATGGTGACTTTTTTTTCAGTCTACCATCCCGGAGTAGCTGTGTACATGTTTATTTGATGCTCAGGCCAAAAGATTATAATTTACACATCCCGAATTCACGCATTTCTATGTGATCTAATGTGCATTGTGTAATATGTACAGTAGGCCTGTCAAAGTGCAGTCAACTACAGTAACATCTGTCTTTCAGGATTGAGGAGCCATTATCAGGCTACACTGTTGAGGATGAGGAGGCCGACATTGCGCCCAGTTCAGGAGAATTTCTGCCAGTGACTGAGGAAGACATCCCAGAGAACCCAAACCCCTTTAAACCTTCGTCATGGAGGCTGGGTGTGATGAGACATGAGGGTGCCAGCCACCCTGAACGCTACCTTCACCGCATCCTCCACTAACAACGGACTGAACGGACTAAATTTGAAGCAACACACAGTAGTGGAAGCTGAGGTCAGGACAAATTCTGCATGAGAAGCCACATGGTATCACAACTCTTAGCATCTTCTGCTAACATGTGCTCTACATGTTAGAACCCAGCATCAAGAATCACCAGTGAAGTCTGGTGAACCTGTCCAACTATTATAGGAAATCCAAATGTGTATCTGTGATAAAGCAGGCGTGTTGGTGAGTCAAAGCAGCTGCATTTACAGGAGACAGAAACAGAAACGAGCTGTTGTGTAAGGCCTGAAATTAAATTTCTGATGCACATGATTTCAATGCATTTTTGAGGGAACACCAGTTTAAGGGAATTAGCTGGGCAGTTGGTGTTGCTCTTGCCAGAGAACTCATGATATTATTGTGGTAAACAGGACAGGAAATTGAAACACTGCATCAAGAGCACTTGCAGAGCGTTTGCAGCTAAGGATGTATTTTTTGTTTTTAATGACTTGTTAAAGGAGCTGTATACAATTTTCAGAGTATACCTATGATTCAGACCCTGATTCAGAGGTTGCCTGCACCCAGTTTTCAACATGGAGGTGGCTGAGCCGGCTAACTCCATACACAGTGCTATTAATAGCAACAGTGCTGATGGGGCCAGCGGTGCTAACCTGGTGGGCACCAGAGGGTGGGCCCTACACTCTGCCATGACGCTTTGGGTCAGAACAGCGTTATCAGGAGTAACCACAGTATGAGCGCAGTGCAGAGCAGCAGGGATGAGCTAGCCAGTGGCATAAACACACAGGGACTCACATGCACCAACATGCACTCACAGCCGAATTGACTACAACAAAGAACAGAGAAACTCAGACTTCATTCTTTAGCCAGGACACATAGCAAATACCAGTTTGCTGCTGTATTGTTCTACAAAGATGCCATCTATCACATTCTTTTAAAAACTACATTACCAGTCAGGGATTGTGTTTCTGATTACTTTGTGGATGTTATTCAAATACTCAATCTCCTTTTGGCTCTGTGTTTGGTCTCCACCGACTCCTGAGGGAAATATCTGGCTATCTAGCTGCTGAATGCTCCACCATGTTCACCAGTTGATAGAGTTTTTGGCTGGTACAGCTCAACAATTCAGCAACTTCACCGGCCATAACACCAAAACAATGAGCTGAAAGATGCTGAAATGCTCCGTGGAGCTGGGAGAACTGGAGTCAGGTGATAATTCTCTGTGGGGTCATCACCACAAGCAACTCCTTTCACATGACAAGAAGTCATTTGATCCACTGTTGATATAAAAATGTTGATTAAAGCGGCTTAGAAGACATGATTTGATCAGCTACTACTAAATTATTGTTGGATTAAAGCATTTCTAAATGACCTGCAGCTGTAATTATACCCATTGTGCATCAGCACTGGAGGTCTGGCTGAATGTACTTTTTTAATATTTTTGTTTTGTGTGATGGTGTCTGACTGTAAACTTTTCTCATTCACAAAAATGCAAGTCATCTGTATTAATGTAATATGTTTTAATTATAATCTATCATTAAATATTACATACAAATTATACAGTGCATTGTCATGACAATACATTTCATGTCAGTTCAGTACAGCAGGAAGTTACTTCATTGTTTACTTGGGTCCATCTCATGAGCCTGGAAATGAACAGAAATCAACATGGCCGAGACAAACAGGAGCTTGTGGGGAATCAGCAACCCCCCCTCCGCCTGCTCACAGACGGGATCTTTTTGTCTTCTTTGCCAGTGATTTAACTCATCAGTGAAAGAAGGAAAAGTTAGGCAAGCCAGTCATACTTATCAAACAGTTTGTGTCTTTTAACAAAAGTGCCTCTGCTTTCCAACATCACACCAGATGACTTGCAGATCCTAATCTAAACAGTTAGGAGGAGCATTGAGTAACTGTGAAACCAATTGGCATAGCTTGTGTTTACTGTGTAAAGACATACACAGCACTGAGAGCCCAGTTCCTAAATCTTCAAAACTTAACCACAATGAACACTTCTCTTATATGTTAAAAAAAAAATGCTGATCTTCACCAGTGGCACCGCTGCTTTCACCAGCCCAGGGCTTTTAACTGCGTGGGAGGGAATATGCAGGTGAATATTAAAGGCAGAGACTTGTGAAAAAAAAACAAACATGGAATGCAACACCTCCCATCCAAAAACAAAGCACGAGAGGCTTTTGACTGGCGTGCATCTGTGTGGGCAAACATTACGTGCACCCAGGGGTCCAAAAGAAAAGTCTGACACCTCTCTGTAAATCTTTCTCTCTCGCAGGAAGGTACAGAATCTTCATCAACTCAGCATTAATTCTTCATTGACATTCAAGCAAGGCACAGAGGCAAACAGGAAAGATATGCTGTGAAACTCTTCCTCTTTTGGCCTCATCTGTCCATCAACTCACTCACTCTGTAACCAAAATAACCATAAGGAGAGGAGAGGAGGGGAGGGACATGATTATTTCCATTTCTGGGACAAAAACCTTCACTCTCAGATTCTGTCCTGTCTTCCATCCGCATATCAACACTCCTCGCTCCTTTCATTGCTCCGGCTTCCTGCTGTTGCTCCTCTTCCTCTGCATTGCATCATTCCTACCACCAGGTGAAGAAGGGTCTTCTGCTCTGGAAACTCTGTGTGTAGGACTCACTGTTGGCTCTCTGAGGTGCTCTGGCTGTTTCGACGATTACTGGGGGCATCTGGACCAACTGCAGGGGTGTTTTACCATCCTTCAGGGCTTGGCACAGGTTCAGGATCTTGGGATAAAAATATTTAAGTGAATTTATGCCTTGAAGCAAACAGATTGGTCCAAGGAGGAACAGTTAGCTGCACGTTAAACTGCTGAAAAACGTGTTTTGAGAGGAGAGGAGAAAACTCACCTGCCCCCTCATTACGGCTACTTGTTTGTGAAACTGTCCTCTGTCGAAACCAGGGTCTTTCTGTGAGACACAATACGCATATTTTTAATGTTAACAGCCACAGAACTGAGTCATTCTCCACCTTGCATTTTCCAGTATTTCAATTTGTGCATCTGTTCCCACATTCTCACACTCGCTTACATAATTACTTCATTCTGCACAAAATTGTTGCAGAGTACTCAATCTGAGTCCCTCCATACCTTGAATAATTCATACAAGTCCTCCTCCAGGTCTTTGATGAAATTTGGGTCGGAGAGTTTGGGCAGGACCAGCTCTCTGATTTCCTGGGAGAAAGGAATTTTGGCCTGGGTGAGCCACGCCCAGTAGAACGGGTCTGGTGATCGGAAAAGAAAACCGTATCTTAATAATTATGTTCACGACTTGTAAAGCACTAGACAGTTAAAGATACATACTGGATCTATCTTAGTACTTTTTGGGTAAACTATCTTTAAAGAAACTTTGAATGCAATCAAAATGGGATTTAGAATTGGATCTTGAGGGTGAGCAGTGATTGGTGAAAAGCAATGTCAACGTAGGTGCTTACAAGCTCTCCAGGAGTCAGGGTGTTTGAGGGGGAAGGCGAGGCCGTTGTCTATAGCTGCTAGCTTGATGATGGGATCCTTTACTACCACCCAGTCTGTGTCCTACAGAGATACAGTTAGAGGTATAAAATAAGCACATACTCAGCCATCAAGGTCTGCATTTTAGAGGATGACCGTCAAGACTGTGTCTGTGTGTTCTCACCCTATTCCCAACAGGGTCCATGGGACAGTCATACTTGAGCAACCAGTTGTCATTTCCCCTGTCTAGAATACAGAAAAGAGACACAAAGTCAAGCAAATGAAATAACCAGATAACAGTTGCCATGGATGAATTTAAGACTGTGATTAACCGTATAACTAACATAATCAAGTAAAGGAGCTCTATGTGATATTCGGAGCATATCTATAATTTAGGGGTTGTCTGCACATGGCTCTCAACATGGAGGTAGCTGAGCCAGCAGCTAGCAGCTAACAGTGCTAACTCCATAAACAGCGCTAAACAACTGCAACAGTGCTGACAGAGCTAACAGCGTTAACCGGAGAAGAACTGGAGGACTGCAATGCTACCGTCCTGTTATCAGCAGTAACCGCTGTATGAGCACAGTGCATAATGCAGCGACGAGACGGCCAGTGGGTTACAAACACAGGGACTCATATGCACTCAAGCTAGGTGCACAACCTAACGCATTGACGGATTGACGCTGACCGGAAGTCATTCATTCCAATGGAGGTGAAAATAGTAACGGACTAGCGCGCAGCACGGCAGTGGTTCCGTTGACCATCGGACCGTGGAGGCGTTGGATTTTTCCTACTTGGGCGTTGACAACATGGGAGAAACGGAGCGTTACGGTGCCGGAAGTGAAAAAAAAAAAAATTGCAATCGCAGTTGTAAACAAACAATATCTCATTTATTTATGCAAAAGAAAAATAAGCATAAGCTTTTTTTTCCCACTATTAAAAGTGATTGTTGACCATAGTTTGATTTCTATGCAGTTGATAATTAATCTATATTTTCGAATTTTGCGCTCATTTCCATAGCCCATTTCGCGCCTATATATCAGCTCTTTCAATAGTACACTACTCAACTCATCTAAGTTCAGTTGGTACAGTGACAGTCAACATGAGAGATCTTCGCAGGAAGATATTGCTAGCTCTTCTGCTAGATGACTTCGCTAACAGCTCTCGCCGACAGCACGCTAGCTAGCTGCCCGCATCTGGCCAGGTCCGTCAACGACTGAACCTCGCGGCGTTGTTCTGGGGGTGGGGAATGCATTGGGGAAACGCTCCGTTAAAACAGGAAAAATAGGTTGTGCACTCGGCGTCACATACATGTACAGCCGGACCTCCTACCACGACAACAGACAGAGAAGCTCTGATTTTAACACACACAGAGGTAGTGTGACTTCATTCTGTGCTCAGGACGCCATTTCTCTCCTATATCTTTACTCAGCAAATCGTTGTTTGCCGCTATATCAATACTCTGAATGTCACATAGACCTCCTTTAACTTTGCTGAGCGCGTTGCCTATACTGATGACCCAGCCCTGACAGTGCTGCGCAGGGTGATTGCATGCCTGTGTTTCTGATGATGTAATCGAGGACTACAAGCCGCTCAAACTGCAGCTGGAGCTGGCGGTTGGTGTTTTCAGGCAGCGGCTCCGCTTCAAACCTCCGCAGCCAGAAATCTGCATCCTTGTAGCCATCAACGAAGAGCTGGAAGGAGCCAACCTGGTGGAACAGAAGCAGCACATGTATTCTCTGGGTGTTTAAATACCTTTTTACACTGTAATGCCATCATCAATAATGTGCTGAAGTGAGTTAAAGGAAAAATCCCCCCTAAAACCCTTCACACAAATGACTTGGTCTTTTTGTTGCTTAGCTGTGTATATTTTGATAGACAACCCCACATCACTGGATGAATTTGATCAATAATACACACAAATAATACAATAATACACGCAACCACCTGTGTTATACAACAATTTATCAGATTACCTTGGGTGGCAGTCCAATCCTGTGGAAACGCTGACCCACTTTAGGCACCTTCTCCAGGGCTAACTTCTTTCCTCGAGACTTCACCCTGTCTATGGCACTGTAGTTGAATGTTTCACTGGCCAAGTACACCACCTACAGAGCAAAATTGTGATGTAATGTGGGACTGCACAATGGTTTATTGCACTTGTAAAGCGGAGGCAGCACTGTGTGTGTCTATACCTTGGTCCTGGGAACAATGTTGAGCTCCAGTTTCTGATCGACGAGGCTGGCCCCTGCCTCTGAGAGGTAACCCTGGTTCAGGACCAAACAGTCGCGTCCAAAACAGCAGGGACAACACAGTTTCTGGAGCCACTTAGTCCACTTGGGGTTCAGCTGGCCATAGGGCTCTTCATTCTTAGGTTTGAACACGCCGATAATTTTCTGTGGAGGGAGAAAGAGTGAGGAAAATGAGAAAGATCAGGAAATAGAGTGCAGACAGAAAGGCTCGGAATCCAAAGGAAGTTGAAAAAGGAAAACTTAGAGAAGAAGGGACGGTTTGGCTGTGTCTGAGACAATTAAATATCTTAATTCAAGCACAATATTCTCCTTCGCACACCTGAAAATACACAAAGTGCACAGAGGGACAGTGAACAAACAAATTACACTGATTTAAAATGACACTTTTATACAGTGAAGACTTGTCACTGTTGACTGACTGTAAGTGACATGAAAGATTTTGGGTGTGGTATCACTTTAAATTTGTATATAGAAATCACATGTTGCATTATGCTAGCATGACACACACACACATTTACACACATACACTGATTACAACATGAAACTTGGTCATTGAAAAGAATTATATCCTCACAGAGAGCTAGCACATGACTACTAAGCACACTGGTGACTAACTAAAGAAACTGGAGAGGTGGGGGGGGCAAGGGAAGCGGGTCATTGGATAAAAAGCTCACACACGCACAGCCTAGAATACTTTTTTTCTGTTTTGTAAGCCTTCTGTGAGTAGAGAAGGTGGCACCTAAAAGGAGTGGACTATCTTGTCTTGAACAAACTAAAAACACAAGTGAAATTTGCGAGGATTCAGCCACAAAGGCTAAAGACACAGTTCCTTTTTTTTTAAACACACTGTAGATAGGGACATGGTGGGAGGACGGCGCCTGTGAGTTGCTCAAGACTTTTACTGGTCGGCTCCAGCAGGGCCGATCAAAGTTTACTGTCATTAATCTGGCATGATTAGAGTCAGGAGGCACTGCTGAGGGTGACAAATGGACAGAAATGCACTAGAATTGTCTGCGTGTTGATTCCCTGATTTGTCTCGGATGTGTAGCACTTTGTAAAAACGCTTGCAGGAATAAAGTGATTACAAGTGCTGCAACAAATCAGACATGTGTGCTCAGCATTTTCTGTTTGATTAGATACTTAAGACGCTGTTCTTTGCCCAGACTTGCTACACAGCTAAAGGCAATGACAAACTGGAGAGATACCTGAATTAATGGGTGATAAGCATCTTATCTATGGCTGTGTTGTTGACATCATAGTGACAGCTGGTCAACGACGGGCCTTTACTCACAGTCTACCTGCCCAAGCAGAATGATCTCAACATCTGCCAGCACAGCCGCAGTCACACTGATGATACAGTCATTTTAGGGAGAACTAAGCAACTGGATCATCAAGTTAAAATGTACTAAAATGTGACTGTAAATGCTTATTGTGTTTTCAAACAATACATATTTTAATGTCTATGGTGTGAGGCAGCAAATCTTACAAGTTGTCTTCATCGCACTCACTTAAAGTGTTCTGTTAAACAATGAAGACAGTAACAAGATGGCAGGTCATCATCATGACCAGTAAATTTATCAGGAAGCCACAGAGCCTGCTCTTTGGGACGGTGGAGAGGAGAGCCCCACCAGGAAAGCCTACATCCTCTAAACTCTGGAAGGTGCAACAGCAGTTTTTATAACAGGTCATTTATCGAACCAGCAATTGTTTTGCTTAACTCTTTAATACTTAATCTATTTTTCTCTTTTGTTAAATTGTTTTTATTAATACTTTGTGTATTTGTATTTTAGAATTTGGATTATACACACCCTCTGTGATGCTGTTGTATGTTAAGTGCCAGATAAAACAATTACAAATTGACATCTTGGTAGAAAATAAAGTTGTGTTCTGCTCTTTCCTGACCTAAGAAGTGGTTGTTTACTAGTTTAAACTGCAGGTTGACATTGTGTTGTCATGCCTTACAGCCTATTTGCCAAGTCATCACCGGCTAGTTGTAAGAGGCCTTTCCTCGGAGCGACCAACACTTTTACCAAGACAGTGTTGCAGTCACTGCACTACACATAGCCTACTTCAGATACCACAGATCAGTCCTGAGACAGCTAGATGTACCGTTATGACAGCAGCTGTAGGTAATCGGTAGATTCATGTGAACAGCGTCTCTTCTTACCCCCTGTGAGTCTTTGACAAAATAGCTTCCACTGGATCCTTGGTAGATCCTCTCCGGATAGATCCCCTCCTCTATGGCTCGCTCGGCCTTTCGGATGATCTCTCTGAACTCTGGATCCTCCGGGAACTCGTTCCTGTGCGGTTCCCGCGGCGAGCTCCCACGATCCCGGTCCAGGAGCGGCTGTCTCTCCCGGTTGCGTCCCGGACTGCCTGCCGGGATGCGCACCACCGAGCCCGGGGTGCTTCCAAACGCGCCCCGGGGGCTGGTGGGCTCTGTGGGACAGTAGCTGAAATCACCGGAGTCCCGGAGCGGAGAGACGAGCGGACTCGTCTCGTCCATGGTTTTGGAGGTGGACGAGGAGTTATAACTTTAACTCCCGGGGAAAGAGAAGAAAGGGAAACGAGAACGAAATAGAGGAGGGAAAGAAAGTGGGACGGTTGTTTTGTTGGCTAGCACTGACGCTGGCTAACAAGGAAACACAGAGAAAAAAAGTAAAGTCAGGTGACTGTCAGCTTCCGGAAAGAGGCGGGACTTGATGAGTGTTTTGATTTTTAACCAATCAGCGTTCGAATACTCCTGCCAACAATCTCAGCTCTGGCGCTGATTGGACACAATTATTCCTCCCACGGAAGACACGTGAGAGCACAGTTAACCCAATCAATTAAGTCTATATAAATGAAGCATTCAGTGAAAATTTCAGCGCCATGGTGGGACTGAGGAATAATCCTTTAACTAGCAGTTGTCACACTGTTAAATCTTAACAAACTCAGTTGGCTTAATGTGATATAAAAAGATAAATTAATCTCCAAAGTGTGTTTACACCCCTAATTGAAATGTTTCTAAATCAATTAATCAATAAATGCTAACATTAACACATGACAAAGTGATTTTATTTGTCAACGTCATCAAGACTCAGAGGACCAGGGTGCAGTAATAATAGTGTATGTGACTTGTGTTGTTTTTTTGTCTGTTTTTATAGACTGTTCTTTTAACTTGACTGTTAAGTTTACACAGTCTTAAACTAATTAATTTTATTCTATTTCATTTCATTTCATTTCATTTTATTTTATTTTATTTTAATTTAATTTAATTTAATTTAATTTATTTTATTTTACTTTGAATTATTCTTATTTAATTTTCATTATATTGTTTCACTTTTATTCCTAGGTCCAAGTTCAATTTAATCATATCTTCAAGATCAGCCTGCCAGTGAGCAAGGGACACTGTTTTTAAAAATTCACATTAATTTGGCAAACTTTAATCCTTCATTGAAAGGTCAAATGTCACAAATTGTAATATCTTAAGTTCTCTGAATTTAGTTTCATACTCATGCGGCATGTCAGCAGGGCACATTCTGGTTTGAATCAGGCACTATTGAAGGTGGTGCAAACCACAGTTTCTAAAATCCAATGAGTCATACAGTCCCTGTCTGTCATAACTGGGGAAGTCCATGTCACAAGTCCAAGATGTCCTCATAAGTCGTCTTGAGCAAATTGCAAATTAAAAGCCAGGTGTTTCAGGTCTCTGGCCTTTTTAAAATAAATGACACCACATTTAAATATGTTCTTTTCAAACCTGGTTAGGCTTAACAGTAAACGAATTGTCAGTATCTGTTATAATCCCTTGTCCTCCTTTATTGTAAATCTGATCATGATCCAAGGTTAAAGTCTGCAGTTTAGTGTCTATGCAGCCACTTTTAATTTGCAGCATTATCTTGTGAGTGATTTGCATTTTAAGATGTGCATTCTAATACTTGTTTTTTCACTTGTAGTCATTCATGAGCTTTGTGTGTGTGTGTAACAGAGTAGTTTTTTCCATATGATGCACTAACGCCGGCCTACATGATGCACAGCTGGGCGTGTGGACGTGCCGCTGTGCGCATCCTCCTGCCTCCCTCCTCCTCCGGCGCACACAGCTCGCCCTCTGATTGGTGGAAACCAGCAGGAAGAGAGCTCGTGTCGTGAGCTCAGTCAAGTTCGGACAGATCTGCCAACTCCATACTCTTTAGTGTTACAACAGTCTGTTCCTCCAGGCATTCAAAATACTGCGCCCTCTTCTCTGCAGCCGTCTTTGGAGTTGCGGCGAAATCAGGACAAATCTGCGGACGTTGCTGCCTCTTTACAAGAAGAGTCACTTACCCCGCATTTCCCGGAAATACAGCGCAGAGGGCATCGGTGTGAGGATGGCTGCGTACAAGCTGGTCCTGATCCGCCATGGAGAGAGCTGCTGGAACCAGGAGAACCGCTTCTGCGGCTGGTTCGATGCAGACCTGAGTGAGACCGGGGAGCATGAGGCAAAGAGGGGCGGACAGGCCCTGAAAGGTACCAGATAATGTCACAGGGCCTAATCGGGCTTTCTCTCGGTCATTGGATTAAGCCGTTGCGAGCCAGTGCTTATGCAACTCTGCCGGATGGGGAAACAGGTAGCCGGGCCACTGCGACACTAGACGAGCCAGCAGCAGGGGACTGATTAAGTCATCGTGTTTATTAGGCTGGGTGGCGGTTGTTGGTAGTCTTTAAAGTAAAACAAACCAAACAGGCCACGTGTCTCTAGCAGAATAGGTGCTATATGCAAATGGTTTGATCAGGCATCTGTCAGTCTGGTACAGATCACACAGACTCTGCTGGACCGGTTTTCCCCTGAGCCCCTGATGGCCCCAGAAATGAGTCAATACAGTGTGGCGGCCCCTGGTGTTATATGCTCCTTATTTTCAGTCTCCTTACCCCAGCTATGTGCAGTGAAGAGAAATATAGACAATAATTCTGATATATCTTTTTGAAAAAAAATATATGTCAGTGAATTTGTGAAGTAAGCGTAAAGGTCCAGTGTGTAAGATTTAGGGGCATCTATTGGCTGGATTGTATGTAATATTTATAATTAGGTCTTTATTTGTTTATTATCACCTGAAAATAAGAATTGTGTTTTGGTAACCATCTACATCAGGCCCCCAGGAAGTGCACCGGGCTTTCAAGACAGTTTTCGTAATGGCTGAACAGTGGAGTTACATCTTCTGAGGCTGTGGGGTGATGCCAGTGGGGTCCAAAAAGACTTTCTCCCATAGACTTACATTGTAAAGAGACGTCTGTAAACCAGTGGATAATTTTTCTTTTCTTTTTTTTTTCTTTTTTTGCATCACAGCCCCCACAATGGCAAATTTCCCCATCACGATTTGATCCATTCAGTCTGACAACATTTCAAAAGTCCAGAAGCGCTGCAGGATTAAATAATTTTATCCCCATTTAACTTAGCGGAGCGCTAAACCAGGAGTAGCCCCCTTGGCTGGTGAGAGTCTCTAGTGTCCTTACTTTATGGGCCCAATGATGCAGAAGCAGTGCCAATAATCCAAGTAATTTTATATGCGGCTGTTGAGCAACTTTCATAAGTATGAACAGGGCCCCACACCAGTGCTGTGTCTAGTTTTCTTTATACATCCATGATTTACATGTGGAGTGGGTCCTTTTCCATGGAGTCCGCCATGTTGTTCTACAGTAGCCCAGAGCGGACAAACCAAACACTGGCTCTGGATAGGGCCACTGGCGTTTTTGGGGTTTTGAGTCAGCCACCGTAGTTCTCCTACATGCTTAGCACATCGGAGAAGTTTCGGTTCTGCTACCTCACCTCTAGATGCCGCTGCATCCCACACACTGGACCTTTAACAGCAGAGAAACTTTGGGGACATCCCAACACCATCTGAGCAAAGATGCATTTGTCTTCAGTATTAGTAGTATTACCTCTGTTTGCTGAGTGAAATGTTGTCATTCATTGTGCGAGATTTCGCAGGGGGCTAGGTGGAGGAGAGACGGGAAGGCCAGAACAATTTTGTTTGAGATATTTTTTTCCTGTTGGATTTCTGTGACCCAAAAATCCTCTGCAGGCACATCCTGCAGAGCTCACAGTCTGCCAGTGTCCCATGGCACAGCACTGCCCCTGACTAAGCAAAAGCAAACATATATATATTTATTTATTTAAAAGGATCCCCATTTGCTGATGCCACTGGCAGCAGCTAGTCCTCCTGGGGTCCGAAGTGGTGAAAAGAGCACAGCACAGGCGTGATAAATGTTAGGAGAGAGGCAATAAATAGTGCAGATACTTGCCATTGGGTTAAGTGTAATGTAGATGGAATAATATTTTCCTCCCTGTAACAAATAAAAAATATACTCCCTTAGACTTATGTATGAATGAAATTAATGAAACCTCTCTCTTTGTCTCAAATGCCAATGAATATTAACATTAACCATCTTCTTCATGTCTTGTCTGTGATTCACCTCAGATGCTGGCTATGAATTCGACATTTGCTACACCTCTGTCCTCAAGAGGGCTATCCGCACCCTGTGGTTTGTTCTGGACAGCATCGACCAGATGTGGCTGCCTGTTCACCGGACCTGGCGCCTCAATGAGCGCCACTACGGTGGCCTGACTGGACTGAACAAGGCTGAAACAGCAGCGAAACACGGAGAGGCCCAGGTCAAGATCTGGAGGCGCTCCTTTGACACTCCTCCCCCTCCCATGGATGAGGGGCATGACTTCTATCAGACCATAAGCAAGGTGACACCACAGGAAGACATTGTTTCTTTCTCTTTTACAAATCATCTTTATTACATCAGTGTGCAGCCACATGGCTGAAACACAGATTATAACTTTAACTCCCTCTTTTGCTGTAGGACCGGCGTTATGGTGACCTGACAGAGGACCAGCTTCCCAGCTGTGAGAGTCTTAAGGACACCATCGCCAGGGCTCTGCCCTTCTGGAACGAAGAGATCGTACCTCAGATCAAAGAGGGAAAGAGGGTGCTGATTGCTGCCCATGGCAACAGTCTCCGGGGCATCGTCAAGCATCTTGAGGGTAAGAGACAGAGCAGAGACTTTTGAGGCGCTGCCCTGTGCCAAAGTGTTTATCCAGTTAAATTTAGAAAAGGTTGCATTTATTGATAACCTTAATATTAGTCATGCTGAATCAAAGAGTCCCCTGTATAATTAAAACAATCATAGAGGGTTATTCTACAAAGTCATTGATTACAGATTCTGCTTCTGCTCACCTGATTAATCACTTGGAATTAAACTGTCCTGTCTTAGCATGAGCAGATGTATGAAAGTGTCTGTCACTGTTTCCCCCAGGTATGTCAGAGGAGGCCATCATGGAGCTGAACCTGCCCACAGGTATCCCCATTGTGTATGAGCTGGACAAGAACCTGAAGCCCGTAGGACCCATGCAGTTCCTGGGAGACGAGGAGACCGTCAAGAAGGCCATGGAAGCTGTAGCTGCTCAGGGCAAAGTCAAGAAATAGACTCCCCCACCCTGGATGAGCTAGAGTACACATCAATCATGTGCTGTTCAGCTATCAAGTTACTACAAGCTCATTTACTGTTACTGTCGTTACAGATTTCACACATACACATACACACACACACGATGTGCACTTTATTTTGATAATCACACAATTGATTTTACTGGTCTTTATTTTGCAACAAAAAACAAACCTACACATCATTATGACACAAAGGATATCAGCTGTAATACGGATTAAGCACTGACCAAAATGCAAGTTTCGGGACCAGCAAATAGGACCTAAAATAGACTAACCCTGCAGAACCATCCAAAGTATTCCTTTGAATTTCCAATCTATGTAGGTGAAGCTAAGAGGGAGCAGTTTAACCTATAGAGAAACACTGGCTGTTGTTAAAGGGCAAGCTGATAGCCTGTGCACTGCTGTTATTTTTTTGCCGTGGCATTGTGAGAAAAATAATAAATGTTGTGAGCTATTGTGTGATGAAATATTTAATCAGTGTCTGACGTCATTTTCCAGCATGAATGTCCACTCTGTCTCTATGAGTCAAATGGTCATAGCGCAGTTGGTCAGTTGTAGTCTCTCATGAAAAATCATAGTTAATACATTAGTTTTAAGGGAAACGACACTACACACATAATACATGGCATTTTATGGTGTTACTAATACCACAGGGGATTAAAAATAAGATCACTGTAAAGTCATTTTTGATTAGCAGACATGCACTGTTAAGTCACAGTATTACAAATGCTGAAGGAATGTGATTACACCGTGGGACATGGGGGACCGGTCCAATAAATATCAATACCTCGTGTTAAAGAACGAACAATATAAACATGACCTGTTAACAAAATTAAGGCACCGACAAGGCCACCTAGGGTTAAAGGAGCCCTAGGACTCCATACAAAAGGCTACACAGGTTCTTAAAAAATCAGGGGTGAGCAGAGACAAAAAATACAAATGAAGGTGAAAAAAAAGACTACATAAAATAAGCGCTAAAGGACAGCTGTTAGATAATGAAAACTTATTAAAATGTCTCTTCAAACTAGGGTTGAGCGGAGTACTCTGATGAAACGAGTATCTTGTACAACTACTGTACTTTTTACGAGGACGAAGTATCATACGACTAAAATGTGTCATTATCGGTACTCGTGAGAAGAAAAAACAATCGCCATTTTGGTAGCTATGTTTAATCTATTAATGAAGCTGTTCTGTAAATACTTTTTACATTGGTAATAAATAATGCAACTTCTGATTAGTTGCATATAAATTTCAGGCTTAAAATAACAATTTCTGATTAGGCACAACCCACTTTGGATATAAACCCCACCCACTTTTGACATAACCCCGCCCATTCAGAGTTCAGATAAAGATTATTTAGTTGGCTAAACAGAAAAAGACACAGATACAGATAATGGTACTCACTCATCCCTACTTAAAACCAGTTCACTAAGCCCCTTTGCAGTATCCGCTGCAAAACAGAAATAAATACTCACCATTTTCCTGGGCGATAACTGCTGCTACGAGCCCAGGCTGGAGTATCCACACTGAACAGACACTGAGTCAGGCTCTGGTGGCTCATCTCTGGAAGGTCACCGTGTGACTCCCGCTGGCTTCAAGGTTTCACTGTTGTCTTTCTCTGCCATAGGCCCCTGAGCTGAGTCTCACTGCAATAACAGAGGCACAGCAATCTTGGTCATACATCTGATTAAAATGGTAAAAAAAAAGCAACCCACGTAAAAACACTCCAATGATGAGTCATAATAAAAACACTAAAAACAAGCAGCAAAATACAAAAACATGTCACAAAGGATGATAACATGCATAACAAATCCCTTAACACTGACCCTGTCACACATACTAAAGAAATCAGCTAGGGAAGTTTTACACTGATAGTTATATGTTTACCCTGTGGAGTGTCGCTTGGTAAAATAACTTTGTATCAACTAGCAAATTCTGTAAAAGGCAAAACCATCCAAAATTTGCATTTAAAAAAAATCATAATTGTGAGTAATACAGTGATTCATTATTGTTTTATTAATACAATATATCATTGATGTTATTATTATTTTCGGCTGGTGTTGTGGATACTTTACATGCAGTAGGCTCAGTGGTGTAAGGAAGTTATGAAGGGCCCTTGTACACACTATTGTACATATTGTCTTGACACAAATAGAGACCTGACATTGGACCACATCAACAAACATATTACCCTGCAATCATCACTGCATATCTGACAAAAATATCAATGAAAGGAGTAAAATTAATTATTTAATGTAATAGTTTTTTAATAGTTATAGAATTTATAGCTTAAATAGGAAAGCATCTAATTTGCTTCTGATAGCTACTGACTATTCAAAAAAAAGGATATATATCCTCCTAAGACCCTGTGTCCTCATGAGGACATCACATTTTGGGTTTACTTGACTTTAAATTTCATTCTACTTAACTTAGACCTGTTGTCCTTGTTTGTGGACACTTGTTTGTGCCATCTAGTAGTAGTAGAAGCACAACACACTAATCCATGTAAAAACAAGATGGCAGCCATCTCTGCCAAGTCAGTCTGCAGCTGATCCAGACACAAAAATGGACAAGGTCCAGAACCTGATAAGTTTTTATGACTGAAACTTGTTTATTTTACTGTTTTCGTGTTTGACAACATTAGGACTTTATGATCGTCTCATTTGAGGATATTGGGACTTAATTACTGATGACAATGTGTAGTTTTTTTTATATTTACCAGGTCCTACTGATCCCAAATAGTTAAGAGGAATTAAAAATGCATATCAAACAAAAGGGTTTCAGGAGGTTAAGCAAAGCAGATGGCACCATTTTTAAATTTGTATTGGAGTTTTTTTCTATCATTCATCCTTGAACACAGGTATACTTCCAAGGTGGCAATCTTAATCACTTGCAAGGGCCTCTCTACGGCCCCTCCACCCCAGGGGCCCCACTGTCTATATTGACGTCCCTGAGTAGGTTACATAATCTTTCAAACTGTATGTGCATGTTTGCTGCCATCCACGAGCCCACATGTGTGCCTCAACAAACATGGCGGCCCGAGGTTTCCTCCTTTTGTCTTCCGCTCAGCGTGAGACCAGCCAATCAAAATCGACTATAGCCCTTCGTCACAGCCAATCGGCGAACGATCTGCTCTTCTCGAAAACATGTCGCCCATGAAGCTGTGTGTTCCAGGTGAGTCTCGTAGTTTTTGCTATTACCACTATTTTACTCGTAGTTAAACCAACCTTTTGAACGTTTTGTCCTTCTGTGCTAATGTCGGCTTCCGTAGCAGTCACTGTGTTGTTGGAAAACTTAGTTCCGCTTCAGTTTGACACTGTAAAACTCTGTTAATTATTTCCAGCTGCCATGCGTTTTTTGGGCTTTGGCTTCTGAAAACAGTTAACGTTACATTTCAGTCACTTTTAAATCCCTCGCTAGTTGTATCAGGTGAACACAAGGCGCAGTAGGTGAGCTGACGGCTTTTATATTTACATATTTTACGGTAATTACCGTTCTTGTTCAGGGCTGGGAGCTCTCAACTTTTACTTTCCAGGGCAGGTTTCATCTCCTGCCCTGCCCATCGCCTCAGGCAGGACAGCAGCATTCCTTCCCTCACTTGTTTTGACTCACCCATGTGAAATCCTCAGCTGCATTGTGCAGATGGCAGTAGGAAATGTCAACAGAAATGTTTCAGCAATTGTCTGACATCTGATAGTGACTTTTAGGGTGTGTGAAAGTTACATGGAAAACACAAGGATTTGGCAGTAGTAACGTGATGCTGCAAGTCCTCTAAAGATCACGCAGGATTTATATGTCATGTCATGTCAGTGCCAAGGTGAAATGTGTCAGAGGGACCAGATCAGTGATTCTAGAGCAATAACTGTCCTCCTTAGATGAATGGCACTTTTGGACATAGTGTTGCTGCATTGTGATTTCTGTGCGGACAGGACTGTGCTTGGTTTGACTTTCATTCCTCATGTGCAATCCTATTCTTCAGAATCCCACAAAGAAAAGTGTCACCTATAAAGTTCTTGTGTAAAAAAAAGTCTCAGGATGCAGAAAATTGTTATGCGAGGTAGTGATCCACCCACAGCCTGAGGTAGTCTCGTGATCATGTCACTCAGCAGATGACAGCCTAAATAAAAGCTAAACTAATTAAATAGCCTATATAGAATTGGCTTTGTTTTCTTCCACAGGTTAATGTTTTATCCCACAAAAGTGTGTAAATATATTCTGATTATATCAGAGTTGATCCATCTTTACTACAAAAACACTGACACACTGTACGACTCTTCTGCAACACCTCTGTCTGTCCCCTCTTGTTTGTCTCCAGGTGACAAGCTATGCAGTGTAGAAGACTGCATTCCCGGCACAGGAGTGTATCTGCGGCATGGATACATTTACTCCTCACTAGCAGGATACGTGCTCAGGAAAAACGAGGGAGAGGAGGTGAGGGGTGTGGCTGGTGTGGGGAGGAGAGAGGTGGGGAAAGCTGCAGAAGCAATAAGGTGTGTCTGAGCAAAGGTATTACGCAACGCTGGCGAATGTGACTGAACAGAAATGTGTTTGTTCGGAGTGTGTGGTGAAATATGTACTATATTTAGTGTGACAGGGTTTTTCTTCGGGCTGTTTTGAACTTGAATCATGAGATTTTTGTCGTTTTTCTAGTTGCCAGTGATCTCTGTGGTGAGGGAAACAGAAACACAACTACTACCAGATGTAGGAGCAATAGTCACCTGTAAGGTATGCAGTGGAATCAGATATTATTTAACAACAATAAGATGATCTCATTGAGTGATGCTGCACAGTTTAGATTTAGATCCATGGTTTGTTTTGAGCCTTACTGTTCTTTGCTTGGACAGGTGACCAGCATCAACCCCAGGTTCGCCAAGGTCCATATACTGTATGTAGGCTCCACACCGCTGAAGGACCGCTTCAGAGGAACAATCAGGTAACCATGACAACTGACTCAGTTGTGAAACAATGTTTAACGTTATATCTCTCTGTGTCATTCTCAAAACTGAGCCCACTCCCTCTGATTCTACAGGAAAGAAGATGTGCGCGCAACAGAGAAAGACAAGGTGTGTTTGAATCCTTGTATTCAACCTGATCGTCACATGTGTACTTATTAAAGCTAGAGTTTTTATGAATGTAACTTTTTGTCTTACTTGCTGCAGCTGTCACTTAATTCTGAACAAAGCACACGAGACAGATAATACGTCAAAAAAATCTTTTGCTACTAATGGCGTTTGCTAGAATCCACTGTGGCGCACCATACAACCAGTCAGAGACGTAGCAGTCTCAGACGTAGCTGTCAATCATGTCACTCACTTCTCGTGAGCTGCGGTCAAACCAGGCACAGCAGATCAAATATGAATCAAGATTCCGTTACTGCAGTGCCTATTTCTCATCTCCAATGTTTTCAGAAACATATTTTAGTGTACTGTTCAGCTGTGAAATGAGAACGTTTGTGACCCATCAGCCATGTTGGAAACAGCCGACCAATAAGTACAAAGCACCGCCCACCAGGTGGACCAAGTTTCTCATTTTACAGCTAAACTGTACACTAAAATATGTTTCTGAAATATGCACGGAGAAATAGGCAATGCAGTAAGAGAATCTTTATTCATATTCAATAAGCGCTGTCTAGTCTGACACTTTGATCACTGATCACAGAGTGATTGACAGTCGTGTCAGAGACTCCTTGGCTCTGACTGGTTGTTTTTGTTTACATGCGGTAATGCCATTTGAAATGCTACAAGGCAAGAGAGTAGGCAGAAGAGTGTGATTTTTTTTTTTCCACAGATTATCTGTCTCATTTAGTGCTGTGATAGTGTAGTATATACATAGTATACAGACAGTTTCAACAAATGTGGAAAAAAATAATAATAAAAGTTTCAAACTACAGCTTGAATCTAAGATGACATACTTAGTGTAATGCTTGTGTCTTTATTGTTACAGGTGGAGACATACAAAAGCTTCAGACCAGGTGACATCGTCTTGGCGAAAGTTGTATCCTTCCCCTGCCCTCAAGCCTGAGGAAAATAAATATCTTTCTCAAGAGTCAAAGTCGAAAACTATTCAGCTCATGAATCAGCTACTGTTTATTCTCCCCTAAAATACCTAATCTTGGAATAACTCAGGTATAGTAACCAAACCACCTCCAAAGATGTCTTGTTCTCTGTTGCCATGATCTCTTGGAGTGTGACAGATGCACATAGCTTGTTAGTTTTAAAATCAATGACAGCTGCCTGCGGATATTCACTATGAGTGAATTAAAAAAAAAAGCCCCACTTAAATAGTGTTGATGTATGATGTTGCATTAACTGTGTTGTTTACCCTTAACCTGTGACGTCAGATATCGCTCGGTGACGTGCAGTCTAACTACCTGTTGACAACAGCAGAGAATGAGCTGGGGGTGGTGGTGGCACACAGTGAAGCAGGTAACTCTTAAAGCTCATTACACAATGTTTTTCTTTTTCTTCTACACTTCAAAACACAGGAGGTTCCAGCTCAGCACACACTGATAGTATCCTGTTTGAACACAAGGTGGTGCAAGAGTATCTGTCCACATAACTGGAGACAGTCACTGTCACTTTGACACCACACAGCCTTTTGCAGTGAGCCATATTTGTCAAGCATTTGCTGTAGCGTTATTACAGTTTGGCAGAATTTTACAATAGTGCCAATCTAGTCATCTCTGATCCAGTATCCAAGATTTTTTTGTGTAGCAGTGTGAGAGAGACGTGATTATGCTTTCAATCCAATTACGTTGCTATGCCTAAGAGCAGTGGGAGTGACAACAATCAAACCTGATTATGGAAATTTATTGCTACAGAAATTCTGCAGGATGAGCACCAAATTAATCTCATCTCAACCTCGTACCTAAGGTCACACTTCTAGACTGTGGACTGTATATATTGTGTATATATACTGTATTATATTTTACATTTCCTTTTGTGAATCAGGTGCCCAGATGGTTCCCATCAGCTGGTGTGAGATGCAGTGCCCACGGACGCACAGCAAAGAGTTCCGTAAAGTGGCGCGAGTGCAGCCGGAGTATCTACAGGCATGAGACAACTTCTTTCTACCACAAGGAACACACAGCTTCTCCTCCCTCTTTCACTCAGTCGTCAAGTAGCCTCCCAACTCTGTTTCAGACGTTTTCTGAGAGACTGAACGACGTGCATATTGTTGGCTACTTTCTAGTTTCATGTCTTAAGTGTTTTGTTTTTTTTAACCGAGTCATCATTTGATTGTGCCAACTTGAAAACACTGAAGTAGCGTCAGACCAAACTGTCAGAATTTATTCTAAGCAAAGTAGCGACTGTTGTAAAGATATTTTTTTAACCGAAGTCAGTGCATGTCCCAGCAACGGGGGTTTTTAAAGTTGCGTTTCAGTTGCCTGATGGCAACCTGATTAGACTAACTCAGGATGTTACATTGCAGCTGCAGAACCTTCTAAGCGACCGCTATGATGAGAAGCTAAAAGCATACGAAATTTGTGCCTGGTGAATAAAGGTCCTCTTCACTCAGTTTTAATAGTAAATATTATGGCGAAGTATTACGGCTGATCGTCAGGTCACTTGAAGGATGAAGCAGCGGCGCATGTTGCTGGGTGCACAAAGGCCCAGGCTGCATTTTGTAACTAGAGATGGTTGTATTTGGTCTGAAATAAGGATTCAGCCAAAAATGCTGCACTTTAAAACTTCTTTTGCGTGATGTCATGTAAACAACTGACATGGGATTTTTTTTTTTGTCCATAAGTGACAAAGACATTCATCTCCTCAGGCTCATTTTTCATCACTCCTTTCCTTTCGGTCTCAAGTAAACTGAAGGACACATGCCGTCCACACAGCAGTTTGAAAGGAGAGTAAATGTGATTAAGGGAGCCTAATGTTCAGAGTTACAACACAGCTACCAATGTGCGGAATATTGAAGTTCAACATGATAGTCAGATATTTCATTTTTGTTTTCCAGCTTATTGTCAGAACGTAATGATTGTGAGCCTACAACAAGCAAGCAGAAATGTTTCCATTGTATCTTTGAAGTAAAGTGAACTTTAACTTTCCTTATTCCTTCCTCACTTTACAGCAGATGTCATTCATGTGCAAGATTGAAATAAAATGACTATCAAAGCCTTTAGTTCAAGTTTCCTTTTTTACCCAGACTGATTTAATGAATGGACTCAGTCGGCGAGTTTAGGAGGCCGGTAGGCTGACACGCACCTTTGCTGCCACTGTACTACACACTCTAAAGCCCCCTTTCTCAAAGTCACAGCTCGGAAACAGTCATTATGAAATGTGCTGTATGTTGATAAATATTTGGGATACGGGAGCAATACTGCTATCATTAGGAAGCTAAGAATCTCCTCTTTCCAACTGTGTCTGGGGTCAGACCTGTACATTTTTGTAACTGATGGTGGCTCCCACCCCTTAAATTGCCTACTTGATGTACTTTGTCCTCAGTAATGAATATTTAAGTGACAAATTGGGATGGCAGCTGTCCATTTTTTTCAGTCTTCCTGGCAGGAACATCACCTAACAACTTACCAACGTAATGAACAGGATGAAAAAATATTTGTAACACCTTTAACAAAGAAATTGAAATAAAACATTCATACCAGCTCAGTGTAAACAGATACCTACTGAAATCACATGCACTCTCATAATAAACAGATGTGCAGTTTAAGTATTTTAATTAAAAAAGCAAGAGGATGTTTAATGTACAGTATGTACAAACAGCATTTTGTTTTGCATGTTCATTCTCTAATCCTCATTTATATACAAGAAATACTAGTAGTCTGTTGTGAGATGTAGATTTCCACAAGAACCTGAGCAAACAGTCCAGCATGCAAAATCTACAGTTAAAAACATACGAAAAACCGCCCACAAATTCTGCACAACCATACACACATCTCTTCAACAACACCCCTACACACATACACTAAGATCAATCATCAAAGCGAACTGATCGACGTGAATTGACGTCAATGGCGAACTTTTTATTGGACGGTGCAGAGAACCCAAGTCCCGACCCTCTGTTGCTGAAGTCCATTCTGCGCGACTGAGCGCGTTCAAACTCTCCCAGGAGCCCTTGCTGCAACTGCGTCTGTGCGTCCTTCCCCAGCGCCATATTTGCTTTTCCGCTGGGCTCAGCAGCCGGCTGGAAGCCCTTTTTGAAGCCGCCCATCAACCGGAGGAATTTCTGCTGCTGTTCAGAGCTGTCGAACTGGGCTGTGCTCCACTGGCCGAGACCCTGAGGGACACAGATAGTGGAGACAAATATTAGAAATTATATGCATACAGGTATACTTCACACACAAAAAAAAACATTTGTACATATACACAAGTTATTAATGCAGTGCTACATGCTCTTCATGAAGAAAACTTCCCACAGTGGTCATTTTGTGGGTGAAGTGCTCCTTTATAGAGCTCTCCACATGAGCTCAGTTTATTTGTCATGAGGAGTGCAGCTCAGTCTGTAACAGATGTATAATGTCTTCTGCAGGCTTTCTGAAGTCTGAGAAAATAACCCCGATGATGTTCTCAGACTTAGGAAAACTTGCCTGAGCTTGTAGGCTACAAATGTACAACACAAAGCAAGCGTTACAAACTGGGGAAGTGGAGTATGAAAGATGAGGGCATTTACCAGGGCTGCGGTGGTGCATTGAACACCCCGTGGTGTTACACAGGTGCACTTTTTATATAGTGGGGGTTAATTCAATTAATTTCAAAGGGACTTTATTGGTTTAGGAAAACTTACATTAAGATTGCCCAAGTAAATGTGAAATAAAAATAAAAATTGCATGTACAATAAGGAAAGTTCTACCAGAATTTGCTTTATGTGTACACCTTTGACACATCCACCAGACAAGGGAAAATGTACTTCATAGCCCATTGCACACCGTTTTGAGGAAACAAAATGGTATGTGAAAGTGCCCCTGGCAGGGTGGGTCTAATGAGGATACTATTGAGTTGCATTACAGGGAATTTAGGGTCCTGCTCTTTTTTTTTTTTTTTTTAGCTTTATCAACTATTATGACTAAAAATTAGGAAATCCCAGCTGCATCAATTTACCCTTTTCTCTCTTCCAAGTCCTTCAATCTTGTGAAAGTGTTGTGCTAAAACAGTCAAAATGAATCTTAATAGTTTTATTTTATTTACAGAAAGGCACTAACACTGACCGTAGGTTTGGCTGGTTTTTGAGGTTGAGAGGCCTTGTCAATCTCCATTTGTAAAGCCTGTCTTCTTTCCTGTGACATACCAAAACAGTTCATTAAACTTAACTGTGTTGAACAGATTTATTTGGGGAAAAAAAAGTTCAACGAAAATACAGACAACTGTGTCATTAAAGAAACAGACCAACATTTTTTTGCTGAGAGTTACATGAGAAGATCAGTACCACTTTCATGTCTGTTCATTAAATATGAAACTAAACCCAGGAGACAAGAGCCAGTTTAGCTGTTTCCCCCTGTTTCCAGTCTATGTTAAGTTAAGCTAACCATCTGGTCAAAGTGGCTTCATATTTAGGATACAGACATAACAGTGGCATCAGCACTCTCATTTTCTGACATGTCTGGCAATTATGCACAGCAGGAAACATCACATTAACACAGTAATAATGAGAGCCCTGTTTACCTGGTTGATGGTGACCTCATCAGCATTTCCAGTTTTCTCCGACAGGAAAACCACATCCACGTTGGTGAACTCCTAAAACACCATAAAACACAAACCAGGTTCACTCCCGATGTAAAAACTAAAAGACAACATCTGAGCACAGTGCCAGTCGCCTCTGATAATACACACACTCACATGCTCTTCATGGTCTTCCACCTCTTCTTTGATCTTCTTCTTCTTCTTCTTTGCACCAGTTTCAGAACTCTCCACCTGTGTCTCCACCTTAATGGAGCTTTTCTTCTTTCTGCTTTTCTTGCCTGTCTTGTCTCCAGCTGCCGTGACAAAGGTTTCACTGCTCTGCTTCTCGACCTCTTCACATTTGAGTTGTAATGGTTCTTCCTCCTCTCCCTTTGAGTTCCCGTTTTTTCTTTTCTTCTTCTTTGGCTCTGTCTCTTCTGCCTTGCTAACCAGTGCTACTGGTTCTTCCTCCGCCACCTTTGAGATTTCCTTTTTCCTTTTCTTCTTCTCTGGCTCTGTCTTGTCTACTCTACTAATTTCTTCATATTTGAGCACTACTGGTTCTTCCTCCTCTCCCTTTGAGATTTCCTTTTTCCTTTTCTTCTTCTTTGGCTCCGTCTCTTCTACCTTGCTGACCTCCACAGAGGCTTTTCTAACCTTTTCCTTTTTTCCTTTTTTCTTTTGCTCCGTCTTCTCTTCTTCATCAATGATAATTATCTCACTCTTTGTGGATTTCTGTTTCTTCTTGTCGTTTTTCTTCACTTCTTTGCTCTGTTTGTCGTTACCTTTGATCTGAGGCGTTCCTAATTCATTTCCATCTTCTTTCGTATTGGCTTCCTTTTTCTTCTTCTTTTTCACTTTTACCTTTTCAGCCACACTCTCTGGTGTTTCTAACTTCACTCCATTCTCAGACGCTTTCATTTTAGATTTATTTTTCTTTTTTGTTACATTTATTCCCACCTTAGCATCCGGGGTTTCCCCATCCATTGTTTTCTTTGTCTTCTTTTTTTTAACTTGTTCCTTTAGTTTAGTGCTTACATTTGAAATGTCTTTTCCCTTCTTGGCTGTCTTTGGCAATTTATCCTTTCCATCTTGCTGTTCCTCCTCCTCCTCCTGTTTCTTCATCTTTATCTTTGCTGGTCTAATTTGTACAGATTTATTTTTTACATTTGTCTCCTTCTTATGTTTCTTTTCCTGTTCTTCTTCTTTAACTGAATTCTCACCATTGGCCAGCTGCTTTTTCTTCTTCTTCTTTTTGCTGACATCTTTGTCATTTCCATTCTTCACATCAGAACCGTCAGCATCATTCAGAGATTCAGGGACAATTTTCCTCTTCTTCTTTTTCTTCTTCTCTTCCTTTTCACCTCCTCCATCCAAAGACTCCTCCTCTGTATCTATAACAATTACATCACCTTTTTTACCCTTTCTCTTTACTTTTTTCACCTCTGCTCGGCTCCTGCCATCAACAGGTACGTTTTTCCTGTCAGGCAACGAGGCTTGTCCTTTTGCATTTTTCTTCTCCTTCTTTACACAATTCTCCTCACTCTTCTCTTCTACCGTCTTCATTTTCCTCCTTTCCACTGGCCTCTCCACAGCAACAGACCTCCGGCTTGTCTGGTGAGAGAAATGCAATTACTGAAAGGAAGGACTTTTTGATAATAGGTGTAATTGCAAAACCAGGCTCATAGGCACTATGTGTATGTGCAAGTTTGACTAACAGAGCAATAAACACTAACCAAAGGTGTGGCTAGCTGCCTGGGCTGGGACTGCTGATCAATGTCTCTTTGCAGGGCCAGTCGCTTCGCCTGCAGGGAACAGAGCATAGCTGTGTTTAAATGTTTAGAATGATAAAATGCACCAAAACAATTATTCTTTTATCTATCAGCACACTTGTTATCATGTGTGTATGCATCAGTCTGCATGTGTCAGCCAATTCAAACTCTGCACATGTGGAACACTGCTGCAGGATTTACTGATTTAATCATTCAGGGTGGACTATTAAAGGTTAATACGTGCTACTTTTGTGTCCCATGATGTATATTTATGCAGTTCTCAGGCGTTGCATGTCTACTTACAGTGTTTTTTTAGCACACTGTCACAGTATAACCTATATGCATGCACTGCAAGCAGTGGAATTATCCAGGATTGAAACCCAAGCTGTACAGCTTGGGTTTCAACCCTGGATAATTCCACTGCTTTGCATGTGTTAACAGGTCCAGGCACAAATTATTCCGACTCAGTGTTGGATATCTGATGTTGCAAATCAGTACCTGGTCAATGGTAATCTCATTGAGTTTATGTACACACTTTTCAAAGACAAAGATCACGTCCTCATCGGAGTCCGTCTGAAACACAAAATGAACAGTGAGTGCTGCTGGTGCAGATGAACATGCTGTCAGACCAACTGTTTATATGTGAGGTAACACGTACATGACAAATACACTAGAGTGAAGACACTCTGAGTTAGGGCAAGTAAAAATGTAACAACTCAAGAGTGATAACACGGCAAAATAAACACTTTCTAGGCAGGATAAGATGACCAAGTGTATTAATAGCACTCTCTGGGTAAGGCATGCTACTTAGCAAGCTAACAGCAGCTAACGTTGAACAGCAGCTAAAAGCTTCAACCGATAAAGATACAAACTATTCAGTCAGCCAGATAATGAGATTATTTTATCATAGCTACACCACGTATTATCAAATCTTAATAAGCTCAGTAGTTTACTTACTTTGTAGGCTTTGATAATTCACGTGGATACCCGTTTACTCTCGTTACCCGGAAGTAATTTCCCCTCTTTCCTGTTAGCGACGAGACAGGCGTCCGTGGTAACGAGCGCGCGCATGTCCGTATGTGAGCACATTCTGGAGTTGTACTGAAGTAATGCTGAAGCTCAACAAGTATTATAGTGATTTTATAATATATATATATTTTATTTTGGTTTTCGTTTGTTGTTTTTAACTATTAACACTGTTTTATAATTTATAATGGGTCACTCATACGTGTATATCAGCTGGGAAACACTTGCTAAGATAAAGCTAATGTTAGGTTTTTTCCTTTTTTTATTGAACCAAATGTATTCACAAAACACATGCAGTGAAGGAGCACAGTTTCAAATATTATTAATAATAATAATAAGAAAACATATGCAAATAAAAATAAATATAACTACAAATAAATATATTAACTAACTAACTGAAAACAACATAATGAATTGGATGAAATTTTTAAATGAACAACACTTAAACCATGGTTTAAATGTCCAGTGTGTACGATACATATTATTATTATATTGGCAGAGATGGAATATGATATAATAAGTATGTTTTCTTTAGTGAACTATCACCTGAATTTAAGAGTTGTTCTATTTTCTTTACCTTGGGGCGTCACAATCTACACAGGAAATGGCACCTTGTTCATAGAATCCAACATGTTTCTACATTAGCTCAGAACGGAAAAACCAAACACAGTGCCTTTATATATGGGCCATTTGCGTTTTCACACCAGCCACTGTAGTTAGCAGCCCCTCCGAGACGAGCAGCATCGTTAAGACACTGATTTTTTTAATGTTTACTGCCTCTCTGGGTCAGTTTGTTTTGAAGAGGGAAAAACACCCTTTGTAAAAACCTCCTGAATGTCTGGATCAGAAAAAAGGTGAGCACACAGCAGCAAGTGCTTGTCACAGACAGGCCGAACAATGATGGACAAACACTTATTTGTAATGTGCAACTGCTTTCTTCAGTGTATGTACCAGTTTAAATCACTTGATCTGTTTGTTTTGGAGAAGCAGAGACCTCTGCGGATAATTCAGCTCCTGCTAAAAACCTTTCTAAACAGGAGGAGATTCAGCTGGCTTTAATCTGCTGTTCTTACCTCTAGATGCTACTGAATCCTCCAAAATCTGCTCCTTTAAGTAAAGTGAATTACTGTATAAACCAGCAGCTTCTATCACTTTTACCTGGAGCTTCTTGCAGCAAGAAAGCTGCACTGTTGAGGTATCAGTTGTCAAAGTGTTTTTCAGATGGTCGAATAGCATTTTACACCCCCCTCTTACACCTACAATTTTCTGCTAGATATTTTTGTAACTTTTTAAATCTGATAGTCACAACCAGTTTATGCAGCGATTCCCCAGGTGTGTGGTGATAAGAAAATAGCAGGGTTTGAACTTCTCTCTCTTAATTTGGACAACCAAACTAGTTTGTGTAAACATGCTCTGCCTTTATATTTTGCCTGAATACTTTGGGAATTAGTCTAAGCCCCAGCCTCGGCCTCACCTTTAGCCTCACAAGTTGAAAGGCCAGTGCCAAGGCCAGTGTCTGTCTGCAGCTTAACAGAAGCCAGCTGCAATTTTGGCTTCTTACTTTACCCTCTGACAGCTAGGTGCATAAGCCTCTATAACAGACGCTGGCACCAGCTTTTACCTGCAACTACCGTCATTTCCTTCAGCTTCTGGTAGCCAGCCAGTGCACATCCAGCTTTTGTGGTCTCCTATTTACAGCCATGCACGCACAGCCTTTGCCAGCAAGCAGCAACCGCAGCGTTCTCATAGAGGTGAGTAGTGTTCATTTTCAAGCTCAGCCTCCACATGCTACTTTGAGATATGATAATAATACCACCCGCCACCTAAGATGTCTGTGCCAGCTACATCCCCATCTTTTGACCACAGCTTCCAGGAGCCAGCTGGTGTTCCTGCTTCTGCCTACTACCTCTGACAGCCATCTGCAACCCCAGCATCTGACTTCAGCCCATGACAGCTAGTTGCATCAGCTGTCACCTACAGCCTCTCGGCACCCAGTGTTCTACCTGGAGTCTGAGCCAGCTGCGTACCAAACCTCCATTTACAGCCTCTCACAGCCCTACGAATTTGAGATGCAATGACTTGAATATAGCACAGGTTACTTTTAAAACACTCCCACATGCAGTGAGGAATTTTGGAACAGCTGCTCCATAGCTATTTTTGATGGATAGAGCTATGAGGTGAATTGGCTCACGATTCAACACACTGCATGGAGGAGAGACATCATGCACGTCTCCACTTGGCTCATAAACCAGCCAAACTCCACATACTTGGTATAAATGATGCAGCAATTTTGTTAACGAAAATAACGAAATATGACGTGTAGAAACAATTCCATACTGTGTGTGATAAGAGAAATACCAAAAATAATTTTCTAATGTTTTATAGATATGCTTTTAGGAGTTGTGATTACATGGGTATCAGTTTTTAGCGTCCTCTGGAAACCTTGCTTTTCAAAATGTGCTTGTGTTTTATTTACTTGCAGCTTTTTCTATAAGTGACATATGTGCTATCGATGTGGTGTTCACTGTGTTGCTGCATCTCTATGAAGTGACCGATGCCTACAGTACAGTGGATCCATTAGGTCCATTAGTGTACCATAAGGACAGGAGCCCGAAGAAAGAACAGTTCAATGACCAGACAGTACTTAACAGAAAATATGCACCAATGTATTAGCCACTTTGTGCGAATCACATTACAGACATTCATGTTACGCTGCCATTAAACAGTGACAGTGCTATCATCATAAGAGCATCTTAAAAGGAAAATACCATTTTCACATTTGGGTTATTTACATGATTAAAACTCAGTTATATAGCGTTGATACATAAAAATCCTGTGATGGTAATATTTTCACTGTACAATATCTGAGCATACACTTGTACACAAAAGCAAATTATATAGTTGAGTCTCACAGCAAGGGGAAATGGTCCCGGCATGAACATGGTGACTTTTCTTTGAATTGTGTTTTAACTGGATAAAATGTCCTGGAATGAAGCCAGTGTTGCTCGGGAGATGAAAACTGCATCCCTCCAGTCAAGTAGGAAGCTGCCTCAGAGTTCAATTGCCAGCAGCTGCTGACTAGAAATCTGTCTCGCTTTGGAGCCAAACTTTGCTGCGTCACTAATAAAAAACAGTATACATGCGTTTGAATCTGTTCCAGGTTAATTCACAGTGATGCATGACTAAATGTTTCTCTATATTCGATGGGAATTTAAAATGTAAAGGGATCTTGAACACAAGAATATAATGAGATGTTGCCATACATCTCAAATAAAGTGTATATAATGATTAGGAGCCTTATGAGATCCAAAGTAACTTTTGGGAAACATGAGTGAAAATGCACCAAAACGGGCTGAGAACAAAGTCCAACCTCAAGGTCCATTTTGTAGCTGTTCCAGAGCTTTCCATTGTACCACATGGTCTTCCTCTGCAGATCAAGTTTCCCCAGTTTTCATGGAATTGTAGATGTTTATATTTTCTGAGCACTTCAGATGAGAATGAACTCAACACTAAAACTGGTATTTCTCCTCTATGTGTATATCAAAATTCTAGAAAACACTCAAAATACAATTAAATTTTGACAAAATACATTACCTTTAAACTGCGCTTTTACATGCATCTCAAATATCACAATGCCCAGACATGATAAAGTGCAAAATCACAACCTCCAACAGTAAACCTTATATACTGCATTATAGGCATTACAGTATTAAATGGCTTTTTATGATATGCTTATTAAAAACTACTCATCCATGAGCTGTCGACTCATTTAAGCTCCTTCTTTCTGAATTATCAGCCGATCCTCCAGAACTCTGCAGAGGCTTTGTTAAATGCATGACAATTGTCAATTCACGCAGTGAAATGTGCCAAACTGTCCAGTAGCACTGATAATAGGATGGAGATATGGAGAGAAAAACACTATGAGTCCTTTGGGTCTTTCCAGCATGTAACACAGAGGCCAAGCAAGCTATGTGGGTGTATGCAGGTAATTTACATTAACGATCTAAAGCTTTTTTTTTGTCCTTTTTGTTGGGGCTTAACGCCTGATAGAAAAAGAAGGAAAGCGTAGTTTGATGAACTGGCATCAGTAACAGCATCGATTTAGAGCTGTTCACACAAAATGTTTACTTCACTTCATTCATGTCGTCCTTTAATCTTTACTTTCTCGTGGTAATACCACATTGAACACTAGTCTTTGATATTGACTTTATATACGCTATAATAACATTAACCCTCCTTATACATTCCTTGTCAGTGTATATATATACATATTACAGTTAAGACTATCTGTGCTGACTATCAAAATAATGCACCATAAATACCCTGGCTTTATGACAAAATCTCCTGAACTGTGGAAGCTGCGTCACTTTCTCTTCCCTCTCCTGTGATTTCATGTCCAGTCTGCTGATAAAGAGGCAATCCAGAAAACTTAAGCATAAATACTACAGTGTTAGGATTGGTTCTTAAAATGTAAAATTCATACATGTGTGCAGAAACATAAAACACATTAAACTTTTTTTTAAGCCCCCATCAACTCCATTCTGTGTGATATGTGACGCCTTTAATATCTTCTTCTTTTTCTTAGGCAACGGGAAATTCTACAAGTACACACCAGTGTATCCTCTTCAAGTCTCATCCCATTTTACCACAACCGTCTTCCAGTGTAGTTAACTGGGGCCGTGGGCATCTACAAGGGAGACACAAACAAGTAGTGAAAAAGTGCAGTACTCCTGCGGTTGGCTGGTTGGCTGGTAAATGAGTTTCTACCATACTTACTGTTCCACCGTTCATGACCAGAGCCATCTCAGTAGGTTGGTAGACGTGACCTCTAAAGGCGATGCCAGGGCGGACACTCCCGTGGCTGCCGTGGTATGTTCCACTTCGGAGAGCTGACCGGGCAAGGAACACACACACCCAGACACACACGTTACAGGTGTTTAACAAATATTAGATCATGATGATTCCAGTTTCAAGAAATGAGAGATAACTGTACAACTGACTGATACAAAGCAGACATGCATGAAACTCAGAGTTGAAGTATAATTTTTTCCAACCACTTGATA
>NC_065510.1:29436977-29522558 GCF_006386435.1 Epinephelus moara | reverse complement strand
AACTTTAACTAGCTCTCCTCCTGCTGATTTTTACAGGGATTTGTCGATCACAATGTAAAAGTTTAACAGGGAAACAAAAGGGTGCACCCCCTCAACGCATGGATATCAAGGTTACTGTGTCCTTTAGTCCCAATGGCGCCTTAGGAAAGATCTCTTTTTGTCCCAAATACGTTTTTTATTGTTTTGGGATGACGGGACACTGTTAATCTTGAGTCCTGCTTTTTAGCCTGCACAAAAATGTCGTGACACAACGGAAAAACATCAGTCAACAAGGCAAATATTAGTCAATACCAATGTGCAGCCGATAAATCAGTGCATCCCTACTTTTATATTTATTTATTTATTACAAACAAGAACAAGAGCTTATTGGAAATCAACACGAATAAATGTATAAAAATATCATTTTATGTTACCTTAATGTTCTCCACGTACACTCCTCTTTACCATACCCATCAATGCTCTAGCATCATACTGTGATGATGACTCATCAAGGTGAACTGCATTACCAGTGCTACAGGTGGTATGTTATATCTATGTGTATGTTTTTCTTTACAGGGGGTGGAGGGGTGGGGGCTCCTTGGCACCCTTGGCAGCTGCCTATGTCACCTATAGGTAGATGTGCTACTGCACCAAGGATCTGCTCTACGTTGAACACACAAAAGATGTGGACACAGTTTGTCTGAGCAAATGTTTCCCCTCTTGTTCTCTTTGGGTTTAAGGAGAACGACACATCCAGTCGCAGGAGCACACAAGAGAAACACACTTCACACAAGACAGACCCACAGAAGGTCACCTTTGTAAAATGAAATGCCTCAATCTCAATGGAACAAATGAATAAAGGGTTGACATTTTTCAAAAGATGATTCACATTATTGAAGTTTGTGTGTGTGTGTGTGTGTGTGTGTGTGTGTGTGTGTGTGTGTGTGTGTGTACCTGCTGATGTTGTGGTACTCAGGTGTGTGTAGTGCTCGCTGCAGCTGAGTGCGCAGTCTCAAGCTGTGTGTGTCTTTGGCCGAGTCCGAGTAGTTGAGAAGCAAAACCACCAACAGGAAAAACATGTAAACCAGGAAATTCTGAAAATAAAAAGCAACAATTCTGTTAACAAACGAGAAATGGAGCTCTAAATGTCGACAGCACGGTAAAGACACATAGACAGTCTCCAGCATCATCACTCTAACCTTGCACGTCTCTCTTTCCAACTCACCTTCAGCATGGTGTGCAGCATGTGGACTTTGCGGGCCTGGTGTCGAGCCTGAGACAGAGCGAAGCCCTGAGGCGGTCTCACCCTGGGGACCCGTTGGACCACTCTCTCCACACGGGGGAACTCCACCAGCACATCCTGGTCCTCTGGACGCAGGCGAAGCACACACACTACATAGTAAACTGCCTCACACAGCACCTGTGGGGCAGAGGATGGAGGGAGCACAGAGCTGTTAGGCTGGGAAAGTCTTTCAAAAGTCAAGAGGTTGTTGAATTTGCTCGACACAAAAGTTAAAGTAGGAAAACCTCAGCTGAGATACAAAATGTTAACATGACCAAAGCCAAACAGGAATTCAACCAAAAGAACATTAAGGTGTGAGCAGTAAACTCCAGCTTTTCAGGAGCGAAGAAAAACCTACCTTTGTCTGTAAAGGTGTCTGAAAAGGTCAAGAACATTTGAAAGCTCAGAGCCTCTTGGCTGAAATAAGCTTCCTTCAGAGGCTGAAAACGTGGTTGATGAGAGTGGTTGAGAGTGAACCAAAACTTGTTGCAGGTCGTAAGACCAAAACAATGAGCTGGAAGAAGCTGAAAAGCTCAGTAGAGCTGAGAGGAACTGAAGAGTCTGGTGATAATTCTCTGTGGGTTCTTCACTACAAGAGATCTTTCAAATTACTCAGTCATTTGATGTGTTGTTAATATAAAAATCTTGACTACTGCAGGTGGCACGGTAGTGTAGTGGTTAGCATTGTCACCTAACATCAAGAGGAGTCCCTCTGTGTGGAGTTTGCATGTTCTCCCCGTGTCAGCGTGGGTTTTCTCTGGGTACTCCGGCTTCCTCCCACAGTCCAAAGACATGCAGGTTAATTGGTGACTCTAAATTGTCCGTAGGTGTGAATGTGAGTGTGAATGGTTGTCTGTCTCTATGTGTCAGCCCTGTGATAGTCTGGCGACCTGTCCAGGGTGTACCCTGCCTCTTGCCCAATGTCAGCTGGGATAGGCTCCAGCCCCCCCGCAACCCCTAACAGGATAAGCGGTTACTGAAAATGAATGAATGATTATGTTTTTTGCCTTAACTTGTTATGAAATAAACGTTGATTGCACAATGTAATGACTATAAAATTATGACACCATATCCGTTAAGACTGGTTCTCATTACGCCTTGCTTTTACTCTGCAATTTTGTCTTCCATCAGGTACGACCTAATGGGAAAATGAAGGCCTGATATACAGCACGGCACAAAGAAAGTGTGTCGATCATTGCGCAATCAAACCAGAGAGAGAATTGCACTTTGTTTTCCCCAGTAGCTATCAGTAGATATCCCCAGTTACCGATATGTAACAGTTGAAGTTTCTTGCAGTTACTATTCCCAGTAGTGGGAATGGTGTGAAGTAACTGTGGAAACTGTGGGTGTTGCTGGGCTCTGAGAAAAACAGAAAGCAATCAGGTTGTCTTTTTGAGCTGCACTACAATAATACCACATGGAAACACTATGGGAGAAAGTTGAAAAATTCTCTCCTCTTAAAACAAATAAAAACAACATCTACATTCACATCATGTATGTGAATGTAGAAAAGAGCATGTGTGTGTGAGGTAAACCAGCATCTCTGAGAATAAATGTGTGTTTCTGTGTGTTTACTTTGATTGGCTCCAACAGCAGGCAGGAACACAGGAAACTGGCAAAACAGGAGATGAGCCACATCATGGCCATGTTGTCACTGAACCCGTAACCAGCCCATATAGAAACCCCATTGGCCAGAGCGATCCCTGCCCAGCTGCTCCACAGGGCTGCACGTCCACACCAGGGAGGAAACCGTCTCGGACGACACACGTCTGTCACAACTGGATAGTAAAAAATAAATAAATAAATAAATAAAAAGTTGTAAAACAGAGTAGTGTAGAAAGAGGAACAGAGAGGACATGAAGGTCTCAGAGAAAAGACAAAGCAGATAGAAGACAGAAAGCAGGAGACCTCTGAGAGCTTATTATTTCTCAACAGTTCCTCAACAGTTTAGATGTTAGGAATGTGCATTTTTAATAACCTAGGCTGATAAATATTTGAAGGTTTTTTCACACTCCACAAAAGGAAGTGTGTTCTTACAAACTTTCCTTACCCACAAGGACTCCAAAGTCCACTCAACGAACACAGTCACTAACAAAGTTCCCCAAAGAAGATTAAATGATGCTGTCAGGACTTTGGACCCAGTGCCTCAGTGCCATTTACTCTTTTCTCCGACAACAAAGGACTTGTTTTGCTTATTAAACATTCAGGCAGCAAAATGAAGGCATGATGTATATACTCTGGTTTCACATCAAAACACAGCTATAATGGCTTAGACACTCAGCCGCCAGCACTGGGCTCATTACTGAATGAAAGTAAACCCAACTTACTCATCTTTCTTTTTTAAAAGCAACAATCAATCTTTGCTCTTTAAAGAACGACAGTTACGAGTCTTATCCTAAAAATCAGGGGTGATTCATGTGTCCCGTGTCAAGAGCAAAAGCAGAACAGTTTGTAGATAATTGATCTATGAGGAAAATGACTGTCAGATGCCCTTTAAAGTCTTATTAGGAGATCCTTTACAAGGACTATGTTGTTGTGATGGTATTTAAGATTTCATGTAATTGGCAGAAGAAAGATTTTTTTTTGCCCCTGCATTCAATTTACAATCGACAACAGGACCATTATCACGAGGACAATATAGGCGTACAGTATTTATGAAACAGCTAAAAGGGACATTTTGGAATCAAGTTAAAGATAAAACAAAAAATCCACAGATTTTACTCTTTGAATAAAAGTTATTTATCCTTTTTTTAATGTAAAAATGCTCCTAAGTTAAACTGAGAACCAAGTCTCTGTGTGATTGTACAAGATTCCATTGGTCACAATGTGAGGCAATATGTTTTACTATTTGCCTTTGACTTAAACATTTGGTAACATGTTTTTGTTTTCATTTATCAGGGGTGCAAACAATAAAAATAAAACCTGGCATTGATTTTGTTTCCAGTCCCTTTCCTTAAATCTTTACAACTCACACGTGTTACGTAAGATTTGTTACAAAATGAGCCTTGTCATATGTTCTCAATGAAACAGCTCATCGACCAGCAATAGAAATTTTTCTCCACTTTGGGTTTGGTTTTATTTTTCTTTCCAATCCAGCCAGCATCCCATTATTTAATCTCTATTCAAATATTATTGTAAAATGTGAGTTTAATGTGATGGTTTCTTTAAAGCATGAACAATATGAAAGATTTACGGTTGATCCTTGTGTCTGGTTCTTCCTGCTCTGAGCATACATGTGAATAATTATATGATCATTTGAGAGTTATTAAATGTTACACTTACACTTCACAGTATGTAGGATGTTATTGTCTTTATAAATATGCCTCATTCTTTGCACTTTCAAATAATTTTTCACTCTAAATTGGCTCTTTAGAGACTTCTTAACGTATTTCACTGCTGTAAAGATGTTTTTTCCCCAACACTAGGGCTGTCTATGCTGTAATGAGACACAAATACTTTTGAATTTGGTGCTACATGACTAGGGAAAAAGGCTGTGGCATTTGCTTTTGCTCAGTATGTAGAAAACCTACAACTAATGCTCCGGCTGGTGACGTAATCTGAGTTGCCTGTCCGTAAACAATATGGCGCCCAGCTAGTATAAAAACGATCTTGTTCAGCAGTTAAACATCAAGATATGATATGTTTCTGGAGACATTTTAGGCAACGTAGTAACAGAATGTTGGTTTACATTTGATCAGCAATGCCTTGTTTTACTGCTTGATCTCAGTATGTCGAGCCTTCATTTTCACAATAGAGAAAACAGTATGGCGCCCACTTCCTAAATATGTGTGAAGTTTTTCTATTTAATAGTATGCACCATTGAGAATAACACATTCGAAAATGTTTTATGTCTGCATAATGACAATAAAGTTCTTGAATCTTTGAACAAGTTCTCGAATTACAGCCACACAGTGCACTAAAAGAGAGAGAGAAACAGGGGCAGCTCTCTCTTTTGACTTCTTCTATACTACTATAATATACTTTTATACTCTCTATGTCCGTGGTGGCAGGCATATGAAAACAAGTACAATCTGTAGTTCTAGCAACAGCCCTTGAGCCAGCAAAAATCCGCTGGATTTAGATAACTTTTGATTGACAATCATAGACACATACACACACACACCTGTATTTGAGGTGAAAGCAGTTTTTGGTGGGTCTCTTCTCACAGATTCCAGAGGGAGAGGCTCATTCAGCTTCTGGAGGAGAATCACTTCAGTCTTATCTCCTAAAATGCTCGACCTGGCACACACACACACACAAACAGGCAATGGAAACAATAAATATAATGATTAATTAAACTCAAGCAAATGCACAAACATTCCAAGTAAAGCAAGTGAATCCATTTACTTCAGGAGATCAGACTTACAGGTCAGCCATCTCACTTTCATCTGCCTGAGGAAAAAAGTTCTGTCCATCTGCCAGGATGTGTTTGATCAGATCCTCGTCTGTGACAGAAACCAACAGCTTGGACTTCAGACAGTGTAATAATACAACCACATGCTTTATATGCTCAATAAGCTGAATAACAGGTCTGAAAGCCCCCCTGCTTTGGTTACCTGAGGAGGTGAAGTATTTGTTGCGTTGTTCAGTCCCCTCCTCGTCCTCAGGGTTAAAGTTCATGTCGACACCCAGGTGCCTGCTCCCCTGACCCCTCTTCAGCCTGGGCAGCCCTGCCCCGTGGCCCGCCCCTCCCACCACAGACACATCACTCAACAGCTCCGGCCAGTCCCTGTCCTCCAGCTCCTCCTCTGCCATGCACCAACTTTCCCCACTGAAACAGACAGCAGAAGATGCTTGTTAAGACCCTCATCACACAGAGAGCGTTTTGCAGGTTAAAAACTTGAGACGCACCACACTGCCTTTTATTTAATAGAATGCCACTAGTGGAAAAAAACGCTTCTTCTAATTATCCCATGTAATCAATCTACCGCTCTTTTATTTATTTGACAGTAATCAGTATCTAGATCCTAAAATGTTGAGGCAGACGGTACTTGCTGTAGCTCTGGTTGAGGGTGAGAGGCTGTCAACAAATAGTTTGTTGGGCACAGGGAAAGGGAGATCTGTGTGGGTACATGAGACCCTAAAAAAGAGGGTGGATCATGGGGAGTACCGCCAGTTGGTCCAGGAGCTTCGCCTCGATGATGGCTGTTTCTAGACATATTTTTTAGGATTACTCGGGGCAGTTTGACAAACTGCTGTCAATTGTTGGGCGTACAGCTCTGGGTATCCAGCAACCGCTACCACCAGTTTCTCCTCCACTGTTTACCAACTGTAAAGTTGTTGTCGTGACCACCAGAGAAGACCTGGCTCTCAAATCATCCGATTGGACAATGAGAAAAGAGATGACTTGAGGCGTATTTTTGCTCTGTGTTGAAGTTTTTTTCAACTCAAGGTGTTCAGAGTGCTCCGGCAAAAATGCCAGGCACTTAGAGCGCATCAAAAAGCAAACAACTCAAGCAAAAAGCTTCATTCTCATTAAAAACTATTACTAAAAGCTGTTAAAACGTGTTCTCTGTGCGACTTCAGCACAACATTCTTCTCTGTCGCTGGTAAAACTTAACAAAACAATCATGTCTCCCAGAGGACAATTATAAATAACACTAGACTAAGTGCTGGGAAAAATTATGGCTTTTGAATTTATAGCTGTTTTGTGACAAGAGATGAATCACTTTGCTCATTTGACATCTAAGAAAGGCCAGTTTAAAAATATTTTTGATCTTTTCTGTCTTCTAGAGCACAATACTCTAAATCACTAACCATTTTCCACTTTTCTTTTTACTCTTTATGCACATTATTCTTGTATTCCCTCTAATCCCCACTTCATCTGACAGCTGGCAATTACGCTTGACATTTGTCTTCCAATAAGTGAAGCCCTGCATTATCTAAATGTACTGTCATGGCAACAGAGTAACTCACCTTTTGGTTGATGGAGTGGGCAAATCCACATTGGTTTCTTCTGAGTTGGTCTAAGAGACGGAGAGGGGTGGATGATAGATGGATCGAGTGAAGACAAAGACAGAGACATACACTAATGATCTCACAAGGGACAAGCATAACATTTTTCCTTCCTTGATGGCACTGTGTCTTTTTTCTTAAACAGTAACTAGAATGAAAAAAACATGGGATCTATATCAATTTTATATTGATTCTTCAATGAAGTAAAAAATACATTAAGGCATCTCAGCTAACCCTATCAGGCATGATTTAATTCTACATTCCAACCCTTCCCCATGAGACTCTACCTCGCCATTAAAAAAGAGGAAAGAACTTCCAGCCATGGAGTCGTCCAGGAAGTCGTCAATCTCCACCGACTCCTGATCCACTTGCGGTGGCACCTGCTCCACGGAGACGCACTAATGTTCACACACAGACACAAAATATTCAGCTTCATGTTTGGCTGATTGATGGTACCAAAAACCCTGATCATGTTATCGTTTTGTGCAGGTTTGTGCAGGTTTGTGTTACCTTGCTGCGGCTCATTCTAAAGAGCGTGAAGACAAGCAGGTAGAGAGGGTAGACAATCAGACAAGTCACCATGCCTGCTGCCACTGTCTCGCCATTCAGTGAAGAATACCTTGACACAGGCTGTGGGCTGCAAGACAGGATGGCATTAAAATGTAGGAACATCACCTTTTGTCATGTGGACACAAAGACAGGTAGACTGAAAAGAAAAAATCCTATACCTGTATCTTTTGTCCACCACAATGCCGTACCACAGTGTGTTGGCAAATATAAAGAGCTGCAGTAACAGAGCGCAGCACGTGGCTCTCTGCAGGCGGGTGAACGGGCTGCGGGGGGGTCTCTCCCACAGCGATAGCCACAGGTGACTCTCACAAAGCGCCCGCTGCAGCTCACATCGCAGTCTGCGGGGCAACTGACGAAGCACGGCCTCCTCTGAAGGTACCAGGAAGAAACAAGATGGAGTGAGCAAAGCTGCTGCATATAGCAGACGCTTATTACGGATGATTTGGTTGCAGTGTCTTACCTGAGGCCTCCACCTCAATCTCTACCCGTCCATCAGTCCTCTCATTGTCCACTGACAGCCACTCCTCAACCAGGAAGTAGTAGCTGCTCCCTGTCTGCAAGTCTTTGACCAAGACGTACTGCAGCATCCATGCTGGGGACAGACCTGAGGGAGGTTAAAAAAATCATGTTTACAAGAGAGTCGTTCAAATACCAGCTGGTTCACGTCTGTGTGATTGCTGTTGTGTGCGCGCATGTGAATCAGTACCCTTGTTGTCATGCCAAATTCGTATTTTCCAGACACTGCCCAGGCTGGTATCCGTGGCAATATGAAAGATGTCGAGAGCGTTGCGTGTGAAAGCTCCTCTGCTGTCGAGATGGCGGTGTCCGCTGCGGCTCTCACGTCCGTACAAACTGATTCCTACATGAGCCGTGGTGCCTGGAGGGACAGAGAGAGGAACACTGTATCAGCCATTCCAACAAACTCTGAACTCTGCAGCGACTCTCCCTTTGACCAACATACTTAATATGAAGTAATGTAGTTTTTACTTTACAAATAATTAAGGCACTGACCTGACAACAAATTGTTTTTGTATAGAAACTACACTTGATAAAAGAAAGATACACTTACGTATTTCATAAACTTTTTAATTTCTTTGTCATACATGCTCTCTGTCTCCCTCTACCTCCCCCTAGTTTGTCATATTCACGGTGTTTAATATTAATTAATTGAGTCTGTATCGTGTGTGTGTGTGTGTGTGTGTGTGTGTGTACTTGCTTTCAGTGTCCAAAACATAAACCTCCCTTTCATCTGCAGTGCTGTGATTGGCTTGTAGGCTTTCTTACCTCTCACTGTTGGACAGTTGCTGTCGCGTGCGTGAGCTCAGCTGAATATGAAAATTATTTATAGCTTAATGTTCCAGTTAAAGCAGTGAGAAGTGTGTGGCCCAATGTAGCAGATTGAGGGTGCATATATTTCTGTGTATTCTGTGAAACAACTACTCTTACAGTTGAAATACATAGGGCACAGATGCAACACGTCATGTAGGGTGAAAAACCCTTACATGACGCGTAGGATGAAACACAGAATTCATCTTTGCAGTGTTTGGTTGCTTGCCAGCTTCATTGCGTATGTACTGAGTTTTCCCAAGTGATACTGTAGTTGGTTATGCAGGGTTTGTAAGCGTATAGGCTATATGAGCTGGTGCTGAATATAATTAACTGGATCGTTTTCAGGATGCAATGATTTTACTGGTTTATTTTATTAATGTGAAATGTAAAAAAAGGCACAAGGTTGCTCTGCTGCTTCGTATTGCCTCTGGTACTAATGAGGTATTAATTTTTAAACAGATTGAACTCATTTATTACACAGTTTTATGCAGTTTTTACATGACGGAGGGCCGAGGAGCTGCAAACATAGCTCTCATGGCCAGTGTAGCAACTTCAGTTGAATATAATATAATAAATGTGCCCTGCTACCTGCATGCGGTGGCACACATGCCATGTAGCTACTGTATATTTTGGCTGTTAGCAATATAGTTTATCAAAAGATAAAAGACTCAAGTGCATGTAACAGAGTAAATGTAACACATAACTACCCACCACTGCTGACAGATGTCTAAAAGTGACCCACCTGCCCCTCGGCTCCAGCCAGTCTTGACCTGGACCTCATACTTGAAGAGTCCGTCTCGGCCACACAGTGGAACCACACCAGCCCGGCGGAGATCCAGCTGGTCCAACTTGTGCAAAATGGCTGCTGCCACAACATAGCTCAGTACGCCCAATACACACACCAACAGCACAACCAGGTTCGGTGCACCAGAACGCTCCTGAGGGAAAACAAAAATGGTTTAAGGTGTCTGCCAATCTGTTGCATGGGAACAAAAAGTGTTTGTTTTTTGTGATACTGACTGGCACTTTAAAGGTGATGGCGTTGGCTGGTACAAACAGGCCTGCAGCAAAGGCTGTGAGGTGTCTGGTGCGACAAACAGCTCTGCTGGCGTTGGTTTCTGCCAGGGGCACCATGCCATCTGTGCGCCACTGCTTCTCACTCTCACTGAAGTACTGACACAGAGAGGCAAACACGCCGACCTCTAGATGAACACCTACAGGCTGAGAGCTGGGGCTGCAGGGTGTGCTCACGTTGATAAAGTAGTCCAGAGTGGTGTCGTACGACCTGCGCAACACAGGGTTGTGATAGAATTGTACAGAAACTAAAGTACCTGCTTGGTAACCTGACAGCTTCTTGCTGAAAACAAAAATAAATAATTAGTATACATCATATCACATGGCAGTGGATGAACAAGAGCTCTTACTCTGGCGACAGGAAGAAGGTGTATTTCCTGTGATCGAGATCTTGCCCCGTGGTCATACTGAGTGTGATGCGTTTCTTGTCTGTGCAGTTGAACTCATTGGGTTTGTCATGTGAATGAAGGTAGGCTGTGATGTATGGCTCCTCCACGTCCCCTTCTCTTTTATACTTCTGCTTGGCATCTGGAGACGGAAAGGAAAAACAATGACAAGAATGAAACTGGGTCAGTGCCATCACAAATAAAAATATAAAACAGTATTTCTATTAAACCTCTCTGTACCTGTCATGTTGATGCATCTATAGATAGCATGTAATTTGGCATATATAAAAGCAATATGTTGGCACGCTCATTCAGAATACACAAAGCCTTTCTCACGCTGCAAAGGGTGCCAAAACAACACAGAGTGGTTCTTTATTGATCCCTGAGAGAAAATTGCAGCATCACAGTTTCTTGGACACATTCCAACAGAACAAACAATGAAAGTGAGAATAATAAAAATGAGGAGGCAACAAAAGGTCCATTTCTTTTATGATGCAGTCCAACACAAAAACACTACTATTACAACTTCTAAATACCTTCCTCACACAGATGAAACTCTGACTGAACATTGTAAGCCTAACCAATGGGTGTTTTTTTGTATCGAATACATCATATAATATTAAATATGTGGCGAATGTGAGAACTCACCCTCCGGAGAGGTGAAGTTGAGCTGCACAAACAGCCCTGCCTGTCTGTTGGTGTTTCCCGTGCTGACACTGACGATGACGGAGTCACAGTGGCTGATGTTAATCGCTCCAGCTGTGGGGACCCCTCCAGTGCCAGGACCCTCAGGACCTGCTTCTGCTCCACTACTTCCATTGTTGACGGCAACGGTGATGGCGAGACTATCGTCCAGTCCAGAGATGGGAATCTGGGTGCCATTTTCAGTGCGGAACTCCATGGATGCTACCTCAGTAGAGACGGTGTAGTTTGCCACGTAGTTGAAGGGGAAGGGGTTGGACTCAACCTGGTGAGGAAAGGACGATGGGAGAGAAAATCATAGGAGGAGGAGGAGGAGCATAGTGTATGAGGCGCCTGATATAAAAAATTCATTTGAATATTCTAGCTGATATATCTTACTATATAATGACGAAAACTCTGTCTGTGTGCGTAGAGACATGAAACTTTGCACAGAGATGCCTCTCCTCGTGAGTAACAAATTTGCCTCAAGAACCCATAACTTCCGTTTATATAGATTGGCCACCATTTTGAATTTTTTGAAAAACACTTAAAATTGATGTCTTCCTAGGAAGTTTGACCAGTCTGCATGAACATAATCTAGGGACCAATATCTAAAGTTCCCTCTTGGCAAAAGTTGGAAAACTTCCTAAAACTGAGCTTCTATAAGGCAATGAATATTGCGGAGGGCGTGGCTCATCACATAAAGGTGTATAACATCTCAAGGGTTTCACCGGTCACCACGCAACTTTGTAGGCATATGACCACACATAATCTGAGGGGACCCCTCCATTATTGACCCGATCAAACAAAATGGGGGCGCTAGAGAGCTAATTTCTTATTTAGGCTGAACCGCCATACCAATTTTTCCTAAACTTGGTAGATACGTAGAACAGGACGCCTCAAGGTGACTGGAGAAATTTAACTCTAATTGGCCACTGGGCGGCGCTATAACAACAGAAAAATGCTTAAGAACTTTAAATAAAGCAATCGTACTATCACGTTCACAAAAACTCTGTCTGAATAAATTGCTCTTCTTAATGGGTTCAGTTGACTATTTAATCTGCAATTTCCTATGACCTGTATCCCAAACACACACCAAGTGAAACTGTACGTGGGCAACTGTTTAGTGGGTATGGACTAGTTTTATATATTTAGCTAATTTTCCTCACAGAAATTTATGTAAAACAAAATGCTGTATGTAAATTTTTTGCCTTTAATTGACAGGACAGCGAAGTGTGAAAGGGGGAGAGAGAGAGGGAGAGACACGCAGCAAAGGGCCACAGGCCGGAGTTGAACCCAGGCCACAGCGGCAACAGCCCCGTACATGAGTCGCCTGCTCCACCACTAAGCCACCTACGCCCCAAAATGCTATATGCTACCTGGGGCGGCAGTAGCTCAGCCCATAGGGACTTGGGTCGCCTGTTCGAGTCCCCGTCCGGACCAAAATGTGGAGCGTGGACTGGTGGCTGGAGAGGTGCCAGTTCACCTCCTGGGCACTGCCAATGTGCCCTTGAGCAAGGCACTTAACCCCCCAACCGCTCGGGGCGCCTGACCAAAGGGCAGCCCCCTCACTTTGAGATCTCTCCACTTTGTGCATGTATAGGTCCTGTTTGTGCATGTGTGTGTCTTTCAGACCTGTGTGTAATTGACAAGCAAGAGTGAAAAACATTGAATTTCCCCTCAGGGGATTAATAAAGTAAATAAACTTAAACTTAAACTTATATGTAATTTCTGACAATATGTATAGAAGTAAATAAAAAGTTAAATGTAAAATCTAAATCTACATATCAAATGTTAAATCTTAATGTAAATGTTAAATCTAAATGTTAAATTAAAACTCTAAATGTTAAATCAAAACATTAAATAACAATTTAGATTTTATATGGTAAATCTAATATTAAATCTCAATGCTAAATATTGAATCCAAATGTTAAGACAAAATGTAAATGTTAAATCTAAATGTTTAATCTAAGAGTTAAAAGTTGAATCTAAATGTTAAATTGAAATGTAAATTTTAAATCTAAATGTTAAATGTTAAATCTTAACATTAAATCAAAACTCTAAATGTTAAATCTAAACATTAAATCAAAATTTAAATGTTAAATGGTAACTTTAATGTTAAATCTAAATGTTTAGAAAATATGCAAATAGCTCACACTGCATCTGTAATTTTTCCAACCTACTTTCGATGAAACTACGTCCATTTCCATAAGATAAAAGTATACTTTAGCCAACTAGCATACCAATCTGCCTCACTTCCCAGGAGTCAAAGTGCTGGGTGGAACCTGTGTAACAGCAGCAACAGAAAGTTTGCTGATGTGGCAGAGAGTCAGGGAGGTCTGGGATCAGACCTCTGGTGCTGGGGTTTGTGCTGGCTAAATTAGTGTTGCTACAGCTGCTAAATGGAGGTCTGTCTCCAAAGCTGCTGTCTGCTTGCCTCCTGGCGAAACAGTCTCCTTGTTGCGGGAACTGAGGCTGACAAACTAGCTAAAGTATCCTTTTGTCATATGGAGGTAGATGTGGTTTTCATATAAAGAAGGTTGGGAAAAAATGACAGACACAGTGTGGGCTATTTGCATATTTTCTAAACACTTAGATTTAATGTTCAGATTTAACATTTATACATTACCAATTATATAATTTAATTTATATAATTATATCTAATAAAGTAAAACACAAAGACATGGAACACAAAACAAGATGTGTGTGCTGGTGAGAGACTTTAGCACAGGCAGTTTTTAATAATGCCAAGGTCTTTAACATGGATCCAAAGGGAAAGTTTAACACAGAATTTTGTACTCGACTGACACTTTTCCTTCTCATTACCTGAAAGAGCAGCTGCATAATGCTGTTTCCTGCAGCAGCTCTGCCAAGACTGTAGTTAAATGCCCTGGGGATGGAGAATCGCTGGCACTCTGGAAATAAAACAGGAGAGAGGATGAGAAGATTAAACACTGATAAACACTGTTATCATGCATGTCTTTTTTCACTGTCCTGTTTATAATATACAACTTATAGTTTCTTGGGGGATGGAAATGCCCACTTAAAGAAACACAACTTTCATCACCTCATGAGACACTAAATTCACAAGCCCACCTGGACTGTTGTTGCCATGGTAGCAGAGGAGGCTCTGGGGGTCCGCCAGTTTTCCTGTGGCCGCGATCTCAGCTCCCCTCAGCACAAGCGGCTCCTCGTTGAGCACCCGGGCGTGCATGAGGATCAGCATGAGCACGGAGGACAGGCTGTATGCCTTAGCCGCCACTCGCAGAGGGTGTGGTTCCAGAGAGGAAGGAGACGGGTCGAACAGGGTGCCTACTTGGTCCTCACCGGAGGAGGCAAAAGAGGAGGCAGAGGGAGGTGAGGGGGAATCCAAGTAGGCAGGCTGTAGGTACGACTGGGATGTTGACTGGCTGACCTGATGGATCAGATCACCTGGAGGGAGGGAAGGAGGTGGAAACGAGATTGAGAAAAAAAGAAAGGTGGGGGGAAAGTTATAAGCAGCTATAAGCAACAGCACTAAGAATGAATTACCCTCCACTTAGCAATAACCATGCATGATTAAAAGACTTCCTGCTAGCTCCTAATTAATGTTACTTTCATTCACACACAACACTGTTCTGAAAAGATTAAAACACTCGTGCACTTACAGAGACACAAAAAACTTTCTTACCCATGATGTTCAGGATGTTGTCAGCTATCTCAGTCGGAGTGACGGTGCCCTGCTTGGTGTCAGTTTGCAGTATCTCAAGCATGGACTCAAGTTTGTTCAGAGTGCTGTTCTGACACTCCTCACAGATGAACTCTCGACTCACCGCCTGGAGATCACACAATCCATCATTCAACTGCTTTCATGACTATCTCCTTTTCTGGCTTATACTTTGCACTTTTTTTTTTTTTTTTTTTAAATACACTGCTGTCTTTATTCCGTTTTTTCCCTGACATCTTTCCTTTCCTTCCCACCTCACTCCCTCTCATCCTCTCATCCTGCTTACCGTGCACTGAGCCAAAGCAGCGGAGGTCTGCTTGATGTCGTTAACGGTGGTCAGGTCTAGAGCGGTCAGAGCCCTGGTGATGTTGCTGCGGACTCTGACTCGGTAACTGCGCTCCTCTCGGGACACCGGCCGCCTGGTCTGCTCATACTGGAAGAAGGTAAATAAAGGTATAAGCACAATTCATGTATTATCAGCTAATAAATAACTGGTAGGATAAATACATGAATCGATGTTGGCTGGCTTGGCCTCCCCTACCTCATTCAGGACTGTAATCAGAGCCAACGATAACTCTCGGACCCTCTGGGAGTCTCCCTGCTCAAGCAGCTTTTTGAGTTTGCTGTCTGTCAGCTCAGACAGCCAGTGGGGAAGGCTGTTGTACTCAGGGGGCGGATCTGGCAGCACAACTTCGATGGACCTGGACACAAACACAAAACAAAAAGCACTGTTATTGAATGTAGGCTTATAACTTTGCTATACTTGTGTGAACTTGGATGATCTCCTGCACTGCTGATGGTTTCATAAAAAGTGCTAGTTAACACAGGACTAACAAATGTACCTTCAATAACAGCATAGATTTTAAAAATGTCCGATACACATGTATATCAAAAATAGTTAGATCAACATCCAGCTTTGGAGACGTATAACACTAGGAGCTGCTGCTAGATCCAATGACAGTGTAGCAGTGTAGTGATCTAAAAAGGCAACACACTGCCCTGAAATGTTCTACCTAAAGCACCATAATATAAACTTGGTTGCAGATACTGTAAATTTCTCCACAATTTCAGATCACGTTTTTGCTGGAACATGTCTGGTTGTGAGGATTTTGGTTCATAAGCTTATACTGGTAATTTTGTGCAGTAGAAAGTGCCACTAAACTGCAATGACGATGCAGAAAGACTAAAAGCGCAGATGCAGAAGATCCAGAAACGCTGGCCAATTAAAGCAGACAGAGCTTTTTCAAGAGGGTGGCTTCAGGCGCTAAAACAGAGCGTCTCAGACCGAGGGTGAATACAGGTGTTCCAGCACAGACAGTATGAGGTAAATAAAGTTTTTAAAGTAAAGTTTTTGACCATTAAAGCATGTAAACACATTCTAATAGAAACCTTACACACAGGTATGAACCTGAAAATGAGCACCATAGGTCCTCTTTGTGGTGAAATTCTACTTTTCTACTTCGACAGGAAGGTCAGGGGTAGACAACAGAACAAAAACCTCAGAGATGGCGGGGATTTACTGTACCTCTCAAACAAACTTCAGTTAATACACAGGCTAAGTGAGCTACAGTAGCGTGGGATGTACAAAATAAAAGGTGGAAGCCTGAATCTTATTTAATTGGTCTCACAGCTGCTTAACTGAGCGAAACAGCTAAGTAAAATGCAGTTACTTGTTGAGGGCAGTGATGGCAGCTCCCTGGTGGTCCTCCACTGTAATGGATACGGCTACACGGTTATGGGCTGAGCTGAAGCCTGGGGGCAGGAAGGCAGAGTGCTCTGGGCTGCTGCCTTTGTACACACAGAAGTCCTCACAGAGGTCTTCTCTGCAGCGCAGCACCAGCAAACTGTAGAGCAAAGGAGTCTCTGAGACCCCTAAATCACTGTAACCTGGAGGCAGGGAAGTGAGGAAGACAAAGAGAAAGGATGACAATCTTGGTAAATAAGTGATGAGTAATGGAGGCAGGAATCTGCTAATTAGACAGGACAGACATAAGGCAAAAGAATGAGAGTAAAGTAAGCATGTCAGGTGTATGTGGCAGCGAGGCCACACCTCTCTCCTTCATACCTGAGCAGTTGAAGTGCACCCTGTCCAACAGTGTGCGTAACCTCCAGACTTCGCCGTCGACGTCCCCGTACTCCACTCCCGCGTCCCCTCCCCCTCTCAGGTGACACTCCCCGCCAGCAGGGGGCATATTGTGGTGCAGAGTGATGGAGGCGACGCCGTCCCCATCCAGACTGCCATCGGTCACGTGCAAGGTGAAGACGTAGGAGTCTTCGTGGCGCAGGACACCCTTCCGCAGCACCAGGTTCATGCCGTCACTCCCTGTGGTGGTGGAGGAGGAGTCCAGGACCAGAATCTCGTTCTGCAGTGTCCTGGCACTCCAGCGCTGAGAAGCAAAGAGAGAAAGGTTTTACTAAAAGCAGAATTATATTTCCTTTATATAATATTTATTGATTTGAATGTATTTCTGATTAAAAAACATTAAAGCATTAATACATGAGCAGCACTAAGACAGACTAAAAGCTTTCATTAAAGGGACAACGTCATGTTTCTTTCTTTAATTTGTTTTCATGTTTGTCATACTGTGTTTGATTCATTACAAAAATAAGGAGCCAGCAGTGATGGGCAGTGCCAATTATATATATGAATGATTCATCAGATACCACGCTGTAACTGTCCTGGAGGGAGCAATGCTTTTAGTGTGTTTTTTTTCAGGTAGCAGTTTATGAAAAAGGGCCAATTAGGTTGAGGTTGAGAGGCACACAATGAGACATCAGACCAGTGTTGGGGGCGGTAACACATCACTGTGATCACATCACACACGTCTGTAGCCTGGTCAGTATTGTGCGGGCTCTGTGGAGGAACATGTTGTCTGACAAACGATACAAAAGACTCTTCTTGAAGACGTATAACCACTGCCTCACTGATAAACACGTCAAATACTCTGAACTCGTCTAATAATAAATAATAATACATTTTATTTATAGGGCGCCTTTCAAAACACCCAAGGCCACCTTACAGAGAATAAAATAACATACATGCTGAAAAGCCATGGTTTGGTGAATGAACTTCCTAGTTGAGTTTGCTTGGACTATTAAATGCAGTTCATAACATGTTCTTTTCTCCTTTAAGTCTGTCACATAATTATATCAGGAAGGTCAGTTGCTTATATATTATTTATTGATTTAGTTTTATCTTGAGGAGGGACAGGGATTTATGTTCATATGTGGGGATATGTAAAAATTTAAAATCATAACATTACATGGTATTAAGGTGACAACTTGTCTCAGTCGATGTAACTAATGTAACTAGTAGTGTCACAAATAACTTTCTACAGGGAGTAAAAAAACTAAAGTAATTAATCACTTTTTTTTTAAAGTAACGAGGAATGTGTACTACATTACTTTTTTTGAATGACCCCAACCCTGCACAAGACAGCTTTAAAGGATGTGTTCAACACTTTTGTTTTGAAAAGTGCTTTGTAAAAAATGTCTCTTGATTTTGCAATACTTGCTTATTGTTAATTTAATATTCTCTTAAAATGTTTATGTAAAGCACCAATACTCCAAAGCAAATTTTCTTGTTTGTGAAAACCTACCTGGCAACAGACCTGACTCTGATGTATTTAAGAGAACTACATGTAGTGAGACAATGGAAAAGGTACCAAATTCAAAATGACCACTAGTATGGAATTTGAAGTAATGTAATTATAAAATAGTGACCGAGGTTACAGTACAGCTGAGCGCAGTCAGCTGGTATGTGCAATTTGAGGCCCGGTGACTCAACAAGTGTTTTGTCTTTCAAATTGTTTCCCTGTGTTAGTAAGGACCAAACATATTCTCTCTGGCTCCGGTCGTACGATGACCTCATTCTCACACCCACACACTGCTGCCTGCATCACAAATCCCAGGGAAAGTCTGAATAAAGACGAGAGGTGGAGCAGGAGGAGGAGGAGAAGGATCTGGAAACGTTGATTTCACTGTTGCTTCTGTGGTGCAGTGACCTCTTTTTGGTGTTAGACAGAGAATTTGAGATGCGAAGTGTGCGCTTGTGCCTCTATGTGTGTGTGTGTGTGTGTGTGTGTGTGTATGTGTTTACCCCACGGTGAAAGCCCTGGCAGTTGGTGCAGGTTCCTCTGAGGTAGACATACGAGTTCTGGCTGACCTCGTAGATGGACTGGGCCTTACAGGAGACGCACTCCAGATACACCATGGGAATATGGCCACTCTGTACAAGCACCTGTCACACACAAACACATAAATGCTGTCAAATGTAAGCACTTCAGACATTGGATAGGGTGCATCTCTCTCTCTCTCTCTCTCTCTCTCTCTCTCTCTATCTCTCTATCGACATATAAATAGGCATGACCAAATAGGAGCCAAAAATACTGAACTTTGTTGCTGTGACTCATCCCTACACTGATACTCAACAGCCAAAGCAAACACAACCACTGCTTAAACTACATCTTCCTCTGAACACACGAACACCTCCTGATTGCTATGTGGCACAAATTACAGAGACAGACTGTGCCCTGAGCTCCTTCTAGTAGTCAAGGGCAGAGTCAGAGTGAGCTAAAGGCTGATGACAAATCACCTCTAACGTGCTCAACATGTTAATGTTATAGTGAGAAAAGACAGAGGAGGCACATAGCTCTGTCTAACAGGATGTGACAGGGTCATTTTGAGAGAATATAACACTTAACGCTGCTGCAATATGGGCCCCCAATTGTACTGACAAAGTTCTGACTTGATTATAGTAATTATTTTAAGGTTTGTATATTAGAGTTAAACCGATAAAACAGCCAAGGCCAATAAGTACCAAGAAACGTCAGAAGGAAAAAGACCTCAGATTAATCTTGTGATCCGCTGTAGGGAACCTGAGCACCAACTTAAAGCATGCATGTGTTCAGCTGTGTAGAAGAATGCGTGCACTTACAGTCTGCGTGGTGGACTCTGGTGGCATGCCGTCTTTGCTGATGGTCAGTTTGAAAGTGTAGTTGACGCCGGCCTCCAGCTCGGAGCCGGAGATCCCCAGCACCGGATCGCTGGTGCCCAGGCCGAAGTTCAGAGTGGAGCAGTGCTCTGCGCCCTGCAAGCAGACATTGGGCAAAGTTGCTTTACAATCATCTCTTAACTGGATAACCTAAAAAATCTATAAGAAAAGTGAGGTTATTGCAGAGCTGCAGCCAAGATCTAACACTACAGAGGAGATCAAATCGCCCCACAACTCATGAACTGACTCATAGAATTGATTTTTAAGTCCTCTTGTTAATAAAGCCCTACACAACCTAGCGCCTTCATACGTTTGTGATTACTCCCATTTTATGTTCCCACAAGAGCAGCACCCAGACAAAATATTACGTGAGGCTGCAAACTATGATTCTAACCTGACTTTTAATTTGGGCTAATGGTACCTTCTTTGATTTTTAAGTGAAGTAAGTCAATACGAAAAAGTCAATAAACAACCCCTCCGTTCGTTCACCATAATCCCATTGCTACTAATTTTCATTCTTAAAAAATACTTCACCCACAAAATGACCATTTGTGTATCACTTTGGCTACTTGCCCTGTGTAATATTAAAGTCATGAAGAAAGCTTTGTTTTTCTTGCATGCCTCCATAGTGAATGAGGAACTGGAGAATAAGGGGGGCTGACATTTAACAATGGCAACAGTCTCACACATGGACGAGTAGTACAACTGGGCAAGTGCGTGGGCTTGAATCCTGCTCGATCATCCCAATGAAATCCTGCCTACCAGCTAATTAATTGGCCAGGAAGTGCTCCTATTCGTCCGTGTTCAAGCAGAAGTGTATTAAATAGTAAGGTTTTAGGGAAAATGCATTTGTTTGGGAAGAACCGAGCATACGACTGGATAAATAAGACTTGGATTTTACTACACGAGTTATGTGAGAGTTTGTAAAATTATGTTTTGATATAGTTTTGTTGCCCTTTTACTCCAATTCATCAAGTATTTTCTCCATTTTTGGATTTTTTGTTCATCGAAGTTTTCTTCAGGGTGACACAGGAGGAGTACCTCATACACAAAGTATCATTATGGGGGCAAAGTATTCCTTTTAAATCTTGTTTGTAATGAAAGAGGGTGGTCATCAACTAAAAACTGTTACAAACGCTGTGCTATTGTATTTCAAAGAGCAGAAATAAGTCAACATCGCTAAAAAGTGAATGATCCCCCCCCCCCCTCTGATTTTTACACCAGCTCTGTCTTCTCCTACGATTGTAATTGTATCCAAGGTCAGGACAGTGAAGAACATTTCATCATCTGTGTTTCTGTCGATTCTTTTTCCCTGTCGTTTCAGCTTTGAGTCCTTCAGAGCATGAAACTCTTTCACTCTTTTTGGTCAGACCAAGTGTCCTTCTCTTTCTTTATCAGCTGCAGCTACACAGCTGTGAGTGAGTGTGTTATGTGCGCATGTTGTTTATGTGTACTGTAATTGTCAGGGTGGGGAGCAAAGCACCAGCTGTGGAATGCTGAATTTATCTCTCAACAGTTACATAACCCTTTAAGTGCCTGCTTAGATGTACACACAGACACACACACACACACACACACGCTCATGCTGGACACACCCAACCCATTGGGTCTTATATTGTGGTCTTTTGCTGTACAGGCAGAATGTGCTCCCACCCAGCCAAGGAAGGAGTGTGAAAAACACTAAATGAATTTACACTCACAGTCTCTTACACACACACACACACACACACACACACACACACACACACACTGAACTGAGTTCTCGTCTTCACATTGATGCTGCCAAGCCTCTCTGATGGCAGCTACAGTACAGTGCTCAGGACCAGATGACCATTACGTAATTATTCCACCGTCCCCTTGCAGGATCAAGTCTGTCTTCAAAACTCTGTCTTATGAATTCACCATTTAGGAAAGGCCAATAAAATCTTTGAGAGTGTGGTTTGGTTTAACAATTCAAGGCTATTTTATTTCCATTAGGCCCAAGCCAAATACTGAAAATACAGCATAAGAGTGAGAGTGAGAACTCTACTGAGTGTTGATGTACTTTATATAACTTACTAATAAACAACAGCTCTAATTAAAAATGTTTATAACTTTCTCTTCCCAAACTGTCTTGAGGGAAGGTATCAAGTATTTTTAAGTCAAAAGGCTCAAGTCCAAGTCATGGGTGACTGATGTTAAAGTCCAAGTCTAGTTCCAAGTCTTTTTGATTTTGTCGAGTTGAGTTTAACATTGTCAAATTTGTGACTTAAATCCGACTCGAGCCCGAGTCATGTGACTTGAGTTCACACCTCTGCATTTACAAAGATGCTGCCTGAGTAACATTTTGCTATTTTTGCCTCTTGGTCTTTGAGATTGTTCAAAAATTGAGCATATTCATTTTTTTCATTTCTTGTACAGCTTCGCTGCTTTTCACTATGTGTTACAAAATTTAGATATTACATTTGTATATCAAGGTGTGGCTCAAATATCTGTGGTGAGGGCTTGAATACATTAAAAATGTTGCAAAGTCTTGAAGTCATTGCTGGTGTGACCAACAGAAAACTGCCAATTTAACCACCAGACATTATGTGTGAAAGTGATTTTTTTTAATGCCAGCCCTTACCTTTGAAGTGTTTTGACACTCCCAGTAGTAGTGGAGCAGTGACTGGCTGTCTGGGTCCATGTTGGGGTCGTAGGACTGCTCCGCATTGAGCTGCAGGTCCTGAGTCCTCGACCATACCCTGTAGGTGCCCCCTTCTATGATGGGCATCAGCCTGACAAGAAAAAAAGGGTTAACATTAACATGAAAATTCAAATTCAAGTTCTTAACCTTCGCTGATGATTGAGTTTCTGGGCTACAGATCAAATCAGTTAAGATGGAATTCCACTTGTGTGAGGATTAATGGTCTTTGCAGACCTACGCAGAGCAGGGTGCACACCTCCTGACTGGCTGATCTAACTTCCTGTTGGAAAACGTTTTCCATTTTTCCTTTGCCATCTTGTCATTGTACAGTCCATTTATCAGTTATAAATCCATATTCTTTCAGGTTTATTTCATGTCTGTATTGATTTGTTTAGGTCGTCTGGGTAAATTATATCTTAGTTCCTGATATCCTCTACGTTTTCTTACATTATGCTAAATGGACACTGCTTTCTCCAGGAGGCCGGAGCTGTTTGTTTAAAGTGACAGCAACTGCCAAATAAAAAGGACTTTTTCACTCACAAAATGACCATTTGTATATCAATTACTCGCTGCATGTTACATTGGATTTGTAAAGAAAATGGAGAATCCAAAAAAGGCAAACATTCTACATAAATTGAAGTAAACTCTCTCAAACAACTCGTGCAGTATAATCCCTGTCTCATTTATTCAGTCATATGCGCAACACTTCCTGAACACATGCACACAGACCCCTTTTACTCCAAATCAGGAAGAATGTTCGCCTTTTTTGGATTCTTTGTTCAGCATGGAGGCATGAAAAGGTTTTCCTCACAAATTTAACAGAATACTGGGTATGCATTTGATATGCAAATGGTTATTAAAGTATATAAAGTTTTTGGGTGGATAATTGTGTTGTTTTCATACTGCATCAAACTGTGAATCACTTGCAGAGTAAATTAGGAAATTAGGAACAATAAATAAAGGGTGTGGGTGTACTCCACAGAGAGATAGAGAGTCAAAATTTGTTTCTCCACTGACCTGGTAGCCATGACACTGAGGTGCAGACAGGCAGCCTTCCTGAGCGGCACGCCTTCATAGGACAGAGAAAACACCAGGGTGTAGTTCCCCGCTGCCAGAGTCATCTTAGGTAACGACAGCTGCAGCCGCCGCACATCCACCTCCATCGGCAGGCGAACTACTGGGACGAGCACAGACTGAGAGGGCTGATTCGCCACCCCAGAGGCAACACGGGAGTCTTTGTCATTATCACAGGAGGGCGTTGAGAGTATCTGCCAGAGATACTGAGCTCCGTAGCGTAGGCAGCCTTTCAGGTCCACACTGGCCTCCACCAGAGTGGGCTGGTAGCGCCAGATGGCGAGACGGGGGGCTTGAACCACATGCACTTCTGGCTCCTCACACTCCAATACACTGATGTTTACCTCCACCTGGGCCAAGATCCAGCTCACTAGGTTACTACAGTTCACCTGGGAGAGAGAAAAACATGCAGGTGAAATCAAAATACAAGAGAGCTTTCAAATACGACATCACATTTTACAGATCAACAGATAAATCATGGATCTATGGAGTACGTGGAATAGTGCAGTTCAGAGAAACTTACTTGGACCAGGTAGTGTCCTGGGTGACTGTACTCATAACCCACAGTTGTGGTGTTTGTGTGAACTTGAGTAGAGCCGTCACCAAAGTCCCACAAGCACTCCACAGGATTGGATCGGGGTGTAACACTGGCCATCAGGGTCACTGTCTTATTAATGAAAGTGTCCCGAGGCGCTGCATACAGGACGGCCCCTGTCAGCAGGTTCTGCACCCGGATGTGCTTGGTGATGTTCTGAGCGTGCAGTGCGTTGAAGGCCTTCAGGTAGATTGTCAATAAACCCGGTTCTTCTGGCGTGTAGAAAACCTGGAGTTGTGTAATCCATCCAGACACCATTTAACATCTGTTTGCCATATTGTGATGTTCAGTTATTTATTATCATTATTCATAGTTATGTAATCTGACCTCTTTGCCCATATGCGGCGCCTTGTGGGAGTGGTGCAGATCAAAAGTCCACAGGAAATGAACTGGTTTGCCCGTCACGATGTTGGCTACGAACAATCTCTTCACGCCTACAGGGATTGCTGCGCTGGTTCCATCGATGGAGAGTCCACGCACTGGCTCCATGACCTCCACCTGGAGGTGTCGCCTCTTGAAACTCACCTGGATGGTCACATTGCAACAAAATATGTGCACTGCATTAGTTTGATTAAATTGTCTTGCTCACTTTGACATCAGAGTTAAAGCTGGGGTAGGTAGCTTTTTTTACATCATCATTTTACTCTGCATAATTCAAGTGGTCTGAGAGAACACCAGACTTTGGAACCTCCTCTTGGCTCAGTTTTCAGACTTAAGAAAATCCCCATGATGGGAAACCTTGGCCTATCATAGGCCATTTCAGAGAGTGGGTGCTCCTATTGACTGTTCTACAAATGCAGATGCACATGCCCGTCCCTTCAGAAGGTGAAAGTCTGAATAAATGGCAGAAAATCCTGCAGAGAAAGTTACTATTTCAGCATTGGCAACAACTGCCTTCACTGCAAAGCAACCCAAAAAAAGCAAGACAGACTTATCATAAAGAGAGTCTAAAGGAGAGTCTCAATAAACACAACATGTCAATATCAGTGACGCATTTCAGAGATGGAGAGAAAATGTAGCCTTCTGCTAACAGGAGCCAAAGGGTCATGACTGCAGCTAATTCAAATTCATATTTATGTACAGAGCTAGAATCTTGAATCATAGTGTGGGCTTTACAGGCACAAATGTTTGAATAGAAAACTGGACAGTAATTGTCAGAGAACTGAAGCTAACGGCATTGGGATCACAGTCACAATCAGAAGGACTGAATGAATGACTAGAAGGCTACTCGTACAGGTTACAGTATGATGCGTGGGCACATGCCTGTGCTTGTCTGGTGGGAGGGGCTTAGGATAGAGGGGGAAGAGCTGTCTTTCTAGTAAACTGCGTACCCCAGCTTTAATGCCAAAAGCAGAAATGTAGTGGTAATTAAATCTTAACTTTATTTCTATTTTCTGTTTAAAGCATTCTGCATATCGACTTTAAGTGACATTTTGCTCAATGAAGCTGTTTACATTTGCTCTGCTCATGTCAAGGTCTCTCTGTAAAGAGCAGTATGCAGAGAATTGAAGACATTCCCAGTGATGCCAGAAGGTTGCTACCACATGTGCTCTTTTTATTGTCACTGAGATAGTCAGCATAGAAGTGTAAAAACATCCACATTCTGAGCAAATGAATGACGCAAAGGAGTTTATTTTATGTGGTAGTTTTGTGTGTGATGTAGGGATGCACTGATTTATCAGCTGCACATTGGTATCAGACAATATTAGCTTTGTTGACCATCAGTCTATCGGCACATAATATGACATTCACTGTTGGCAGTGACCACTTTTTGTTGTTGTGTCACATCAATTTTTTGGAGGCTAAAAAGCAGAACTCGAAACTAACAGCGTGCCGTTGTCCTCGGGACAATAGACAACCTGTTTAGGACAAACAGAAATCTTCCCATGGACAGGATGAAAGGACGCCGTAGACTCACTACCGACTATCAGGGGGCGCACCATATTGTTCCCTGATAATACGACATTGTAAACAGGAGAGGTAGCGAACATTAGCTGTTAGCAGCCAGTGGTCGTAACTACCAGTTCATGAAGGTTGCACTGAGTTAAATTATGCTGCATTCAAGCTCTATTCAGTAAAAATGAATATTGGGCGAAAGAAAATTATAAAATTTTCATAATGTGTTAAGCAGCAAGAAACTCGAATAAACAACAGCAAAAACAAAATAATGAAAAACAACAAAAAAACATCAGTATCGGCCCAGAACTTCTATCTCTCACAAATTATCTTATTGCATGCTATCTTAATTTGACTTTACCTGGTTGTGAGCAGTGAGATTCACCATGTACGTATCCACCCTGCTGAATGTGTGGACGTAGGTATGGTTGAGTTCAGGTATGACAGTGGCATCTCCACTGATGCTGAGTATGAGGTGAACGTCCGAGCCCGCTGCCATAGTTATGGTGAACTCCACCTTCTCGCCGACTGCTGCAATCTTCTGACTTGCCCTCAGTTCTAAACCCTGAATCTTGTCCTGAACAAAGAACTCTCTGGAAAACACTTGACCACTGACGTCATTGGTCGCATTCAGAGTAACGACGGCTGTTTTCGGCTCCTGGAAAATCAAAGAAGTTTTCCTTCCTGTTTCTGTTCTTCCTTTAAACAGCCATGTCCACGTCACATTGGTCCCTCTCAGTGCCTCCCCCTGGAGTGAGACAACGACGCCTGTTGCTACGTAACCCTGCTCTGTTACATTGGTAGCTGTGAAATTTAGCCCAGAAATGACTTCCTGGACACTGACAATCTCTGAAACAACCTCTGAGCTAACTTGATTGAAGACCTCCACAGTAACCAGCTTTAGGCCAGGACTGATGAAGGTGTGAGTCTTCCAGGGCTCTGTCCACGGCAGAACATCCTCATTCACAGACCAGCGGTACTGCAGGTTCGTACCTTCAGCACTTAATACTGTCAGGTTAGTTGAAGCATTGACTGCAACTGGGTTGTTGCTGATCTGCAGGTAAACCCCTCCAGCTGGTTCCAGGAAGAGGATGGTTTTATTGATGGACAGCTGGCCCAGGAGGTTGGCTGCCCGGAGAGAGATGTCACATGGGCCTGGAATGGAATAATTCACTGGCACCGTCTTCCCGCTCATGTTGTAGCTTGAGCTGAGGTTGTCTGGCTCTTTGATAAGGTTCCATGTGAACGTCATGTTTGTTCCTTCCTTTAATCCTGCATGAAGGTGGAGAACACGATTCGTAGCAAAGCAGCAACTGTCCAATGCTGTGCCTTCACCTCCTCCGATGTCCTCCTCTGTTAAAATCTGCAGCCCCTCCAGCTCCCGCTGGACATACAGGAAGATACTGGCTTGTGCCGTCCCCACATCGTTCTCTGCTGTCACAATGATGTTAAAAGTGCCGACTGAGCGGAAGGTGTAAAACATGGTGTTGGTCCTTGGAATTGGAGTGCAGCGGTCGCACAAGATCCAAGAGTACCGGACATCATCTCCCTCGTCCATATGGGCCTCAAAGTGGACCGAGGCATTGAGGGGGACATTTACCAAGCTGGCATTGACGGTCAGTCCACTGATTGGTGCAAGCACAGCGACAGGTAAAGAGGTGTGATTCCTGCTAACTGTGTTGGCTGCTGTCAGTGTGATATTGTAGTTTCCAGAAGTGTTGTAGGTGTGGAGGATATTCTGGCCAGTAAGCACAATTCCATCTCCAAAGTTCCAGATGTAAGTGGCATCGGAAGCCGTGGAAGATGTTGTGAAAGTGTACGGTGCTCTGAGGGTCAGGTTGTTGTATTTAGTGCCATTATGTTGAATAACAATCGGACCTACTGGCATAAAAACCTCAATCGCAACACTGGTGTTGCTGGTGGAGATGTTATTGAAGACAGTGACTGTCACATTGTAATGACCTGGGTTTTTAAATGTTGTCACGATATTCCCAGAACCACTGATGGGCACAAGGTGTTCCTCTCTACCAAAGTCCCACTGATAGCTGTAGTTAAATTGTGGCTCAGCTCTGGCCTGGAACCGGATCTCCTCCCCAACAGCGTAGTGTGATTTCTCAAGGGTGAGGCTGATGTTGGTTAAAGCTGGTTGCACACACACCAACTTGAAGAAGTTGGGCTTGGGGGCTTTGTTCACACCACTGGAAAGCAGCAGAGACAGGTGATAACTGCCGCTTATCGAGTAAGTGTGCGACACTCTGGGGTTGCCGTGGTGTGTTTCATTGGTGCTTCCATCCCCGAAGCACCATTCATAAAGATGAGCCGATGCATTACCAGACACCCAGGCATGAAAGTTGACAGGGGTCCGCTCTTGGACACACCCGGATGGCTCCATCCTCACAACTTGAAAGACAAACACCTGCACTGGGAGGATTGTCCAGCCAGAGCTCACAGCATTCGAGGCCGTCACATTCACTGTGTAGTTGCCCTCTTTGACATATCTGTGTGACACTTGAGGTTCAGATGTTATGTTGATGGTCCCATCTCCCATGGAGAATGTCCATGTGATGTTATTGCCTGAGGCAAGCCGTGCCCATACTGTCGTAGGACTGTGCAGCTCTGTGGGAGAGGAGCTTCCAGCTGTTAAATCTTCAATCTCTTCATATACAAACATCTCGGCACAAGCCTCCATAGAGCTGATGGTGTTGTTTACTGATACACAGACATTAAAGACGCCACTCTGTGCATAGGTGTGTACCACGCGGCGACCTTGTAGCAGGGCTGAGTCATCTCCAAAGTGCCAATCATAGTGAATGCCATAGGGTGACGGCAGGGGGTGAGCCTCAAAATCGGCTGATTTGCCCTTGAGGAGGAGCTGTGGTTCTGTTTGTATGTCAACGCGTGTCAGGATGCTGTAGACACTCATGTTGATGCTCTGGCTGATGTTCTCATATCGATTGGACACTGACACCAGCGCTGTGTATATTCCTGCACAGAAGGAGGGGAGAAAGGAGGGAAGAGGGAAAAGGAGGTAATACAAGTAACAGTGTTACATATTTAAAATACAAAATATGAATAGCTGTATTCCAGTTTACAGTTATTGTCTTAGTAGATTACTTGTTTACTAGTTTTTTTAATCTCTAACGCCATGCCCTAACTTAGGGACGAGCATCAGCTCAATTGTATTGTTTTCTATTTGAATATCCTAACTGGTTGCGAGTGACGCAGCTCAGCTTTTTGAGCTGAACTTTTAACGGACACCTTGTTTCTATTTATTTCAGTCACTTGCATTAAAAGCTGTGCAATGGATAAAGACTGGCTGATTGCTGAAGAGTTCTCTGCACACCACCTCCTCATTTAACTGCAAAAACCTAAATAAGGTGTCAGCTGGCTGGAGGGAGAGCTAAAGGAAGCTGAAAGTTTCCAGTTAATGACCATTGCTAATACTTGCTGTTGGCTATATTGTGTGTCGTTTCCAGTAAATTTCACAACATAAAACGTGTTTCCTGTTTAAAAAGTACAAACGTAGGAAGATAGAAAGTATTTAGAATACGTCACTTAGTTTGTGTAATCTAATGGTATACGAAATAAGGCAGGTATTCAGTAATCGGTAGTAGAATGCTTTTTAAAAGTAACCCTCTAAACACTGGTCATTATCTAAAAACAAAACAGAAGTCAAACTGCTGCTACATTAGCTCTGTTCATATTGCTGATAGGGAGAGGGGCGAGGGTTTACCTGGCTGAGAGTAAATATAGGTGACGTTGTTGCTTAGAAGGACCTGATTGGGGGAGTCTGGGAAGAGGAGGGAAGGGGCGTAGGGAGGCTTGTATTCAAATTCCTTATATCCGCCGTCACCAAAAGACCATCTGCAGCACAACGGAGACAATGTGAAACCATTAAGTGAGGACCTTCAGAGAAATACATGGAGCTTAGACTAATAAATGTACTGCAAACCATTTCCATCCACACAGACACACACAGACACACAGACACACACAGACACACAGACACACAGACACACAGACACACACACACTCACAGTCACAAGCTGGAAAGTGGGACTCTTCTCTGACGAGGCAATAGAGGGTTTTTGGACGAGGAGAAGTGGAAACTCAAAACTCAGGAAGCCTCTCTGGACCGAGAATGGTGAGAGTGGAGGGAAACTAAGTGAAAGAGTGCGCCATAGTTGGGAGGGTGGGAATGTGAAAGAGGGAGGGAGAGAAAAAGAGTAAAAGAGAAAGAGTGGAAGAAAAAGGGAGAGAAAAAAAAGTACAGGGGAAACAGCCGTGCAGAAGGGAAAATTCTTGTCAGCAATCTGCTCTAACCACACAGTTATAAATCCAAGGCTCTGCATGGTATGACTGCTGCAGTGCTATTATGGCGCACAGGAAGACAAAAACAGAGAAAGGAGCAAAGAGAAAAGACAGAGAGGCAGATAAAGGAAAAGAAAGAAGCAGTCAAACACAAACAGATGCTCTGTGTTTTCACTCAGCCTTAAAAATAAAGCAAAGGGGAGACAGAGAGAAAAAGAGGCAGCTCTACTTTGTATATTTAGTTTAAAAAATACACCACACAAGATATCTATCTATCTGTCTGTCAGTCTGTGACAGTGTCCATCTGTCATTCATCTGGTCATACCGGAAGGTGGCAGCCACAGACATGTCGACGAGCACAGAGGTGGTGAGAGTCTGAGTGGAGCCCTGAGGGACCACATCTGGCACACCATTTACTGTAAGGTTGGCCATGGGCTGCAGCCGGTCCACGGTCACGTTGAAGTGCTCTGTGAGGCTGCTGACATGGTTCATGGCTGTCACCTGGAAGAGGGAGACCCAGTCAGGCGATTGAAGACAGCTGGTAGGAAGTTCAAGTCTTGTGTCACATCTGCAGCACGTGCACTTTAATTGTGACACAATGCTATGAAGCGCAAACACATGATCTGAGCTATCTAGTGCGGGGTTCCTACAGCTTGAGGCAAGTAGATTTAAGCCTTTTTTTCACATCACTTAAAATGAAATTTAACAAAAAAAGAACTGACAACAATAATTTAGTGTTAGGGACAACTTTGCCAATTTTTTGGTGAAGTTAAAAAGTTAGAGGATCTACTTCAAATATTGGAAAAAAAAAAAAAAACTTTCTAGGGTGGAACACATAAAAAAAAATCAACATATTATCATAAAAAATCATAAAATCCTGTTTCCCATGTCTTAAAAGAATACCTCACACAGAAAATGACCATTTGTACAGCAGTTAGTCACGCCATGTTATCTAATGCCTCAAACAGATAGGTGGACATATGGATTCATGGATTGATTGGGGACCACATCTAGCAACAGCAAATCAAAACATCCATTTACAAACTCTCTCATTACTTGTGTAGTATAATCCAAGTCTTACTTATCCAGTCATATGCTCAGTATTTCTCAAACACATGCATTTTCACTTAAAAACCTTAGTATTGGCTTCTAACTTTAAAGAGAGCGCAGATAAGTTTCACTTTTAGTTCAGCTTGAAATAGTATTTGGTGAAAATTAATGCAAGGATATCAAAGCCTTTTAAGACTTTTTAAGCTGAAACCATGAGTCTATTAACCAGTAAGGAAGATAGTAAATAAATCTGCAACCACTTTGATAACCAAATAATCCTTCTTCCATTCTTAAATTATTAATTAATGAATTATAATAAATTGAAACCTGGTTGGCATATTGGACTTCAGACAGAAAAATGCAGTCTGAAGTTGCTACATTGGGCTCTGTGAAACAGTGAACATTATTTCTAAGGACATTTATAGACCAACAATTAGTTGAGGAAAATAGTCGGCAGATTATATAATCGATACTGACAAAAATTGTCTCCGGAGAAAAATAATCATGCTCAAGGAAGATCTTTAAGAAGAAATTGGTGATAATGGTGATAATATGGAAAGTTTTGTGTTTTGCACTTCAACATAATTAATAACTGAAAATTGCATTAGTGCAAAATCATATATTCAGTTTTTTTTAGAGATGCAATTAACAGAAATACAATAATATCTCAAATCTATCAAGAAATGGCAAATTTCCATGTCTTCAGGTTTCATGCTGTTTGTGAAACTGTCTCATCACTAATGTTAAACCTTCCAGTTAAAGATGACTTTCCAAACTTGAGGCACAAAATAAAAAGTTGCCTCAGTCTAACCACAACTTAAGCTGTTTACTTTGCATACATAATGTCAGTGTTTACGGATGCTTCATTAATGAGCTGAATATCAAAAACAAACCTCATATAAGTTTAATTAAAATAGTTAATATTCCAGCGTTGGATGTAACAGACAGGACAATCTGGCAGGATGAGTCAAACAGGATGTGAACAGACACTCACTGTGAGTTTGTAGACAGCAGCATGCTGGTAGATGACGTTGAGGACAGTGTTGTAATAGGTGAAGTACGGCTTGTCATCCACTGTCCATTTAAATGTGGGACTGGTGCCTTCGAGCACTGATGCTGTGTAGCTCTAAAACACACACAAACACACATATTGAGACATGAAAAAATGTATAATTTAATTTTTATATACTTTATTAATCCTGGAGGAGAAATTCATGATGATTACAAGTACAGTGTGCATAATGTCAATATCTAATATAAATTCCTAGTACAACTACCACTGAAGTACACACTCACCACCACTGACTCCATCAGCACCCTGTGTGCAGGGTGCGGCTTCACCATAAGTCCTTTGAGCGGCTCTTCCAGGTGAACAACCACAGACAGGCTGGCCTCCGTCACATTATTACTGGCCTCCAGCTCCAGCTGCACTGGACTCCTCTGCTCCTCTGTTTGCAGGCTCAGATCCATCATCGCATACAGGCTGGGCTCTGCAACCTCGACCCCTGACCCTGAGCTTGGCCCAGGCTGACAGAGCCCTGGGTTGGAAGAGAATTCCTCCGGACAGTCAGGCTGGAAGGTCACACTGTGATTACTGCCACGCCGAGAGGCCTTTGTCAAGTAGCGAGACTGGACGCGGAGCAGTAGCTGGGTGTCATTAGGCTGCAGGTAGAGGGTGCCATTTTGGGGAGGGGGGTGGAGGATCGTCAAGCCCAGAGGAGGCACCACTCGCAATGGGCATGATGCTGAAGCTGGGTATGATGGCTCAGCTGAAGTCACCTGGAATTTATCAACAGAATTACTGATACAGGACAAAAATGAGGTAAAGACATATATATATTGTTTATACAGTAAACACTTAATGGATGTTGATTTATTAACCTGTGTTGGAAAACAACACGTAAAAATATAGATATATGCTGGGATTTGACACACAGCTTTGATGTCTTACCAGGAGGCTATAGAGTCCAGGCTGGGGAAGACCAGCAGACAGCTGAGCTCCCTGCAGCTGAGTCTGACTGTGTCCCACATAGAGCACTCTGATGGGGCAAGCTACATCCTCCAGCCAGCTTCCCTCACCATCCTCCACCAGCGCCTTCACATCAAGCTCCGGGTCAGGCAGAGGATCAGCGTCATGGTCAGCTGAGGTGTCAGTTGCCTGTCCGGTGCTGTTGATCCAGAACCACTCCGACTGGTTGAGGGCTAAGACAGGTTGTCGCCAAGGTGAGTGTGGGGAAGACTGGCAGCGGAGGAGGGAAGCGGGGCCAGCATCATGCTGCAGGGCAATGACATCGCCACGGGAAACCAGGAGGTCCTCCAGTTGTTCTTGTACCTGGGAGAAACAGAGATCAGGAGGGTGTGAGTTAGGCCATGTTCACTGAAAACAGCTTAACCAATATGGCTCTAAACACACTCAACTTAAAGCTGCGGTCATCAAATGTTAAGTTTGGAGGCAAAATCAAGTCTTCTCACCAGTATGTGTGCAGCTGGACCTGCTGGTAGAGTGAAGACCACCTCATTCTGCAGGGTGTATCTGGGCCTCAGAGCCCCAGAGGGCAGGCGGTGAGCCTGGGTGCAGTTAGGACAGGAAGATGCCTGGCAGGGACTAGAGAGAGGAAGGCACCGGTGTTGGAAGGGACACCACTGCTCTAGTCGGGGACAAGAGGGTGGATCATCGCTCCTGGTGTCATTGGGGACACAAACAGCCACTGGGGCACACGCTGGACCTCCACAACCTGAGACAAAAGCATAGACTGTGTAAAAAAAATGAACGTAGCTATCGTCACCTATTGGTTTGTGGACTCCCCCCTTTTTTTAAGCCTCGAATTCGGCATTTCAGACATCACCATCTTGTTTTTTTTGGAGCAAGAAGTGACCATAGGACCTTTGGATGAGAGGGTGGAGCTCTGGAGAAGAGAGGGGTGGATCTGACACACAGACTGTAGTGACAAATTGCAGACAGCCTGTCACTCGAATTGGTCATGAACTTTAACTACAATCCTTAATGAAATGTCAGGTGAGTATAAAAAGGCACACCTTGTATAGCTGTCATGAAGGAGGAAATTAGCTAAAGAGAACAGGTTGTAAACTGGGGAGTTGGGCAATTTAACATGGCCATTCGAGAACTGCAGTTTTTGGCACTTCCATATTGCCTTCATTTTGTATGTTGTATGCCTCCGGGAACCAGTCAAGTTGCAGTACTGCTTACATCCATGTCTGTGAAAACATGGATTCTTCACACACATCTTCTACCCGGCAACACAGAAGAGCTGTACAATCAGCACAGTTTCAAGGTGAACACCCGAGATTAGTGTCACCAGTTCAGTATCCGAAATGTCTCCCATTCTGCTCCTGAGATACGATGTTGAATAATGGCCAAAAAAGTGTTTCTGCAGGACATAATGATGTCACAGTGAGGTTGACCTCTTAGATATAAAGTGTCATCACTTCATCATATTATCCTATTAGAGATATGTGTGAAATTGTGACAAAACTAGCGTATGAATCCTTGAGTTATGGCCAAAAGACGTTTGTGAGGTCACAGTGACCTTGACCTTTGACCACCAAAGCCTAATAATCGCTGAGTCCAAGTTACCGCTGCTGCCAAATTTGAAGAAATTACCTCAAGGTATTCTTGAGATATCGTGTTCATAAGAATGAGACGGATGCAAGATCACAGCGACCTTGACCTCCGACCACAAAAATCTCACCAGTTTAGCCTTATTTCCAAGTGAACATTTGTTCATGAGAATTCGACAGATGGACGGACAACCTGAAGACATATTATCTCCAACAATGGTTGCATCGGTGTGGAGGCATAGAAAAAGCATTATTTCTTTCCTATTCCCTTTCACTGCATTACATTATACAAGCTGGTCATACATGTACGTGATGTAGGGCTGTGTGCAATCTCAAGTATACAGCTGCAGAAAATGTAAATACTGAAATAGTAACAGTGAAAGTACCTAATAATTCATTTTGCACCACTGAATGTGGGCTCCATATATTATGATTAATAATAACCTCCTCTGTTTTAATATGAAAGGCTTTACTTCAGGAGAAAGTAAAAAGGATTTGCCTGTCACTTCTCATCTAACAAGCACAATGGAGCAAAACTGCAGATAAATAGATTGAATTACTGGAACAAAGAGAAGAAATCAAACAAGTAAGTATCTCTCCACAAAAACCCAAAGTCATCACTTGTGGAATCTGAATGTGTTTGGGTACTTGTAATGGGAACATAATTAGTGTGCTGGGCTGATATCTATCTCCGTGCAGGTTAGAGCAAATGTCATTTTTGTGTCATTAATAATCCAATTGCATTATCTCATTATCTCAACTGTCTCCTCCGAGGCTGCATTCACAAATTCCACATCAAAGTTTCACAGAAAATGCTCTCTCATGTCTTTAACCAGCAGCTCTCTGCAGACTTCTGTTTCTCACATCTTTCATGTGCATCCGCTTTCCACTTGTCTGTCTTTTGTACTTCTCTGCTGCTTCGTCTCAGTGGAGAAGTACAAAAATAAACAAAACAAAGCATCTCAATTTTTTTGTGTCCTGTGCTGTGCAGTGCTGCAGTTATGTGTCATGTGTGTGGACAGTGAAGGAAGCACTCAGAGGGGACGTGACCTTGATTGGGCTTGAGTTCGTCCTCTCCTGTTTTTGCCCTACTTTCTGCCTCAATTCCAACTTTACTTTGTGTTTACCCACCTAACAACTTCAGACAAGGCTGGTCAGTGTGTGTGTGTGTGCGTTTGTCTACGTGGATGTGTTTGTCTAACTGAAGATGTGGGGGCGCAGGTGGCTTATAGGTGTTTAACCACCTGCTGATACTCACCAGGAACTTGCGAATGGTTTTACGTGTCGTGCGTGTTTGTGTTTGACTCACCAGGCAGCAGCAGGTGCAGGTCGGGATAATGACAGTGAGGTCTGTAGGTCTGGAATCGGACGTGGATTTGTGAGCTGAGCTCTTGAGTGACAAACTCTAGGGAGGACAGACGACCTGCCTGAACAAAGCTCAGAGCTGGGAACAGCAGCACCTGAGCAAAGAAATGAGGACAACAGACAGACAGGATGATGAGGAGAAGATTTGAGGAGAAACGATGATTAGAGAAACAAGCCGAGACTCCTCCTCACCTCTATGCCGCCGCTAGAAGGTTGTGGGGCAGACAGCTGAGAGATTGGGGCACGGTGCAAATGATTATGGGATGGAAACACAGCCATGCCCGCGGTGTAAATCCCTGCGTCTGGAACACGCACTGTAGAGGCAGAAACAGATTGGAGCCAAGGTGACAAAAGAGAGTGGAGGATTGAGGGATTTAAAAAGAGGAGAGAGGTAGTGAAGTGATTTATAAGAAATGGTGGCTGCAGTCCACTCACTAACAAAGTGCTTTGAGAGAGAGACAAAGGAAGAGGTGTGAGAGAGAACAAACCTCTGAGGACACAGACCAAACAAAACTACTGTTAAAGATATTAAAGGGAGAACACTTCAGTGCACAATGTATCGGCTCACTGCAGACTGACACAAACACAATGTCGGAGACAAACTGTACGAAAAAACACAACTAGACAGTCAGGCAGAGAGATACACACACACACACACACACAAACAACGGCCTCACATGAACACTTCATTTTACACTGTTACACTTAATTTAAACTCAGTTTGGAAGACGGTTTTAGGCTGTGCTGGTTTTGCTAAAGACGACTGTACTGTACATTTATTTGATTTATTTGCGTCATTTTTTCATTTCATTTTCACCGAGGAAAAAAAAAAAAGATGATGATGTGACTTCTGCTGGGGTATGAAGCAAACAAGCATGCTCCATTGCATCTGAAATATGATTTGTAGGCATCCCTGTAGCACCATAATGCTTCATTTAAAGCAGTATGGTGTGACGCATTTTAACTTTATCATACAACTGCAGCTACTGCAATCGTATTGAAATTTTGATAACATTTCGATTAATTGTGCAATCCTAGTGGCAGCTGCTCTCCACAGACAGCATGACCCAGGGGATGATGGGAAACATCTGGCTGTCACCTGATCAAAAAGCTGATTGGCTCTTAGTTTTAACCATAAACACAACATTTTGTGGAAAGTCATAATTTTCTGTGTAATTGCAATTTTTAATACTATTACACACAGAAACAGACACAGACAGACAGACGCACACACACACACCTATGCTTGTATATAGTGACTAGTTAGAATTTGTGTGTTTTGTCTTTCTTTGTGAATACATACTTTTGGAATCATACCTGCTCTCTAATATTGCACAAAAGTGTATGAACAGTCATCCTCTGCTATGTCAAGAACTCCAAAATCCTTCGACCTTTACTACCAATATAATACTTTTGGGTAGAGTCATCAATTTAATTATTAATCAGTGTTCCAAAATGATTTTTCCCTTTTCAGGAATGGTGCCCCATGAGGTGATTTAATGTAAATTGAGTCACATTATTTAACATAATTAACAATAATCATCAATATTACTTAATCATTTCTGATAGCCATTTTGATACTTTAAACCAAGAGTTCCTGTCAACGGGTGAAACCATTACAAGGTCTGGTCTCAACACCATGTTACACCTAGGTGTGGTAAACACGGCAATCAAATGTGCTTTTAGTCCTCAAGTACAGATCTCCAAGACTTTATGAAGTCTGCTTATTTTCTACACCTTTCAGCTTTAAAGGCCATCGTTAATTTAATGTTTTTTCCTTGACAAATGCTGTATGAATAGATAGAAATGATGACAAATGGGAATGCTTACACCACAATTATGCAACATTTATCTGGAAGAACTGTTTCCATTCCTCCCTGTCCATCTAGTCTGAAGATGCTGGTCTGTCACACAAACAAAACCTTACCAGCAATACTATAGAAAGTATGCCTTGCCAAAATATTCTGATGTAATTGTAATGCTGGACAAATTGATGGAGAACACTCTCTGGATGCTTCTTTCACAAGGAGCAATTTGAATCAATGCCAAGTGGTCTCCAATTATAAAGGGTGCCTAGGGAGCCAGTGACATGCTTGTGATTAGTTATGAAGGAAGCGGTTTGCTTTTTCTATTCTGGTGTGTGCCACAACTTCATTTACATAAAACTGACAGTGTAGAAGGTACAAATCATTTGCTCTTTGTCCAAATGGCTAAGGTGCCGAGGGATTTTGGGAAACTGCATTTGCAGTGAATCTGTACCTCAGTATTTATCTTTTTAGCTCTGACAATGGGTTTCTAGCACACACTGTATAAAACAAAGGAGGCAGCTACTGTGATGTCACCCAATGGTTTGTGGACTAATGTTCTGAAGTCTGGAGATCCATATTTGGCTGTCACCATCTTGGTTTTTTGAAGCCAGAAGTGACCATATTTGGAAGAGAGGATGGAGCTGTCAAGGAGTGAGGGTCTGATCTGACTAATAGACTGGGGTGAATATGTAAATTTAACGCTTAATAAAATGTAAATGGGTGAAATATATATAAACATTCATCCCCAGTCGGGATCGAACCAGCGACTGCTGCGTCAAGGACATAGCCTTCATACATGGGCAACTTTTAGATCACATTGTAGAGTGGGGGCCCCATGCACGAAGGCAGTCACAGCGGTCGCAGGCTCTATCCCAACCTGTGGCCCTTTGCTGCATGTCACCCCCCCCCCTCTATCCCCCCTTCACTCTAAAAAGCTGTCCTATACAATAAAGGCAGTGTGCAAAAACAAAACAAAAATCTTAAAAAAAAACTTCTGTACAGTTAGAGGCCAAAACCGTTGGGGTTTTTTTCTTTTTGTTTTTTTTAATTAACCAGACTTTAAACATGTTTACCTGCTGTAAAGTTGGGCATTTTAACATGATGGGGTCTATGGGGATTAACTGGCTTCCAGAGCCGGCCTCAAGTGGCCATTAGAGGAACTGCAGTTTTTGACACGTTGGCGTTGGCTTCATTTTTCAACCCTAGATGTTGCTGCTCGGTTTCCAGGCATTTGAACAGCACCATATGTTTGTGTGCATATGTCGGTGTGTCTGTGTCAAATTATGGAGCCTACCTTGGGGGCTGTACTGGCAGACATAGGCCCGCTTGGCATTGCATGGGTGTGAACTGGTCTGAGCGCGCTGATCGAGAGACACGCACACATTTCCACGGGAGATCGGGGACCGAGGCGGCGGGCCTTCCTCTCCCTCCTGTGCCTCTGAGCCGTTCACCCAGCGCAGCTTGCCTGGAGAGTCGACATCACTCAAGCCCAGCCACACGCCTCGCTCCCTGGGACAGGAAAAGACAGGCAGGGGATTTACACAGCGCCCACTTGACATCTAGCTGCGTGGCTGTTGGCAGCTGGAAAATTGGCTCTATCACTTGAAACGTACACAGAAAGACATACAAACATTATCAAATCTTGGGAAAGGAAAATGCCATATGAAATTGAATGAATCAAACGTGCAGGTCAAGACTGAATGATAGAAAAATCACTTTTTTATACAAAGCTGTTGGAGTGTGACAGTGCTGACAGACAAACAACACACCACAAAAACCTGCTTTCAAAACATCCACACTTGAATCATCGAGGGTCTCAAAGCAACATTGAAGTTTGTGCATTATGCACCAGCTTGCCTTCAACAATCAATGATTGCCAGGCAGAGAACGCCTGCAAATGGGCTTTGATTGAAGCCCAGTAGGATGTTGAAAAGGGGATGTCAGATATTTAGTACGTCCCTGTGATTACAACAGATAAATTGGATTTTCACTCCATGAGTCCACTAATGGACTGCACATTTTCCTCCACTGTCACACGCTGTTAACTGAAAGCAAAGTGGTCTCCCTTCCAAGAGAAAAGTTGCTGTATGACTCACTAAACAGATGCTAGAAAATGGAAGCAAGCGTCAAACATTTTAGACATTTTGTTTGATGCTGGTCTCAGTTGTTGTCTGACAGGTCCATAAAATTCACCCGGATAAAAGCTATTTCCTTCCCTGTATTTTTTTCTTTGTTTCTTTTTTTTTTGGTTTAGACTTTTCTACACTGGCTGTCTACTCACATCTGTGAAAACGACATCTGAAGGAGAGGACAGGGGTTAAAAAATACAAGCAGAGAGGGAGCAAGAAAAAAGGGTCTTTGTGGCAAAAAACAAGACCTGATTTAGAAAAAAAAGTGCTCCTTATATAAGCGAGGGGGTGGAGGAACACATGAGCGGAGGAGGAGAGAGGGGATAAGCTCCATCTGCAGCAGGTTTTTTCTTCTCTCATCCACTTTGGTCTACGAGGGCAGGGCCTTTACCCTCACATTAACACACACAGACACACACACACAACATGAACGGCGGACTCCTCCTCCCAGGGTGTTTAAGTTACAATGCAGCTGTGCTTTTACAGATGTGTTTTTTTGCGACCCTCTCCGACCTTAACACCAAAACTGGGGGCCTTAAGAGCAGCACAAGCCCAGAAAGTTTTTTAACAAAACAAAGACAAATCTAGATTTTATATCAAACAGACATACAGTTCATGTCAGGGCTGTACCGAATGCTTCAAAGCTTCATTTATAGTGTTGACATTCAAATTCTAAATTAACATTTATATGCTGAATAACTTTTTCCCTACTTTTTGCATGTGTTTTCATTCTGTTTAAACCTTTAAGAAAAAGATCAGGCTATACTAACATTATTAATGTAAAACTATTTGTAGAATGAAATTCCAGTGGCGGCTGCGTAGGTTTGTTTCCAACTAATGTGATCCAAGTATTTCCAATAACTGCAGTGTTGTGACGTACAAGAGTCAGAATTCATTGAAAAAAGATAGATTCATGTTTTTATCATATTTATTACATCTATTGTTGTTCAGTCTATCATAAACAAAATTTCAACTGCAGTAAAAAAACAGTTTGCTCTCCTGCTTGCAGCACACAAAGGGTCACATGCACCTTTATTAACTGGGCAGTCCAGCAACAGTCTAATAACAGCCCCGTAAATTCCATTTATTCCTTAAAGAAATATGATTTAAATAAAAAAAAGAACCCATTTAATTCAATGGATCTCTTTGTTATAATTGAGGGCTTTGTCCAAGAATACTGTTGCGGGTAATGACGACATAAAATATGACAACAGCCATTCAAAAGCTTCATTCGAAAACCTCAACAGAACCTTCGAAATCTATAAGAAAACCTTCTTTAAAGCCCACAGTAAAGACACATTACCATCTTTGTGGAACGCAACTGTTTACTGTTACCATGACTCACCCTGAAGTCACAATCTGTTCACATCTGAATACTCTCTATACTATGTAGGGAAAAAACAGCAATGTAAGTTTAGTATGCAGCCAGAGAACAATATAAATGAATGAACAGATGACAACAAACAAAGGGCAAATAAACAAGAACTAAGCTTCAAGGCATGGCATTCCTAAACTGTAAATAATGAAAAGCACTTGAAAACAGCCTCATATCTGAAGAAACACATGCACACACACATAAAAAACACAGAGAGTCACATTCAATCAAGAAAGCCTTCACACAGACGGGAGATGGGAAGCATGGAAAACACACTTTTCATCCCCTCATCCGAACCATGTACTTTGTCACTGTCAGTGATTGTGTTGCAGAGCTGGCAGGTTGTCCGTTCACAAAATACAGGACGACTGCAAATAAAAAATGCCAAGAGAGAACACTGAGACCCCATTTCTGCACCGTGTGCAGACAGAAACACTCACTGTGTGACTCTGGGTGCCAGCAGGTTACGCAGCGCGTCACTCCTGACTATTGCCAGATCCCCGCTGCGATCTAAACACTGCTGTCGAGCATCTGTCCAACTCAACTCCCCTGGAACGATCTGGAAACAGCGTGAGGAGTCGGCGTGGTACACCCCGTCCTTTGGACAGTAAGGGGAGGCTGGAAGAAGACAGAAACACTCACATGATTTTTCACATCATGTCAAGTCACACGTGCATCATGAAAAGACACAAGCATTAGTTTATTGCTAAAAAGACTTGACCTCTATATGAAAAGAAAATGTTTTATTTCTAAATAACATACATGCATTCTGACTACACTCTTGAGACATCATTACAATTCAAGGTGTTCAAAATGCCAGCACTGTTCAGACAGAATTTGCATGTCACTTCAAAATATATGCCAACATTTAGGGACTTCCAAAGTAACACACTGAGTAAGTATGGAAAGAAGGAGTAAAAATACTGAACCCGCACTACGTTATTCATTTTTTGTGAGCACTGAATATTTATTATGGCATTAATGTGACCTTTTCCTCTAAGAGTCTGTCTGCACCTCCATTTCCATTAAAATCTAAATATTAAAATGCATAACGTTTATTGATACAGGTAGGGAGACATTGGCTGTTAGCTACAAAAAGTGTCTTGTGCACGTGTATTTTACAGTGTTCAGTTTCTGATAAAACCTTGAACAGCAGTCTGTCGTGTCGTGAGCTTCTGAAAGGCTGAGATAAAAGCAGACAAGACAAGGAGACACAAAATGTGTTTACACAATGTAAGAAAAAAAAAATCTTCTATTAAAGACGGACAGGCCTTTCTCACATACTTCACATACAAGGACACAAAAACACTGCGGCTGAAGCAGCCAGGCAGTGACATGTCTTGTCTTTCCTATTCCCACTTTGTCCTCCTGTGAATCATATTGGTGAACACTCTCACTTTATACAAACTAGGCGCACAGTATCTCAAACAAACAACTGGCTGCAAAGGTCAAATAATAGTAAAAAAAAATATTTAAAAAAACAACATATGGAAGAATTATAAAAGCACTGTCGTGGAGGAGACGGACCTGAGGGGTTGTCTGGAGACAAATGGGATTTTTTTTTTTTGTGTGTAGACTCATACAAAAGTAATCCCTCGCAATCATCATTTACAACCCACTAGAAGTGTGTGGTGGAGTATTTTTCTTTAGAGACTCTGCCCTCTGCCTGTACTTTCCTTTGTGTTATTATTTTCTGTGTTTGGGAGATTTATGGACGTGTACCCCCAGAGCACCCAGGTGAGGTTGGGATTTAAAAAAAGGCAGTGACCAGGTGCCAGACTGTAAGAAGTACATATGCCCTCTATACACTGTGCGATTTTAGCAATCTTATAAGACCATTGCATGACATACTGTGAGACGTGGATCTAATAAACTTTGGTACAACGTCAAGTTTGATGTGTGTAGATTGTACAATGGCCGTTTACTACTGAATCGCAGGTTATGACGTACGTCAATATGCAATGTCATCAGTGTGCACCGCATCAGTGTACGTCATCCATCTGCGCCACCATAGGTAGCTTGCTCACCTGGAAGTTGCAGTTAATCCGCAATTTCCTTCCATGCAGCGTCTTTTTTCTCGCAATCATGATAGCAGCTGCAGGAAACATCAAATCAACAAGGCTTCTGCTGCCACAGCTCCACCAAACTTTGCTCTTTCTGGGAGTTCCACAGACTTCTTTTTGTTCGTTTTACCTCCATGGCAAGTGATCATTTGTTTGGGTTTAGCGCTGGTGTCGCGGTGACCATTGCGTCATTTCGTGCTGCATTTCTATTGGTTGATTAGTAGGCGTCATTTCGTGCTGCATTTCTATTGGTTGATTAGTAGACGTAGGTCGTAGCAGCTGTCACACTGAGATAGTCATCCTAAATTTCTGACACCGTCAGAATTTTATCTCAGGTTATCTTTGGTTGCAAGATGCTGACAATGGCCGTCCTTGAACCTGTCTCACAGTGCGACGTAAGACCACCATTTTAGAGCCATGACCAAGGATATCGCCACGTTTCTCCCACGATGGTCATCTTTCGTCTGGGACAGCCCAAAATCGCACAGTGTATACCGGCCATAAGAGGAAGCTACAAAAAACATGGACACAGTGCAGCAAACAAACGCAAATATGGCAAATCTGAGTTGAGCTTTCACTTCAAAGTAGTTGACAATTCCTGCAAGGTATACCTGGCCATGAGTCCAAAGTGCCAAACAGGAAGTACGAGCTTCCAATGGGCTTTATATCAGAGGGAAGTCAGACTGTACCATGGTGAGCAGAGCACAGAGGGGGGTTTAAGTGTGGGAATAGTCTGTTTTAAGTGCCCTAAAAAAATCATATAATGTAGAATAGAATGGTATACAATAATTGCTGTATGTAAGAAATGTAATTTTACAGTCCTGATCATGGACTAACTTTTGTCCACAGAAGGGGCTTCCTGTTTAAAAGCAAGGGGTACTCAAGAGGAGTTCATCCACCGAGTTGAGGTTAGTTTAGTTCAGGTGCAGACCTGCTGAAAGCTTGCTGCAAGCTGCACGACAGCCATGGGCCTAGCCTCGCCTAACCTGTCTTTTCTTAATGTTCTTTTGAGTAGTTTTTAAAATAGAATTTTGTTTTCACAGCGTGAACCAAAACCAGCCTGACCCGCTTGTTGGTGTTCACTTCAAATAAATCATCAACTCACAGCTTGTTGTTTTTATTAAAATGGGTGGAGCAGTTTCTATTTAAACTCAATGTTGGAAATAATGGAGTTGAACACTCTTGACAAAAGTCCAGTAGGACCGAAACGAACCAAAAAGCTGAGCAAGAGCAATGTGCGGGATTTTCTGTTCAAAGACTCAAGTGATATTTTCCGACGCACCTGCACCTGAGACAGTTGGATGTGTGAATACCTTTCTTCAAATTAAAAATAAAAAAAGCTCTAGACACCAACTGTGCGTTACCTGCCCAGCACTGAACAGCAGACAGAGAAAGTTAGCAACTAGCTGATGAACACAGTCGAGCATTTAGCGGCTACAGAGTCAAACGTTTCCCTCAAGAGTTGGTGGAGACCAAAAATAGAGTTAAAGAGAGTAAATACTGGAATTAAATTCACCAGGTGGACAGACGCACGACACCAGATGAATGCTATTGTTGCTTCCTAACTCCTGGATGTGTAAAATATTATCAATATCAATATCAATATTGTGTTCACAACTTATTTCCGTTGCCCAAAATATCATTTATAGCACATCCCAAAAGCCAAATCCTGTATTTCTCACTTCTTTTTTTTGGAATATCCTTCCATAATCTCATGTTTCCTAATTATCACAGCAGCCAAGTGATAATGAGGAAACATTATTTGAAAATTCACTCACAAAAAACAATCAACTCACAATTTACCACCAGCTGCAATGATGGATGTGACTCTTGAGTGTTGTTTATGAGGCATTCATCCTGTTAGTTTTCCAGATAAAACCCATGAGACAGCCACAGAGCTACTGTTCAGATTCACAGCAGCAGGAGAGCCAACATTAACTGGCTGCTGATTACTATGAGGAGTTACAAGTTAATCTATATATCTGGGCTGGGAAGTTTGTTTACTGTCTTATTAGCTGCTAAGAGTTTGTGTGTTTGTGAATCATACCTTTGGCAACTTGGACCCCATCCTTTGAAATGTTCCAGTCTACATCCACGCCTACAGCACCCCAGCTGATGAGTGTGAACTCTAGGCTCTTATTGGCTACAGCAAGAGCTGGACAGTGCAGCTCCAGCTTGGGAGGAAGTGTCACGGTCACGTCTCCGCGTGCAGAGAACTGCAGATATGAAACAAAATGTTAAAATCACATGACATTTTGTTGTGTTAAAAAAAAACTGGAGAAAAAAAAAGATTTCCTGTTTTCCTCTCATACCTCCTTGTGTCCAGCCCAGGCCATCAAACTGACCGCGTAGTGTCCCGGAAGTCCGTATTTGTGAGTTGCTGTGGTGACCCCTGTTCCTGTAGTGTTGACCCGAGATGAAAGGTCACCAAAGTCCCAGGACAGTGTCACCGGAGTGACAGAGGACACAGCGGAGAAACTGATGCGATCGTGGACACTTTGCAGTGGGAGAGGCTTCAGTGAGACCGTGAAGTCCACCACAAACACGTCATCAGCCAGAGTCCAATCACACTCCTGTGCACAGAGGGAACCACGTGAGGAAGAGGAGGTTATTGTGTTAATATGCACAAATATTTTAAAGTCAAATAAAACTTTCCATACTGTTAATTGTTAAGCTGTTTGTGGTTTTATGATTTTTTTATGGTTTTGAATAAAAACTTATGAACTGCTCTGATTTAAAATAAACAAATCTTGATTTTCAATTGGAGTTTTGGGTTACTACTCTTGAGCTGCTCTGTGCAGCAGCCCTGTGGGAAATCTGAGGATGTAGGGAAGTCATTCAAGCCACAGAGGGAAGTTGTTGGTAGATTATAGTAAGGTTTAGAGGAAATCCTGAATGCTGTGTTTACAAAAGGAGAAACAAAGCAAGCGGTGGAAGCTACACTAATGGAGCTCTTTGACATTTGAACATCTCGGAGCGCAATATAACTCTCTGGGACGACCATGTGTTGCGTACCTTCATAACATCGGGGTTTGTACAGGCAGCAGAACACTGAGATTCGCTGATGAGGTTCGGCTCTGAGTTTGTGCTGCAGAGGCACTCGTGGCTAGTTCCCAAGCCCCCATAGCGGTGTGACGCAGCAAAACACACGCTGTTACACTGCTCACGTGTGAAGTTTCCAGGTGTGGAGGAAGAGAAGATAACAAGCTCGCTCGGTCCTCCTCCTCCACTGCTGCTGTCCTCCAGACAAGCTGCATAGGTGCGACCTGAAAAGAAGGAAAGGTTCTCAGTTCAGTTAACTACTTTAACCAGCATCAGACCTCCTCTCTGCAAACCAGCACAAGGAATAAAGAAAGAGTTAATTTTGGATTTCTAAAAACCTGAAAGCACTTCACATTTATTATGCATTTTCATGGATTTACTTTTTTTGGCCTGTTAGCTAATAGCTTAGAGCCCTTGACTGATGTCCTTCTTTCCCTGCAGTCAGCTAGAGAGACTTAATTTTATGCCTGGTAAATCCCTCAACTTCTATTATGGTATACATAAATCTGAAAAGACAAGATAGGTTTGCTGCCAAACAGGAGAGAAGATTAATGAAAAAAGAGATCTGGAATTTTTGTGGCATTTAAATGTAACATCCAAGTGTGTGTTTGTTTCGTACCACAGGTGAGCTGGCTGATGTTGAGCAGAGGTTGGTTGCGCAGCTCAGGAGGGTGGTTGCAGAGCATGGCGTCTGGGCGTCGAACTCTCACCCCATTTCCCTTAAGCCAGCGGACCAGCCGGAACAGCTTACAGTCACACTCAAAGGGGTTACTGCTCAGGTCACTGGAGGAGAGGAGGGCAGAGAAGAAGTGGATCAGTGATGGTGAAACCTGACAATACTCACAAAGATGGGGGGCACTAATGCCACTGTAAATAGAACCGCACAGTATGTGCTGATAGCACAGTCCATTCAGGCTGAAATCAATTACTGTGTGTCATGTTGGTAAATGGTTCTTTAAATGATGTGAGAACAAGCTACAGCAAAGCTGGCAGAACATTCTGAGTCTTATCGTGTGATTAGCTGATAAACCAGGCAGTTATGTTTTCAATGATTTCTGATAAAGTGCTGAAATTACACAAAGTAGTTTGAGATAATGAACATTTTGCAATATTAAAATAACTTCACCTGAATTTACATCTAACATTTAAAAATCACACAAAAAGTGACACAGTTCAGATTAAGAATCTGAACTGTGTCACTTTTTGTGTGATTTGTAGGAGCAGTATCATTAAAATAATACTCCAACATTTTGTTTGCTAGTTTGCTGACTTAATGGAGTTAGATAAGATAAGATAAGATAAGATAAGATATACATACTTTCAACATATTGTACCACAGTAGCCAGAACTATAACTATAATATTATTACTTTCAATAATGTTGTTGTANGTCGTATGCTGTAAAGCCCTGTGAGGCAAATTGTGATTTGTGATATTGGGCTTTATAAATAAAATTGAAATTGAATTGAAATTGAAATATATTTCATTGAGGGAAATTTTGCTTGGGCAATAGCACTACACCCAGCTGCAATCAATGTGAAACAATACAAAGTCAACATGACAGTATAGTGGTACATCACAGACATAATAAATTACATACAACAATAATAAAAGCAGAGGAAAATATTGTGCATGCTTTGAGAAAGATATAAATCCATGGAATTGTTGAAATGAGAAGGTCATAACAACCATAAAACCAAAGTACATAACAGTGTTGATTTTGACAACTATTTTAGATTAAGTCTTAGTCTTGAGAGCAAAATTCCTATTAGTTTGACACACATTTTTATCCTTCATAGTTTTAGTTGACGAAAACTCTGTTTTAGTCTATGAAAATTCATGACATTTTCGTCATTACTTTTTGTCAATATATTTTCTATTTGTTTTTTATCTTTAAACTAATCTAATTAGGCTAATTCATGTATCAGAAATTAGAATCACAGTGACAGGTTGTATAAAAATGTCATTAAAACAATTATTTTTACAACTACAAATAATTTCTGAACATGTATAAACTGTCATTTCTCCAGCACGTGCTATAACCCTATAGCAGAGCTAGGCTAGCTTTTCCCCCTTGCTTACAGACATTTTTTTCCATGGGCAGACATCTTGGACTTTAATAGCACAAGTCTAACTAATAACCTTAATGACAGCTCTGCTCCACTGATGTGTCCCCATAAGTCACACCGGTGAGCTTGGTTGCACAATAGCACAGCCCTTGAACCAGAATGGCTAAATGTGCTTTTGCTGCTGTGACATATTATAATGTCTGCCACAGATAATGAATACAGCTTTTCTGTGGCAGAAAATGAATACGGCTTCTCTATGGCAATATTCTGATATGTGAGAGAAAGAAAGAGTTAATTAAGACAGAGTATGAAGGGAAATTATGGGAAATGAAGGTGAAATAGTGATTGAAAGGACAGGTGAACAGAAGAAAAAGAAATATTGTAGAGACAAAGGTGAATAAATGAAGCACGAGATGGAAGGAGAAAGGAAAGACAGCACAAAAGGGACAATAAGATTACATGACACGCGTCCATTACTGGCCGGCCCGTTTAGCCTTGCTCAATTGCCTTCTGTGCAAGAAGAAAACTATATCTCATCTACGGACCTTGTGAGGAATAATTACTACTCACTGCCTCCCACTCTGGTCTGAAATGGAGTTTCATTCATCTTGAGTGTAGGCGAGGAAACTTGCGGCTTACTTAAGCATGTGTGATCAGATGGATGTGTGATGTTGTACATATGCTTCTATACTTGTGTGTGAAAAAATAGGGTCTAATTACATTTGATTTACCCTGTCATATTTCCATATTATTTGGAGAGACAAAGAGTTAGAGAGAGACATACTGTAGGATGAACTGGGATTACTTACATTTGAGTTAAGTTGCGCAGGTTGTCACATCTGTCTTCTATGGTGGTGATTTTGTTGTTACTCAAGTCGCTGGTGGAAACAGAAGACATAAATCATGTGTGACATTAAAACTTTGGTCTTGGCACTGATTTTTGGCAGTTACTATGATTCTGACATTTGCAAAATGAATACGGTGTGGGTTTGTCATTGAACAAAAAAAGTGAGGCCAATAACTGAGTCACTGGATGAATAAGTATGTGAAGCTGCTTCTTCTACATTACTATCCGATTGTAAAAATGACTTTTAGTGTCGTGTTCATCAAAACGGAGAACGTAATCACATCTTCTTTACACACAAAAAATTACTCATACAAATCAAATATATAACACAACACAAAGCAAACAAAAAAACAAACTGAAGCCCACACAGCTGAAGTGCTGAGTAAGGGATAGCATTCAGACTGTTGATGTTTCTTTCTGCGTTGTTTCCACGCTTCTTTTTCTTTACTCCTCCTCTCCCTCCTTTTCCTTCTCCACTCATGATCTCCTTCTCCCTCCCTCTCTTCTCTATCCAGTAGGCTACATAATGGGGCCGTTGTGTGGTGGTTTTGGAAGGAACTGATGGAAACCACCAGAGTCCTCTCTCAACACACACACACACACACACACACACACACACACACACACACAAACATGTGCTTAAACACCCATTCAATGGGTGGAAGAAATAAGGTAATGGATGGAGGAAGGGAGAGATGGAGCGAGGGATGGAGGGAGGCAGTGGGAGCCTGGAGCGGTAAGCTGTAATTGAAGTTAATCGCGCTGTGATTGGTGTGTGTGCGTGCACGTGTGGGTGTGTGTGTGTGCAGCGTACAGTATGTGTGCTTTTTTTTGTGTCCAGCGAGCTTACACCAGGGATTTCTGCCTACTTAAATCCAGACTAAACCAAGTCTTTCTCTATTGCTTTCTTTTTCATCTTCCCCACTCTGCTCTCGACCTTGGGTGTGCCAGGTCCTTATCTTCTCTAGACCTTGTACTCACAGGATTGACAGCGGCCCAGAGCAGAACAATCCTCTGGGGAGAATATTGATCCTGTTCCCTTGAAGATACCTGAAAGATAGATAGAGACATATAGAGTTAGGTGGTTCGACGGCGATGTGGATAGATTTGATATGGGTGAAACCATATGAACACATAATGCCGTGTGTACTCACAGCTCTCGGAGACCAGTGAGACGATCTTGCAGGCTGGTATCAAGGGAGGAGATGTGGTTCTTGGAAAGATCTCTGCGGGAACAAACCAACATGTCCACATTTAAAATGCATGACGGGGCAAGATGATTGCAGGCACACACACTCGCACAGTCTCATGAGACGCTACAAGTAATTTACCATAGGACGCGGCTGTTAAAGCGCTGGGAAATTAAATGAAATGACAGCAAAGGAGAGAGAGAGTGAAACATTTAGCTCATTTAAACAGAGGAGGAAGATAAATAAAACCAGACGCACTAAATGTGATGTAGATGTGGCGAGGAACACAACACTAAGAACCATGAAGGATTTTCTGTTTTGCTTTTTCAATAACACATCATAATACAGCTGTATCAAATCATGGTAACTATCAACTTTTTAGGAGCTACCAAAACAGTTCTGTTTAAAATTGTTGACCTTTAGTGTTTTCAGTTTATTCAGTCAATGTTTTCACCAGCTGGGTCAGATAGCTCACTTCTTACTTACTCCTCATAAATAAAGTTGCATGTACAGTAATTCCTTTATCTTTTTCCTTCTGTTTAGAGAGTGACATAAAACGTTCCCTGCCTGGGGTCAAAATGATTGTGTGGTGTGTGTGTGTGTGTGTGTGTGTGTGTGTGTGTGTGTGTGTGTGTGTGTGTGTGTGTGTGTGTGAGACGATGAACTAGACACCTCAAGTAACATGTAATTTCTTCATCGAAATAAAGTTTTGAGGACCACTGATATTGAAAGGGCACTCTTTCATAAATTTGGGGGACTCACAAAGACAGATTTAAAAAATAATGGTTAAAATCAGAGACGCAGAAGCAGAGTGATCCTCACTTTTAGGGTGCTTTCACACCTAGAGCTCGCTTGCTTTGGTCTGAATCAGGAACTAATTTTGTTACAAAGTTGCATAATTGCCGAGAGTTGGTTCCTGTTCTCAAGGCAGCATTTACAAGCGGACCAGATCAAACGCCTTGCGCGAGAAAGCTGCTCTTGATTAGTCAGAACTTCCATGCGGGAAAAATCCAGGGAGTAAACAAAACGCTGAAGAAGAGTACACTTGCAAGATAAATGCGACACTTTCTAATGTCACAATGGAGGGACAACTATGCGGGTTGATTTTAGCGCTAGTCATTGTGTACTATATTGCTGTCATTGTTCATTTTAGTCAAACCATACAGTTTGACAACGAGGTGCGGCTCCGACTATATCCAACAATATTTTGATGCATTGGATGTGCCGAAATCCGCACTTAGGGGGCAAATGAACTTGATTTCAATTGAACCGAACCAAACAGGGCAGGTGTGAAAGCACCCTTAGTCTAGCATGGGTCAAGCTCCTACATTTCCCACAATGCAAACAATATCAAACATTTGTACGACTCTGTCTGCCTGGTAAACACCAGCTTCTTTCAAATTCAATGCCCCCAGTTTGCAACACACTTAAAGGAAAATTAAAAAGAAAAGCTGATGACATCACTTTGAGATCATCAGGGCTATTTTCTCAAACCATATAAAGAAAAAAACAACAATGATGTCATGTTTTCAGATCACTTTCAGTTAGCCACTGTTTTAGCCTTGAAGATATAATTAGTCACTATGACAACACGAATAACTACAGAAGCCCGGAGAGGAAAGCAAGATCTTTTTTTCTGGTGACCATTTTTCTATGTATGTGTCTCCTGTCCGAGAAAGGAGGTGATTATTTTTTATTTTTTTTACCCATTTTCACAGATGGACAATATTTTTTTAAATTACTATAAAGAAAATGATCACCAGAAAAAAAACGATGCTTGCCTCTTAGGGCTTCTGTAAATAACAAATTTCTAATCTTTGTTGTTAATGTTAAATTTCATCAGGATTTTTTTTAAATTCGTAGACAGGAGGTTTAAGGTCCACAGCCATCATTCCCTGATTTTTGATTGTCTGTAACTCAATGCTTAACTCTCTTGTTCTTACAAACAATGAAAAATGTAACAGGTTTTTAGTACATAATAGAATTATATTTTATGAAACCCCAACCCTCTAAAGTCAAATAATTGCTCCTTTCTGGCGTCTGTCCTTATTTAATTCTTTTAAAATTTTCAATTATTTTTGTATAATAGCTATCATTTAGTTGTTTTTAGTTTACTTGTCTTTGCCCTGATGTGAACATTTTTTGCAAAATAAATTTTTTTAAATAAAAAAACAAAACAAAACAAAAAAGACAAATTGAACCACCAGAAACACAGAATACTGTTTGCACAAGCTGAGTAGTACTCCTTATGACAAGTAGCCTGACCTCCATTATTACAATTGGCGGAACGTTGTTTAAATGACACTTGTTGGGTCAAGGTCATTTCTGCGCCCTTAAATCACAGCCTTATCTAAGAGAGGCTCACCATTACGAAACCACGTATGAAATGATACCATACAGCTTTAAAGCTCCAGTGAGAATGAAGACGCGGGTTGCCTAATAATGTGATTAATGGGTTAATTTGGCCCATTGGGTTTGTGAGTGTCTGGGAATAATTTTCAATTAAACAGTAGGAAGTAAACCCCTGTGAGTCAGGATGTGAATGAAGGGTGGAGAAGGCCAACTAATGAGGAAACTATTGTAAATGTCACTCGCCCACATTCATGTAGCCATATACTGCAATCATAGACATCCTTGTTAAAGTCTCATGTCCAGCACAGGTGGTCTCATTCATGAAATGTCAGTCAATCTGTGAGTAGATCTGCAGATAAAAAACCTTGGTACTAGAAACCTACACCAGATTCATGGATGCCAAAGGAAACTCCGATTTGATGGTAGGCATGTGTGCATGTTCACGAATAGTAAATTGACAGTGTGCTCCTGCTTGTCAGCAATTAGCAAACATCCTCGACTATGAATAGCCAGTGACCACCATATATGGAGGTAATAATTACTATGGATAGGTGCATCCTGTCGACCTGCCAACATGGGGCAAACAAAGAAAAATGAAGAAAGAAAAAAATAAATAGAAACAGAAACAGAAATAGAAAAGATGTGGGGAGTAAAGGCAACAGTGGTGCAAGTGGTAATCGGAGCACTCAGGGCTGTGACCTCCAAACTGGGAGAGTGGCTCATCTGAGGTCTCTATCCAGAAGAGTGCAGTCCTAGGAGCAGCTAAGATACTATTTTACTATTATTTATATATTATTTTAATATCATTGGTGTGACAAGGACAGGTAGATTAGGGTTGGAAGGAGGTAACGGATGTCGTTAACTCAGTGTCTTCTGTTGTAAGAACCATCAAAGAAGTTAAATAAAAATGGTTTGATATGACACTTGATGCAATAACAACCTACAGTAGGAGGCTCTTCACAGCTACAGATGGGCGCATTACTTGCATCATCTGAGAGACCTCTCTGACAGGAATTACTCCTGAAAGAGAAAGCGACATGCCTCCATTGGAGCGTGTTAAATTTAAGTGTTAAATTGCTGTACATTCTGACAGCTGTCGATGATAGCTTAGTGTGGGGTCAGTAACGTGGGTCTCACAGTCAAACAGAAGATACATTTGTGGAGGTCTCTCTCCTGATTGAATCAAGTGGGAACAGGTTGCCAGAAATATAGAAAAAAGACTATTTAAATAACCCATTTACAATTTGAAGAAATCTAAGCTAAAGCTTAAATCTGCTAAATACCAACTAATTAAACTAATTGTGTTATATTTCTAATCTTTTGTCACATTTAACTGAGGTGTTTCAAAGGCATCTGTGTATTGTGAACATAATGGAGCGCAGTGCGAATTAAGATTGTAATTTCTAATAATTACTCAGTCATAATTACTCAATTTCCTTCTGCAAAGAGTTTACACATAATTTTGTTCTGCTCATGTTTCATGAATGAGACCCAGTGAGTATAATTGATCACTTGCATTCTTCCTTCTTTACCAGTGACAAGAAGAGGCAAGCGGAGGTGCAAGATGAGCAAAACAGTGAGAACCAGCAGACAGGGTTCACTGTGATATTGACAGGATCAAAGGAATTACTCACATTCAGAAATGTTCTGTATTACTTTACTTTTAAATTGCCAAATTTGGGGAATACAGATGCAATTTTCTTTTTTTTTTACAATTTCAAGCAGACAAATTCTCCTCTACTGTGTTACTGGCCATTTGATGATCTTGGTTATTTTTAAATATTTTATTATTGACACAAATGCACAAACCTGATCAATACTAGAGTTCTGAGGAAAATACTGATATCAATATTTGACTGTTAAATTCTGATATAATACTGTTACTTGGCAATATTGTTTTTGCATGACCATAGAATATAATATTTTTAATAAGGACCCCATCAATGTGATTATTGAAGAAATATATGTGCAGTAACAGTGCAGTGTATCTAAGCATACGCCAGCTAACATAGTTCTACTGAGCATATAGTATAAAATATGCACACTTCACACTGCATACACTCTGTTAAAGCATAACTTTGGTATTTTCCTATTTCCTATTTTCCCAGGGTTTTAAGTGACTAATGGGAACAACAATTTTTGAAACTGGTCCAGTGTTGAGTAAGAGGGCTGCAGCTGGCAGCCACGAAACATACTCTAGGTGTTTGACAACATCGAGGAAAGGATCCCTACAGAGATAAACCTTTTGAATAAAGAGAAAGTTCCTTTTTGTTTAACTAAAACAGACCCAAAATTGCCATCGTCAAAGCCACCAGATTCCATTAAAAAAAAACAAAAAAAACCAGTAACATTATCATGGTACAACACACTTCGTTCAAAATCAACAGAAACAAAATAAAGCTCACAAAAGCTGTTTAGCTTTGTCTTTCCACTGTTCCAACAATCACCAACTCTGGTTTCATTGAAATAAATCCTTAATTCACCCAAATAGATAGGAAAATATGCAGGATCCATACAAGCTAAAATTACTCTTTATTTAAATGGAGTCTGGTGGGTTTGCCAATAGTGATTTCAGGGTGGTTTCTGTTTAAACAAAAAGGTTTATCTCTGTGGGGGACACTTATGATAATAATCTGAGCCTATCAGTGGCAAAGACAGGCACAAGCACAAAAATCCTGAACATTGTCAGAGTCTGTTCTGCTGCTGCCAGCTGCAACGGTCTCACAATACTGGACCAATTTCAAAAACTGTTGTTCTCATTAGTCACTTTGACACAGAAACACGGAAAAATAGAGTCCAGGTTAAAAAATACCAAAGTTACTCTTAAACAGTGTGTACAGTACATAAAAACTAAACACCAGCATACCGATCACCCGGAGTCAGTGAGACAACAGCGGATAAACGAGTCAGGAAATGAGAAAACCAAACTGGTTAAACTGCAGAGGAGTCGCACTAAGTAAAGTGGCTTTAGAAGTCTCCTGTGTGAGCCTTCACGGTAAAGCCACAGCTACACGTGAGAACGAGACAAAAGGGAGAGAAGAAAACAAGAAGCCAGGAGACAAGAAGCCAGAGGTTGTGGGAGGACAAAACCGTGTGTGTGTGTGTGTGTGTGTGTGTGTGTGTGTGTGTGTGTGTGTGAGAGAAAGACAAAGACGACAAGATACTGCTGGCTTTGAGTGTGTTCAGTAGATACTAATTTCACAGCAACAATTAAAAATCAAAGTCTAAGACCAGAAAATGTGTTTGAGTGTATGGGAATGTACACGCCTTTCTCCTCTCTCTCTTTCTTTCTGTGTGTGTGTGTGTGTGTGTGAACAGAGCAGGACGCCCATTCCCAAAAGGAAACATCTGTACATTCCAGACAAGCTGTGTAAGAAAGATGGAGACCGAGAAAGAGAGAGAGCGATCTCCTCTGCTAAACCCATCAGCAGATGAAACAGGACAACGTTAGGATGCTCCACCCACAAGCTGATCATTCACACATTAGGCTGACACCTCGCCTTATGTAATGCTCTCAAAAATAAATGCCAGGTGTGTGTGCGTGTGTGTGTGTGCGCGTACAGCACTCTTTCTGACCTTATGATTGTCGCTGCAAAGACAAGAGGAGATTAAGTCGAGAGAAAGTGTGTGTCCGTATGTGTGTTTAACATGACCATATAATGTGACCTTCACCATGTCTATTAGCAACAGGCTCCCGTTCTCTCAGCTACCCCTGGACACACATGGTTTTACTTACACACACACACACCCACACACACACATACACACACACACACACACACAGTAAAACCCACTTGAGGTATAGGCCTGCGCACAAACACACTAACACACACACACACACACACACACACACACATACACACACACACGGCACACATATGGTTCTGTTTTACTAACGGTGTGGCCAATGATCTAACCACTCCTTATAAGGCCTGTCTGGTGCCACTTATTCTGAGCTGGAGGATGAGAACACACACACACACACACACACACACACACACACACACACACACACTCCTCATTGACTACTCTGTGCTCGGGCAGAGGGAATGACAGAGGAGGAGTGGGTACGCACTCTGGAGAGGAAAAAATAAATCTCGAGACATAGAGATGGAGGAAATGAAAAAGACAAAGAACACCATTAAATTGGATTCATATCTATTTGATTCATCTGTCTGAACTGAGAACAAAAGAAAAGGTTTTAGGGTTAGGTGATGAAAAGTGTGATGTACGCCTGATTGTAGGACAGACTGGTATCTACTGCATCTTGGTGGCGGAGTGGTCCAAGTCCCTGTAAGTGAAGGCCAGCGCTCCACTAACCCACTAAACACAGACTGCTCTGTGGTCGCTTTCATCCCCCTCAGCCCTCTTTGCCTGATTCCTCCACTGCTTCCTCCCTCCCCCAGTCACTTCGCCCAATTTCTTTCTCCGTTTTTTTTTTTTTTCCCCTCCGCTGCTTTGTTTATGTTTGAAAGGCTGGGCAGACCAATACGAGTCTGACAGGAGGGGAAGCAGGACAAAAGCAGAAAGGAGGAGGAGAGGGCAGGTGTGAAGGGAGTGCAGAGGATGAACTGGGGGAAACAGTGGTGAGCGACACAGGCCAGGTCTGGAGAACAATCGCCCCACTGTGGGCTGCCTGTCCCATGGGCGCCTGTCCTAGCTCAGCCAGTCTCCTACACACTGCTAAATGTGAGAGCTGCCAGCCGGCATCTCATGCCTGGGCTATAAGTGTGTGTGTGTGTGTGTGTGTGTGTGTGTGTGTGTGTGTGTGTGTGTATCTCAGGAGTAGTTTGGTACTTTCCCAACAGAGGGAAAAGAGGGAGCATGAAATTAGGGGAATGGGACGAGGAAGATGGAGACATGGGGTGTTGATGGAAGGGGTTTGGTTTAAAAAAGCCTAACATTTTGCTCCTCGGCCTGTCTTGCTGGGTCACAGACCCTCTCCTCTCCTCTCCTCTCCTCTCCTCTCCTCTCCAGAACATTCTGTCCATTTTTCCAGCTGCTGCTGCCTGGGTCGTCTGGTGTCCAGCTGGCAAGTGAAGGCCAGCTGTGTGCAGCGCTTTAACACACTCACTCAAAGACGGACGCACAGACATATACACGGCGCACACACACACACACACACACACACACACACACACTTACATGCTGTCAATGAATGCAGGAAAAACAAAACTGCTGTAACACTGTCTTGTGCTCATTGCTCACTCTTTTTCTAGTAAATGAAACTGTGTGAGTTCCACATATCTTAAAGTCATAAACCGTGGGTTTAAACCAAAAATGGGTCTCAGGCCTGCAGTGTTTCCGGGGTGTAACTACGAAAAGGAAAATAGGAACTACTTATTATTTAAATCGAGCATAATGTCAATAAAAATGGAACTTGGTAACTATATGACATAAACTCCAAAAACTACAAGCATGACTCAAAATCAAATCCAGAAGTACCTTTTGAATTTTCAGTTTCAGAAATGATAAAAACTCCACTTCCACTCGTCTTGTTTTATCTCTGACATACTGTAGATGCATCTTCTTCACATTGCTGTAATCTACTAATATGTCAAAAGTGTCTACCAAATAAATGCAAGCACCTGTGTAGATTTCAGGAGGCAAGGTGTATGAAAAAACATCACCAGAATGCAAGAAATTATGTGTTTGATGTTTAATATTCTAGTTAGCAGAGATCCCCCAAACCCACCGTTTCCTGTGTGTCCTCCCAATACTGACACAAAACCTACGCCCTTGCAAGCACCTGTAATCAGCAGTGATGTCAGTTCCATTAACATCAAAATGTCAACCAACATATTGAGACAGAAGTTACAACCAAGCAAAGAACAGAAGAAAAGAACATAAATGCAGAAATAAAATGATGTCGAATGCAAAACACTAACAGCTGACTAAAATATTCGGGATGATAAAACTGAGCACATTAAAGCCATCCATTAAAATTACATTTATAAATGCACCTTTGATCAGCGTTTTGTAAAAAGCTGCGGACACTTTAAAATCATACATATTTACTGTAATTGGCTGACAAGCGTAAAAGAATAATGATGGCTTCGTTTTGTCACCCTCCACTTCACTCTAAATATTCAAGTGTACACCTGGTGTGTGCGTCATAGGAGCTGCACTCATTCTCACCCTACATGCTGCTTTTATAAATGTCCGTAATGGCATATGCTTGTTCTTTTTTATGTGTTTGCATCGTTTATACATCTGGCCCCCGGTCTTTTGAAATCTAAAAATTTAAATATAAAGGAGGGCTTTAAATTTGCATTTAAACCTTGGCAGGAGAGATGTGAGACCATTAGCAGGAATGTGCTAATTAAATGTTAAAGGTTGAACACAATTATCATTTCTTTCATGTTACATGTGACTGTTTCGAATTTGGTACTGTATGTCCTTTAACTTATGACAGGATGGTGTCATCAAAGGTAGGACAATTATTTTTCAACCTGGGCCCTATTTCCCCATATGTATGTGTGCGTATGATTCATGGGTACAACTCGTTCTAAATTGGTTCAGTATTGAGGGAGGCGGATGCAACCAGAGCCGCGAAACGAGCTAAAATGGTAACGGGGGCAAATGCCTCCCGTATAAGTTTGCGCATTAAAAGTGCTTTTTTTCACCACTGACCGGTTCAGATCGCCAGTGCTATCTCTGTAAATAGCATACTAAGCGTTTCCCTTACCTCTGGGCTGTGTGCCGTCATCTCGCGAGAGCTTTGCTTGTTGCCGGAAGAAAACAGAGGAGCCATGCTGAGTGCCACTCAGAGTGGCGCTGGTTGTCCCGGAGTACAGTTGAGAGTTTTACTGCATTGATTGAAAATAATGGTCCGTGTTTGTGCTTATCCAAACTGCAAGAACAGGATGTCACGCAACACCCTGTACAGCTTTCATAGGCTGCCTTTGTCGGACAGCGAGATGCTGAAGTTGTGGCTAGTTGTGCTACAAATGGATGCTAACACTCCTGTCCAGACACTGCGCCTTGCAGACCATTGGGTCTGCAGTGCTCACTTCCCCCAAGATGAGTACTGCCAGCCGAAGAAGAGAAGACATCCAATCCCGAAACACCTCTTCCTTAAGAAAACGGCTGCCCCACGAGTAGAGAGAGCTACAGACACAGTGGAGCAAAGCTCTCACGAGATGACGTCACACACAGCCCACAGGAAGTGAAGGGTAAGGGAAACACTTAGTATGCTATTTACAGAGATAGCACTGGCGATCTGAACCGGTCAGTGGCGAAAAAAAGCACTTTTAATGCACAAACTTATACGGGACGCATTTGCCCCCGTTACCGTTTTAGCTCGTTTCGCGGCTCTGGTTGCATCCGCCTCCCTCAATACTGAACCAATTTTAAAATGAGTTGTACCCATGAATCATACGCACACATACACATGGGGAAATAGGGCCCAGGTTGAAAAATACCGAAGTTATCCTTTAAGTGTTAAGCAGGCTTTGCATTTGCATTGTAGCATTCACAGACAAGATTTTCCACCCAAACGTTGTGCAATTAAATTACAAATTTCCATAAAGGAAGCAAATTAATGCAGATATTTTCAACAAGTAGTGACAAGATTACATGCTCAAGGCATCATTCATGTTATCGCCTCCGCCAAGGAGGTTATGTTTTCCGCTTCAATTTGTTTGTTTGTCAGCAGGATTACGGAAAAACAAGATTTGCATTAAACTTTGTGGAATTAATTATCATTGGCCAAGGAAGAACCCACTAAATTTTGGAGGAGATCTGAATAATGGAGCAGATATTCAAATTATTTTTCTCTTTCTTTAACATTGTGAGAAAGCGTATTTGGCCTTGGCCGAGGTGGTTCCTGAGGGGGGCTGCCCATTATTCCCATTATTCTTGCTCACTATTCTACAGCCCTGATAGTCCACTGGACCGGAAGTCAAATTATCATGTATCCCAAAAACAAATGGCATTGCTCTGAAGGCTACCCACTCTCCAAAACAGGAGCACACAACTAATTATTATACAGAATAGCATTATTATTATGATTATTATTATGATGGCATCATTGGCCCTCCCAACCGTGGCTAATGCATGATCTACCCCACTCTGCCTCTGATTGGCTCATCCTCATTGCCTTCATTGGTTGGCGTGGTTTGGTTTAGACATGAGGAGTGGGATTGGTTAGGGTTAGGGTAAGAATATCCAGGTAAGCCAATCAGAGGCAGAGTAGGTGGGTCATGCCTTTGTGTCGGATAAATGGTCATTCGGTTCAATAGGACATTTTTCGGACTACTGGGGCTACTGTGTGAACAATGGAATGTAATCATCTCCATGTGCCCTTCTAATTTTAAACAACACATGAAGTGTGTGCAAAGTGCAAAAATATGCTCAGAAGTCAAATGCTATGGGCGTCAAATGGTGGAGGGTAAATGCTGTAACATAGTCCATCTTTGTAACCTGAGGGTGCTTTCACACCTGCCCTGTTTGGTTCGGTTCAATCGAACTCAAGTTTCTTTTGCCCCCTAAGTGCGGTTTGTTTGGGCAGGTGTGAACACAGCAATCGCACTCAGGTGCGTACCAAAATAACTGGACCGAGACCTTCTTGAAGAGGTGGTCTCAGTCCAGTTACAAACAAACTTTGGTGCTGTTAGTTAGTGCTGTGCTGTGCTGTGTTCCGACCTCGATCAGAACCAACTGCAGTCGCATTACGCATTGTTTGGGTTAAACATGAGCATGTTACAGTCCTGTAGGATTATTAATGTGCACCTCCTCCTGTACTGCGTTAATATGCACATTCAGCACATCCAGTGCATCAAATCATTGTTTTCTAGTTGGAGCCGCGCCTCATTTTCAAACTGTATGGTTTGAACAATGACAGCAATATAGTCCACGATGAGCAGTATTAAAGTAAAAAACCTGCGTAGTTGTCCCTCCATTGTGACATTAGAAAGTGTTGCATTTATCTTGCAAGTGTACTCTTCTTTAACATTTTGTTTACTTCCTGAATTTTTCCCACATTGAAATTCTGACCAATCGAGCAGCTTTCTCGAGCAAAGCATTTTATCTGGTCCACTTGTAAATGCTGCCGTGAGAACACGAACCACCTCTAGGCAATTCTGAAACTTTATAACAAAATTAGTCCCACTCTCGGTCTGACAGCACCCTTACTTAAGTGTGTTAGCATGCTATTTTCAAAAACTGAAATTCTGATGTGATTAAGGGGCTGGATGAAAAGTTGAGTGATCACCAAGGTACCACTTATCCTGAAGGGAACATGCATGTCTGAACCAAAGTTCATTGTAATCCAACAAAAAGCTGTCGAGATATTTTAGTCTGGGCCATAAAGATGGACCGCCTGCCTGAACAACACTTCCATTCATTGAGCCATGTCTCATAGCATGACTTAAAAAATGGAGGATGTATCTTAAACTAACAACTTAAAGCCTTTTCAGTATGTTTATATGGCTGGCTTATCTGGCATCTTTGGATGACCTTGCCAATGCCACAGAGACGCGGTGATGTCACCGCTTTTTCTTTCACTGCCAGGTCTAAAAACTGGGGGAGCAATGGTGACATGCAAACAGGAGATGAAAGACATGTCTGTCTCCTGTGCACACACTGGGTGGAAATCAGGCTTTTGCACATTTCAGATTCAAAAAACATAATCATGTGAGCACTGCTGTGTAAACTGACATCAGGAGTTTATATGCAAATTTCAAGTCATCACAGGGTTTTGTATGTATTTGGCCTCGGGCAATCAGGCTGTGTAAGCAGCACTGTAGTGTAATTTACTTCATGTTTGTAAAAACATGAAGCTCCACATAAACTGATGCAACAAGTGAAACAAAAAGAGCAGATAGAGCAAAGAGCATGATAATGAAATATGTCAGCAGTTAAGCATCCAACACCATCGAGACGAGAAAAGCCTGCTGGTGAAAATGAATTCTGCTCGGCCCTCCACACTATGAGCTGGCTGACGGTCTGCACCACTTCACTGTTTGCTTCCTATATTGACTCTGTTCACTGTGCTCTCTGCTCCTTCTGCTTGTTTTGCTGGTCAAATCAGTTTCAGGCGTGAATTAGACTCAAATGCCACTTTTTTTGACTTCCCGCCTGCACAGATCCACAGATATAGATCCTCTGTGGACTCAACAAATCGAGAATACATTTGCATTATTTCCTTCTTATCATGTTCATGTTTTTAGTCGTATATTTCTTTTAGGTGTGGCATGGTTTACATCAGAAAATAGCCGGGACATTCCCTGTTTAGCAATGGCAGAAAATGTTCTTTTGCTTGAAAATGAAAATGCAAAGTGAGGATTTTGCTACAAATTTGAATTAGGCTATATCATGACACTGAATGAAAATGAACCACACGACTGACTTGCATCACCTCAGTTTGGCTGGGTTTTGATTCACACTGGGGAGAGCTAACATTTCTTTTTTTTTCATTTTCAGCCTCAAAGACCCTCGTTGGCATTTAGCTCAAGCAGAGTGTCAGAGCAAGATAGCTATATGCCTGCGACCCTCTGCGGCCAGTGTGAACAGACTGCATAATCAGAGTGTGTTTCTGCAACACACACACACACACACACACACACACGAAACTCTGTTTAGAAATCTCAATGCAAGGAACAAAATCCAATTATCACTCACTTCTTCTTTCTCTGAGTCGAGCAACAACAGGGAGGCAACAGGTTAAGTTGTTTTGATGAACTGGAGTAAAAATCAAATGTTTTCTCTGCGCTGAACAGCTGCAAAGTGTGTTAAACTCTCACTGCAGAGGAGCATAACCCAGTCCAAATGGTAACATTTTAAACCAGCTGCATGCAAACACAACGATCTATAGGGCACTGATAAGAGATGTGACACGTATTGCTTGAGTTTATATAACCAAGATTAGCTCCTCACAGGTTTATCCTTTAGCTCAGTCTTTCCTTTTTTTCCATCTTCACATTAAAATGCAACGCAGCGATTCGACATAGCACAGGGGCAGAACAGTAAGCTTGTTTAAAAATTAGCAAGCCAACTCTTGCTCATTTGGTTTCTTTAAGGAGTAACCACACAGCCTTGCTTGGCAGTATGCTAAATGAATCTTTAATGCAGGAAACCCTGGACAGCTTCATTACCATGAATCCCATAACATAGCTACATGTGTCACTTAGAGCTGCCATGATGGTGATAAGGGTATTTTAGAGCATTTATGGAGTCAGTTACTTTTTCCTAATTTCCACAACAACACACGTGCTTCTGAACTTAACTTATGTCTCTCTGCTCTAATAACCTAAGACTAAGACTCTTACAGTATGTACAGGTGCAACCTACCTCATGTTATACTGCCTGACTGCACTCAATGACACAATGGCCTTCATGAGTGATATGAACGGTCTATTCTTGGCCATTTATCTCTGCATCAGTGTCAGTGCCAGTATTTTCTTCAACTGATACTCCACCGAAAGCATGGGCGGAATTTGATTTCAAAGGTGGGTGGGGGGTGGAGGCACAGTAGGTACAGGCACAAATCCATTTTTCAGATCCCCCTACATGAGGTGGAACAAAACACGTCTATTTTATTTAGAAATTTTGCTGAAATGGATGGTCATGGCAAAAATATTATTCGATATTCTATTTCACATTGTGCACACTATAAATGATTTCCAAAAATGAAATGACTGTGCTCGTTTGAAATAACATAAAAATAACACAGCAATTCAACTAAGCCATTTTCTATGGTTAGCTGACTTGAAGATGTTTACAAAGTGATATTCCAACATGATCTCACTATGAATATTCATGATGTAACCTTAGCTAACTTTAAATAGATTGAGTCTGAGGACATCACCCATAATCTCTTTGTGGAAAAAAAAAAAATCTTATGTCCTCTGTCTTCTGTAATTTGGGTGAAGTGGATATTGCTAATGTTTCTGCTGAGCCGCTGACTGTTTGAAATGGTTTGGATGTCAGGGGATGGGGCAGTTTCTCCTGTTTCTTTCTTTCTTTTTTATTTTCAAATATAGCATTAGCTCTCAAACTGTAAAAAGTAGAGGGGTTCAATTAAGTGCAAGTGCAATTGAGTGTCAAACACTCACCCTCTAGAGGCAGTTGCAAACAGTAGCTGTAAAATTGGCTGTGGTCAGCTTGAATTCAGTTCGTTTCAATGGACTCCAAGGTTAATAGCTTCCAAACCACTTTTCAAACCACTCCTGCAGAACAATAATCAACTTCTTTAATGTGCAGCTTTCCCAAAATGCAGCTATTTTGCTCATGTATTTAGCTGTATATTTTATTTACGTATAGCTGTTTGTAACATACTGAGCATTAAGGTTGACTGCAGAGTGGTGAATTATGCTGCAAGAGTGACCTGAGAAGATTCCATGGACATTGTTACTGTCACTATAGACTGAATCATCATGGCGTCGGGCTAACAACAACCATCACTTCTGGGTAGACAACTGGCACCAGTTTACCAAAGATACCCTAACAAAAGACAGCACATTACAAGCTGCAGCAATGGTACACAATGGTATTCCTTGTGGTCTCCTAAGTGGGCTTGGTCGTCTGTCCTCCACATCCCCCCACCTTGTTTGTAAGTGTTGTAAATGTCATGTGGATGGATAAAATCTGATTCCAAACGATACAACAGTACAGTACAAATTTAATGTTTGCTCTATATTTTGCCGCTCTTTTTATCTGCTAGCTTCATGTCTGGTATCAGCCAAGTGTAAGATCACATAAATTGTTGCCAGATCTCATGAGAGTATGCTGCTAAAAAAGAGACGTGTCTCAAACAAAGTTAATTTTCTCCTGATTTGTCTTTCTGAAAAAATGTCATTTCATTGTTTGAATGTCTTGTAGAAAAAAAATCCCACACACTGTCTAAGTTGCAAAAATAATGATGACTAGACTAATGACTAGACCTTCATCAGGCAAACAGTTTTGTAACAAAGAGAAGTCTTAAATAGGAGTGGCTGTGAGTTTGCAATTAGTCACATTACCCACATACAGAGGAAAGGCATGAATACCAAGCATCAATCTGTGTAAAAATCAACAATATTATACAGAGATAAAGTAATATAGAAGTAAAGATACTAAAAACTGTCTAGTGACAATCATAAACATACCCCTAAAAGTAAAGTAAGTAAGTAAACATAGTAAAGATAAGTCTGTAAGAATAAATGCTTAAGTCCTTATTGTTACATTGCATTCTCTAAAAAAATATATACATATCCAAATATTGCAGATATACGTTTCAAAATCTTGCAGGTACATTAGATAATGAACCTGCAGCGGTATGTTTATATGGATAGTGACATCAATACATCATCCTACTTAAGATGGCTTCTCTCTAACACAAAACTGTTGCAAGTTAGACAGTGTGCAGGAAATTTTTATACAAGCTGTGTTCTGCTTGTTCCTCTCCTATGCACCTGTTTGGAAATAGATGTGCCAAGTCTTCCTTTGTTCAGGGTCAGAATGTCTAGAGGGGTTGGGGCTTGTGAAAACTGTGTCCAATATTTACTTCAGTGACTATGGAGCGAAGGAAACAGTCATAATATGTTCTCACGTTCACTTTCCCAATTGGAATGAATGGACTCTGCTAGTCTCCTAAGGGGCGAGGCAGTGGCAAAACCCATGTGACACAGATAAAGGAAATGAATCTAAAGATTGCCATCTCAGTCTATTAAGGATCTGTGGCTTTTCCTTACACACTATCCACTCAAGGGTGCGGTAGACCAGCAACTACTACGTTCTGCTTAGTAATACTGTATTGTATTGTTTTTGTCAATTAAATCTGGTGATTTTGAGATAAAAATAATTTCCCCATCCGCAGCAGCTGTTTTATGGCAAGGTAAAGCAGTGAGAGTATCCTAAATATAGCTACCACTTACACTGATTTTGATCTTTTTACATGGCTAAAAACTAACCAATTTAGGCAGCGTTTGCTCAGCACCGTTTTCATTTATGTACAAGATGCAGAGGTTTTCTATACGGAAGTTATTGTAAGCAGACATTTTGATTCAGTCCATTTGAATTCAATGAAACACAGCTGCTATTCTCTGGAGATGAACAACTCCACATTACATGTTTTATCACATTTAAGAAGACGAGTGTAACTCTTTATTTCTACCTCTGTTATTTCCGTCAAACCTTCTCCGCATATTTGAACACTTCACGTGCTTGTTTTAGGGCACATTAATTGCACCAATTTTTCACTGTCAAACCTTCCATAAACTAACTCCTACAGATGGAGGTGGATGATGTGTATATTAATAAGAGGAATAATGTCAAAACACTCAATTCATTAAAGACAAGTTACTTTAAAAGGATCCCTTTATGCTTGGTGTGAATGGAACATCTTTGTCAGGGAATTTACAAGTACTTGGTTTCAGATCATTTAAAAATGAAGTACAAATTGCTTTATCTGTAAAACCATCATACCTCCAGCTGGGTTAAACCAAGATAACTGGCACTTAACAACTGTATTTTATCCTCTGTGTTACTGTGTTAGTTCCCAGCCTCTATCTGTTTCTTTTTCGGGCTTTTCTGTCTGCGAACACAACACATCTGGCGGAGCTTCAGCAGGAAGAGGAACTGCAGCCAACTATGCGAGTGATGCCCACATGTGCACAAGAAAGGCTATGACAGAGTGATGTATTTTGTATCAGCCATCACTTGTGTTGGAGGGTGTGAGTGAGAAGAGAGAAGACTTGCAGCGCTACAGATCTGTACAAGTTTAAGAAACCCTCGAAGGCACAGGATGGACACACACACACAAACACACACAGGACTTCTTGCAGAAATGAGTTCTGTCTTCAGTCTGCCATGTAACCACCAACCCCGCCACTTAAATTAGTTAATAATGAACCAAAACATTTCTGTTACCAGCAGTTAAAAATTACTGAGCGCATGGACACACACACACCCACCCACACACACACACACACACACACACACACACACACACACAGAAGAGGAGAGCATGGGAGCTGTCTCGTCTTCTTCTTCTCTGTTTCTTCCCTCTGGAATGTCTGTGCTTCTGCGAGTGATGTCATTAGTTACTATCGCTATGGTAACACAACAAATTCTCCCTCGCATATGGCCGGTGGATTCAATCTGTCCTTTCCCACTTCATTAAAGCCAGTGTGTGTGAGTGTGTGTGGGTATATAGGTGGTTGTATGGGTGATAACCTCCTCTGGAGGAGCAGAAACAGATAACACACAAAAAGTGGGAGAATCTGCGATTGAGTCTTGTCTGTCTGACAGCTGTGAAGCCTCAGGACCCGCTGCAAAACCCAAACTGCTCCCTGGAAATAGACTCGTCTTAAAAGCATATCACCACGCCTGCAGTGCGTCTGTGTGTGTATGCATCTCACTGCCATGGTAACACCACAAAATCCTCCTGAGCAGGGCAGATAGGACCATGAGTGTGTTTACAGTTCAGGTAAAGGGTGCACTGCCCAACAGTTACGCCTTCAACAACATAAGGAAAGTTGTAGACTAAATGGTAACTTCACTTTGCCCTACATATGTACAGTAGTAAGTTGTTGATTTACCAAGTAAACCTGTGTACAATGTAACTCCTTTTTCCATCATCAACCAACGTAACTGGAAAAACTGTTCATGTACAAAACTCATTTCAGTAAACATGGAAATATTGCTCAAATTGTAAACACAAACTTTGAAAAAAATAAATAAATTTGCTTGCATTAAATTCAGATGTACAATTTTCTTTATAGCCTGACAAGCAGTATGGCTAATATAGTGCAGAAATTTATATAAAACTAATAACCAAGTTCCATCAGCTACAGACCACTCCTTTTTCACCTTCTTATTATGCACTCAATGCATTAACTTTTTTAAATCTTGATTTTATGTTTCATAGTTTTTTGTGCACTGAACCCAAAGAAACATTTCATCTTGGCTGTATTTTTCATTAGGGAATTAAAATTAGGCTACTTATAATTCTGTGTTTATATAAAAATTTGAGTATTTTAGCAAATATAGCAAACACAGTGTGATAACATGCCATTGCTGACATGGTAACACTATTAACATTCTAAAAATGCTAGTACAGGTAGTGAGTAATGAGCTGTGAGAGTCCTACATCAACTGGCGGCACCTCACACAGGTAATGATAGCATTAAAAAGCAACACTAGCATGCTAGCATACATTCAAGCTCTAAGCATAGACTGCATATAAAAAAAGACAGCTCCCTATGAGTAAAGCCAAAACATCTCGGCTGCCCCTTGGTGGCCTGCTGCAGTGGAGGTCATAAACCCTGACCCCTCTATATATTCAGATGGGACATGGGCCAAACCAGCCCTGCATTCCAATACCCATACTACCATACTATTTAGTATGCCAGAAAAAAAATTAGTGTGTCCCAATACATATTTATGTCAGATGCAGTATGCCAAAAGTACCAGGATGTTCTACTACATCCGGTCATATTTCGCAGTATGCATGTCAGCATGCTTCTTTGGCCATTCTGACCCACAATCCTTTGCGCAGCGGAAGTTGCGTCGCACTGACTGAGCTGCGTGTACAACCAACGCCCACACTTCCTTTCATACATGGTTTATTTAATTTGAGATACTAAGACACTACATATTAGGACTGCAATGGTCTGATTATATACTGTCACATATCATACAGTTTTGCAAGAACACGGTTACAACATTCAACTTTATTGTGATTATAGTATAATCAATGTTAGGGTTCAACTATGACTACAATATAGAAGATTCTACCAGTATAGGCAGTGGTGTAAGTGTGGTATAAATAATGAATGAATATGACTAAATATGAATACACTATGGGCCAGGTATGAGCAGTATAGACTAGTAAATATATAAATAGTAAAAGTCAAATATATATTAAGTAATGTAGTAAGAATGTGCAAGTATGTTACACTACAAATAAAAGTAATGTGAATGTAAGGCTGCTTCACGCGCAGACAGAATATAGTGCCAGCAGCTGCATAGCTGTAAATATATTTAACAACAAACATCTGCCAGCAACAGAGAGCTGCGTGTGAAGGGGGTTAATATGCCTACTGGTGACTAGTTCAATAGACAGGTCAGTAATAATATGTTTGGAACTGTTTACGCGAACACGTCAGTTTATTAGAAACAACAACATACATTACGACATAAGAGCAACAGAGCTCTCCGGCACCTCCGATGGTATGCACGACTCTGGCGAGCTCGACGAGAGGAGATTTGCTGCATCTCCGAAGTACAGCAAAACAAAATATTCAAATGTGGCGCTATGGACAGCGGCGTAAGTGAGCAAGAGGGTCAGAGTTCAGGGAGCGATGTGATGGCAGATGTAGGGTGTCCCAATAGTATGCATACTGCATGCATACTGCATACTTTTTAAGGGCAGCTGCAGTACATACTCTTTTTAAGGGCAGCTGCAGTACATACTAAAAGTATATAGTAGAAGTATGCAATTTGGAACGCAGGCCAGGCCCCCCAAGAATGTTGCTCAGTCTTGCTCAGTCAATTTTTCCCAGTGGTCACTCACAGTATTGCAGTGAAAAAATCCCCTGAGGCCCAAAAGCATTTTCCCCATAGGCCACCACTATAAAAGAGACATCTGTGCAGCTGTTGACATGACACCTGAAACTGTCAATTCTGACTCTTACTATTATGAATTTTTGAGCCATGAGGGTTTTATATTTGTAAAACCTTCCTCAAGCTGAGAAAAGCATTTTTAAAATCTGTGACATCATCACAATGAAAAGTTTATGAGCCAAGCGGGAACTCCTAGGCAGAGCCAGCAAGAGAAACACTACTGTGCATATTCAGTGGGCTGCACACTGTGGAAGTAAACCTGAAAGCTGGAAACTATTTTGAGTATGCGCCAGGTGAGCAACTCCACTGGAATGAATAGGCGCTATCTTGGGATCTGGTATCTGGTTATCATTAAATAAATCCATGGGCCACACTAAAAGATCAAAGTATATGTCAAATAAAGTTTTCTGTCAGGTTTGGTTTTATTTGATGATATAAAAGGGGTTCAACATCATGACTGACAACTGTGTGTACTTGCAATCAATGGCACTGCTCACGATTGGTCAGGCGGGTATATGGGCGGGAACTCAATACCTCAGAGGTCGCTACTTCGCAGACTCTGGCCCTAAATGATGTCACAAGTGCAAGATGGCAATGGCTTAAGTATAGATGCATTGTCCATCTTTATGTACAGACTATGGTTCTAAGCAGGTTAGCATGCCAACATTAACTCCGTTAAACACACAGAGGGCCCCCGCACACAAGCAACATTGGCATGAGAAAGGTAACAATAACATGCTACTGTAGCATCTTAACATGCTATACATTACATACAAATTCTTAGCATGTTAGCGTTAATAATCACCACAAAGCACAGCTGAGCGAAAATACCCGAGGCTAACAAAGTACAGCAAAGACTGATGACGGCTCACTAAAGTGCTAAGCCCGACAAATACTGACATGTCCTGTGTTTGTGTTCCGTACAGAATAGAAATAAAAATCAAGTGTTTTTCTCGTATATGTTTGTTTCCCAGCACCTGCAAAGCGCCTGTGGGTGTCTCTTTACCGCCATGAAAAATCCTCTAGGCTTATACTGTAATTTAAAAAGTGATCTCTTCTACAGCATGTTGTATGTACTTCACCTCTGACATGGCCCCTGGGTGTTTTTCCTGTTTGAGCTGACTTAACTGACATCAGTGTGAAAGGTACTGTATATGAAGGATAAATATCAGATATAAGATGACCAGACGTCTACATTTTCTGGGAACAGTCCCCGTTTTTGGTGGCCTGTCCCCTGTTGGAGCTGTTCCGACAAATGTCCCCAGATTTAACTGCAGGACTATCAGTTCTCTCGCATTGACTGTGAGACTCATGTAATGGACACCTTTTGAATGGTGCACACCACATGTCCATCTTCTAACGCAGAAAAAAAAAAAGAAATATGTGTGATTGCTAATCACACAGCTGCAGCCTAGTGAGAGAGGCAGACAAACAGCGCAGTTCTTCCTCACAGCACCAGTGTCTGAATTGACAAACAGTCAAATGTTCAGCGGTGGAAAGTCACTTATGTATACATCTATAGACTAGTTTGTTTTAGTTTGAGTTTTAGTCAGATTTTGTATTTAAATAGCTCCCAGTTTTGTGAGTCAGCCTGCATCATAGTTTATTACAGTGCAGTTACCATGGTAAAATGAAAGCCTAGTTGTCCTTTGTATTTCCTAGATAACCAATAGATCTGGTCACCCTAAAATAAGAACTCTGCTGTCATCAGTAGCCTACGTAAGAGTATTACTTGATTTTTATAACCTACTGACCAGGATGACTAAGCCTTTCAAATGAGAATAACAGCAATGAAATTAAAGTAAGAAATACTCAGCAGTACATTAAACTACGTGTTGCCATAAAAATTGATTAGTTACACCATAGAGATATTTATTTCAGATGAACAGAAGGATAATCCTCTTGACCGACCCCTTGGCCTCTACTGTGAATTGAAAAGGTGTTTTGAGCAGTGTACTTTCAGACAGATGTTGACTGAATTTCACTTTCTCTGTCTCCTATCCCAGGACAGAAAACAGCCCCACGATAAACTGTGTCACAGCCATCTGCATTCTCAGCAAAGACTACAGAGACTTAAAAAACCTGAGAGAGGTCCACAAGCATTTCCCAGAAGTGACTTCAGAGTTGCATAAACTGTCTGTATGAAGTGCTAAGAGATTTTTATTATGTGTGTGGGTTGGAACAGATGGACTGGTTTGTAACGGGAATGCTTTTCTCCAACTGCACTCTGCAGTATGTTAAAATACTTGTGGGTGTGTCTGAAACATTTTAATTTGAGGCCAGGTAGGGGAACAGAGGAGAGGAGAAGATACAGCATTGCATCCAGGTCCTTTCTCATAGGGCGACGTGCTCTTGCCTCAGTTTTTTATCACTGTGTTTAAATTCATCAGATGAAAATCTGTTGCTTTTTCCTGAAAGGAAAACAACGGCACAGTTTTGTGGTTGCCAACAGAAAACAAGCACAAAATCCCGTCCAGTCCCACAGAGCATATGTGCATATTTAAGACCTCCGTCCATATGGCAAAGTCTATCGTATAAAAATATCAAATGTTTCTAAGCCTTGAAGAAATAGCCTTTTAAATCAGAAATCAGTTTTTTCTAATAGGAAAAATAATTCAGACTAATCTTGCCTTTAATAAATGCTTTCAAAAGCAGTGAAAACATTTTGTCTAAAACATTATTACTAAACATTCACAGATTTCGAGTCAAAGTAATCCTCTTCTGGCTAAATAACTACCACTGCTGTGGTCTAAATGTCTTTATACAACAATGAAGCACATGAAAAATAAGGGAAATTCAACAACAAATCCATTATCCCTCACCCTCTCCCTCTCTACCTCTCTTACACACAGACACAACCAGCAGAGACAGATAAAGGTCACATCACACTGCTGATTCTGTAGGACATATAAATTTAGCTTGCATCACTTTTCTGCAGAAAGTGCTTTGAAATAAAATTTCCTCTGATGAAATAAAACAAAATGCGTCTGCATCTATTGAAACTGTCAAATGATGAACTCTGTCTAATACTTAAACTTGATGTACTGGCAACAACTTAGACAGCTTGAGCTTCAATGCAAATACATCAAAATTAAACATTGCACAGCTCCTCTCCAGTACACCATGCTTAAACGTTTTCAACTGTCTTTCCTTATCAGAGTGGTGACTAATGCTGTTTCCAGTTTTCTAATATACAATACATTCAACTGACATATGACCAAAGTATCTCAGATACCATATGTATGAGGTGAGATGCGGCAGGATCTGAGTGCCTATCTGCAACAGAATGAACCAATCAGGCAATTAATTGATCAGTCACAGAAAAACAATTAGAAACTTTTTTAATATAAAACGAATTGATGATGATTACTTTTTTTGTTTAATAAGATCATAGGGCTGGGTATTGTCCATAGAATTACAATGCCAGGACCAATACTGGTGCCCTTAAAGTGATACTGATACCAACAGCATACTTCATTTGATACCTTTTTATTTTTTTATTTAACCTTTATTTAACCAGGAAGTCCCACTGAAATTGAAAATCTGTTTTACAAGAGAGACCTGGCAGAGGTAGCAGCCAATCAAAACACATTTAAAATGCAACAAATACAACATATAATACAAAAATCCACAATAACAACAACTATTCAAACATAGTGGCCTCTCAAGAAAAACAAGCACATGTCTCTGTCACCATGTTCTTTGTGATGCCCTTAAATTCATTCTTGGATATAAGTGTTCCTAATTTTAGATCTTTTTGAAGATTTTTCAACGTCCAAGGTGCAGAATAGGAAAATGCAGTTTGTCCCAGATCTGTTAAAACCTGAGGTGCATTGAAAAGCAACCACCTGGAGGAGCGTAGCTGGTAATTACCTGAGCTGACACACAGCAGGGTGCAGAAGTAGGCTGGGAGTTTGCCCAATATTGCTTTATAGATGAAAATATACCAGTGCAGCTGTCTGCGAGTGGTCAGTGACGTCCAACCCACCACATCATTAAGAATGCAGTGACGAGTAAGTGACTTTGTATTTGTAATAAAACGTAGAGATGCATGATATACTGAATCAAGGCTACGTAAAATGGAGGAGGTTTTTGCTACTTTATCTGTCACCAGACGCCACAGGTGTGTAATATAGCCATACTTTCCAACCTTTTGGTGGCATCTCAGCACACTGAACTGCCAACTCCGTCAATACACCGACACACTGTGCTCTACCTCACCACACCACAGACTGTAGCCTATGGGTTATATCTGCTGCAGTAGTGGGCCAATCAAATGTTTCACTAAATTAAAGAAGCTAGCCTCCGTTTTTGTCAGCGAGCAAAAATATATAATAAATAGTCCTTTTTTAAAGATGTGGGTACAAAACGGATCAAATGCAGGTATCATCTGACTGGACAAGTTTTGATATCACTTGGCACTGGGTTATTTTGGTTGATAACCTGAAAGGTGTCGAGTGCCAACACTCAGCACCATTTGATAGTAAATGGAATATCTTGACTGACTGACAGTCAGACAAAACAAGGTATTTAAATATGTCACTTTGGGAGTTTTTTGGAAGTGTTCACAACAGATTAAGTGCCAGTATGTGTGTCATCTCTCACCCCTTCAGCGGTGTCATGTAGATACTGATATTGTGAATGAAAGCAGGAGTAGCTGAGTCTGTGTGGAGCGAACGAGTCACAGTGTAAACTTCAGGCTGACGCAGCACTCAAACATAATCCACCTGAGTGACTGAGTGAATGAGTGAGTGATCCATACAGCAACTCTCTGGCCATTACATGCACACATACACACTTGTGCATAGACACACATGCACAATCTCTCTCTCCCCCACACACTACCACCACCAGCACCGCTGTGTTATTCATTTACAGCATCCCTCCTAGTTGATGTGTATAGGACACTTGACAACGAATCAAGGGAAGATTCACGGTTTGTTTACTTCTCCAAAGTCTCAAATTCACACACAATCAGTGCCAACAACAAACTGGACTGAGACCACTGAGAGAGGAACTAGTCCACTCTGTCAATAACTATTCATATATTCTGAAATGAAAACAAATGAAATAAATTTTCAAATTCTAGGTCATATCTACAACCCTCCTCTCATACCTGAAACATCTGAGACACGACATTACATTCAGACTGACTCTGAATGCACCACGCACACATTCATTGTAGCCTTGATGAGCAGAAAAAGTACTCTAAAATAAGACGGTGAGCAATGTGACTTGAGGAGGGCTTACTATCTAACACATCACATCTATAAGTGTGCTCTCTTCTCTCACCCTCAGGCAGTCTGGCCATTACCCTGACTAGTCCTTGTACGCAAATGACCTTTTTTTCTTTTAATAATGAATGGATAGGTAACACAGACTGAGCACTGACTGCAGCATTATGAAATGAATATCATCAAGTTCTCCACTGGATCTTGGCCGGGTGTCTCTATCCGCCACGGTCGGCCAGGAAATCAGAGTTAATTAAAATATCTGATTTTAGTTCGATGCTCCTGCCGATGTGGTGGGAGCAGCAGACAACAGACCAAATTAGTGAGGACAGCAATGTTCACAGTCAGTCACCTCCACATATGGCTTCTGCTGGTTACAGTAGGGCCAAGGAGGTTTAAATAGACTGATGCAATTATCGCAGAGTCTGACATGATTAGAGACAGATCCTGCCGCAGGGTCTGTCTCTAATTAACGTGAGCACTCTTCCTCTCTTATGCAAATACTATCACTAAATGCAAGTGCTATTAAGGAAGCCTGTTGAGATGAGTGGAAAGGTTTAAATCCACTCAAAATAATAACGAATATGCACACTGCCTGTAGCTGTGCAGAACTTCTGTTGAAATACCTAGTTTTATTTGCTCCCAAAACCTAATTTAAATCATATTCATGTGCTTATTTAGTCAAGTCTCTTGAAGAAAGCAAGTTCCAAAATAACAGGCATTGACTTTAGGCCTGGCACACAGGGTTAATCTCTACGTTAAATAAAAGAAGGTAGTGTGAGGGGAAATAAATAATTGATAACATATGTCTTCCGTCGGTGCAGAACAGAATGTTCTCGCTGCAGCAGCACCAGAGGCTGAAGACCGAGCTGCACCACAAACACCAGGCTCACTTCTCTGGTGACCAACTCCATTTAAACTACCAAACTGAGACACACACTAAAACACACACACACACACACACACACACACACACACAGAGTCACTAGCAGTCTGGCCTTTAATAGAAGCCTGCGCCACATATAAAAAAATGTGACCTTTAAGTATAGAGAGTCATATTCTTCTTCTTTTTTTTTTTAAATATATTATTAGGATTAATAGTATTATCATTGTCCTTTTATGTATCCAAATATTGCATGATTCTCTTGAAATATTTTTTATATTTTTTTCTGTCTTTTGTTTTTAAGAATTTACACTGACGTACAGTGCAGGCAAGGTTCTGAAGGCCACATTAATCTAATCACCACATCTGTCAGAGTGCCTATACACAGCTCCAGCTGCAACAAACGATTCTTTTCATTATTGTCTAACCTGCAAATTATTTTCTCGTCAGGAAACTGGGGAAAATGCAACCCACGATATGAAGATTTCTCATTTGTATGAGAAAAAAATGCACAAAAGCAGTAAACACACATTGAAGGCCCTGGAGCCAGCAAAAATATTTGGCATTTCTGCTTCACTAATGCTTCAAATGATTAACTGATTATCAAAATAGCCCATCAGTTGGTTGAATAATTGTACTGGCTTCACACAAACCAAAACAAAAGCACAAATAAAACGTAGGCACCTAAAGAACTATGAGTCTGTCAGTTTTGGATGATGCAAAAAAAGAGTGATGTTGTGTAAATACACCAGCCCGTGACCCACAGTTACTGCACATGGTAAACAAATATCAATAGGAGCAAGAACCTATTAATTTGTCAAAAAATAGCTAAAAAAATATGGTGGGGAAAAAAGTAACCTACTTGTTTGCCATGTTATCAAACATAAGAGAATGTAACCTACACCATTATTATTTTTTCATATCAGTAAGGCTACTTTTAAACTTTTCCAACCATTAAAACCTGGATAAATTGATTTAATATATCCTCCACTGTACATCAGCCCGTTCAGACTCTGTACTCACAGCACACTGGTGGCCAGCGGGATGTCCGCCGCTGCTGGGGCCCTCTCCAGCCCGATGTTGGAGCAGTTGACGACGCAGGACGGCTGGGGCCCCGCCGGCGCGCAGCTGCAGTTAACGGGACAGGGGCTGCAAGTCCTGCCGCCGCCGTCCCCCTGCGGCCCGGAGCCCCATGCCTCCAGGCAGCAGAGCGCCACAAGCAGACTGGAAAAGAAGCTAAACCTCGGGACGCAGACGCCATGTTTTCGCTTGGATAAAGTCTGTCCATTTCCACAAGGCATAGCTCACTCACATCTCATCGCCTCTGATGGTGTAAGTCCTCTCAGTCTGGGAAGGAACTAAATACACAGGACAAAGGCAAACAAACGCGTCCCTTTTCACGGCTCTCATGTGAGGAGACAAATAAAGAAGAAGGGATGAACTTTTTGACACCGTTATCTCCCCCCTGCGTTTCCTCTTTTCTTCTGATCGGATCCCCTTCTTCTGTAAAATCTAACGGAGCCTCTCCAGAATCCTTTCAGGGGAAAAAAAAAGTTTGGAGAACTTCCTCTCTCCTCCTCTTTCCACTCCATGCAGTTCCCTGAGCCGCCAGCTGGGACCTGGCACACTGCTTTGTCACCCCCAAAAGCCTCATAACACACTCAGCAACTTACAAATAAAACATCAACAATTAACAGCAAATATAAAATAAATATACAAAAAGTGTTCATAATAAATAAAGTTTGTTGATTTATTATTTGTAGTCATTTTTCATAATTGTGTTCAGTGTTGGATTCACCTGCCACTGACTGGGCCTAAAAGCAAAAACCAGCCTTCACATATCACATCACACATATTAACTGAGGAATATTTGGCACATATGACTTAAGACTGGTGAGACAGATGTAGTATAGTGCAAGGGCCCTCTGACATTTAAGCTGACATTTCACAGTAGACCTATAGTAGCCACATATCCCCAACCAAACTTGCACTTGATTGCAAACCAATTAAATTCACAAAAACAACCTTTGTGTTACCCTGACTGAATATGGCCCAGGATACATGCTGGCACTGCTCAGTTGATAATCCAGCCTTGCTTAAGGTGCAAGGTTCCACTTGTTCAATAATTCAAAAAAAATATTATCGAGGAGAAAGGGACTTTTTTCCATTTTATATGTAGCTGCCCAAAGACTGTGGAATTTTGGATAGATATTTGATGGGCAGTGCAGGAGATTTTTCCAATTCAGTTCATCCAAAAGGCACATAAAATATAACGCAGTGAGCACATTTTTATAGACACAAGCCAAAAGATGTGTAGCACTGACATGGAAAAGCACTCAGAGACCAAGTATTGGGTACTGGCTCAAGGAAATGTCTATGTGTTTCCCTCACCTCAAAATTACATACACAATCAAAGATAAACAAGAGTGGTTTGAATGTATATAATAATAATAATACATTTATTTTATAAGGCGCCTTTCATGGCACTCAAGGTTGCCGAACAACAATCAGAAAAAAAAAAAAAAAAATACAGGTAATACAATAAAAAACACATCTCAAATACAACTGAAAAACAGTGCAGTTTGCAGCAGAACATTAAAAGACAGAGGAAACTAACACTCATACGCGTGCCTAAACAGGTAGGTTTTGAGGTGGGATTTAAAAACTAAAATCGAGCCAGTGTTTCTGATGTCAGGGGATACTATATGGGGCCCGTTTGTAAGATATTTTAGTTGCAAATATTTAATCACAACCTCTGCATTAAAACTTATTTAAACTTGTTGTATGCAACGTAATTGTATTACACAGTAGGCAATGAAGGACTTGTATCAGTGTCTGACATAAAGAACCCCCAGTGTCAATAATTGTTATTATTATTTTTACATATTGTTGCTGTTTGTGTTCCTATTTACTTATTTTTGTATACATGTATGCAGGTGAGTGTGTCATAATTTTTCAATTGCTTTTATGTAGATTGTCACCGTGCATGTATTTATTTTAAAGTTTTAAAGAAAAGGCTGTAGCTACTTTTGTAAACATTCACACTTTTGGTTTTCTGAATGTTCTTCTCTTGTGGTATGATTTTGGAAGCCTAATAAAAAGATTGTTTTCTAATCAACTAATGCTGATTACAGAGTATGGGAAATTAAATACCTGTGAAATTAAACAACAAAAAACAACAAAAGTGAAATAGACAGAGTTATGCTTAGGGCCCAAAAGTCAAATTCTGATGTTTCTCACAAGCTTTGTCCTCATAAAGCTGCTGGGTCTTATCTCTTTCCACAAGGTCTCCAGCATGCTTTTCTGGCTATTCTGACCCACAATCCTCTGTGTAGTGGACGATACATCACATCAGCTGAGCTGCAGACAAATGACAGCTTAGGGACCTTACATTTGCTGTGAGCCAATGGCTGTGAATTGGGTATGCTTGAAGGCAAGTGTGTCTGAGTGTTTTGCTCTCTCTGTACAGGTATGGTGAACATGTAAGGTCTGTGTGAATACTGTCTAATTAGTGAAACTCCTGTCTCATCCCGGTTGTTCACTCTCTTTGAAGGCAAGGTGCCATTTTGGCTTTCTGAAGGTTGAGGTGTTACCAGCCTTGTTCATGGTGTGGCTCAAAGAGGACGGTACTGGGTGTGTTAAATTGTGGATGGACTGAAGAAGCAAGAGACCTGCACAGCGTGACCCTCGGCCTTCAAACTCCCCCTGCCTCTCCTGCTAAGTAGACAATGACATTGACTCTTATTTGTAGAGATTGGAGGACCTTGTGAGTATAGATTTGTTCTCCCTTCTGGGTTTTAATATTTACATAATATAGGCTTTTAATGTTTCATGTGATGTGGTCTTCTGCCCTTGCACTTGGTTGTCACATCAGAACCTGTAGTCCCACTGCAACGTATCGCAGTGGGTGTTACATTTTGAGGATTTTGATATGTCATCAACATGAAATGGATTGGTATATGAGTATAGATGAGTGTAGATGTTTTCCCCCTTCTGGGTTTTAATATTCATATGGTATAAGCTTTTAATGTTTCATGTGATGTGGTCTTCTGCCCTTGCTGACACTTGGTTGTCAAATCAGAACCTGTAGGCCCACTGCAACGTATCGCAGTGGGTGTTACATTTTCATAATTTTGAAATCAATGACTGTATTGACTCACCCCATAGGTGAAAAGGTGCAGGATAAAATCACACTGAAGATGGTTTCATTCTACATGCAGTGTTTTATTCTACACTTACATGCAGTGCCTGCTCCCTGCCTGTCACTGTTGTGGCAGCTGTTCCTAATGAGTCACAGACACAATGATTTTCAAAAATAAGACTTTTATGAATGTGTTGAGTGAAGAAGCACAGCAGTGGACGGACTGTGCACATTTGAAATAATGGTTAAAAAAAAAAAACAGCTATTCAACAATGCCATTTTCTATGGCTAGCTAACTTGAAGACTGGTACAAAATATATCATTATTCCAACATGATTTCACCATGAATATTGATATCTTAATATTAGCTGACTTAATATAGATTGTGTCTGTCACTCTTTTTGTGGAAAAAAAAATTCTTATGTTCTCTCTTCTGTGAATTGGGGGTTTGGACATTCATGTTGCTGCTAAGCTACTGGCTGACTAAATCGGCTTCAGTGAGAGCAGGAGGGGGGACTGGGAGCTTGAGCAGGCACTGTAACTGCATGGTCCTTGTTCATGCAGTTACCACATTTTGTTTTTTCCATATAAACTTAGTTTTCGGACAGTAAAATGCCTCCTGTGTCCCCCTGTACATTATGCTCCTGTTCTAACCATGGATGGATTACTAAACAGGCCTATCGCGCACAGGCCAAGGGCCCTAATGAGTCAAAACGTCATTCAAATTAACATGTATTGACCAGGAGAAGACTCACAAAAGAAAAAAAAGGACACAAAAAATTAACACAGAGAGACACAAAACCACAAAAAGCCTGAGCTATCAGTGTCTGTGTTTTATTATTTCTGCACAAGAAGAGCTATCTCTGGGTTGTTGAAAGATGTACCACCTAACCTCAGCCTCCAGTATGAATAGAGGGATTCTGAAATCAAAGTACAAAAATGCATGATTTTTTTAGGTGAAAGTATGAGATCAATATGGAGCAGCCACTCTACATTCCTTCATCTTGAGGCGATGATATGACTGCTGCTGATATTGCCTTATTCACCCACAGAGAAGTGATTTTTTTCATCTCACTGAAGTGTAGAAATTACACCACTCTCCTGTGATTTGATTGTGAAATGACAGTTGTAAAAACTTCCTTCACATTCTAGAGACACTTCGACCCTCCCTCTCCTCCCTGCAGTATTTCCTGAAGCAGCACTGGGCACGTGTTGGAGGTGTTTCCTGGGTATTTGACTTGGCCAGGGCCCATCCATCCTCCCTGCAGGCGTCGGCTGCTCTGTACAAAGAAAAGAAGAGTCCCACAATAACTCTTGCGCTCTCTTATCCCCATTGGTAGCATTTCAATCCAGAGTTCATACTTGAGAAGCAAAACGTGTGAAGTAAGGGGCAGATGGACCAAATGTTTTAGGCCAAATTATCTAAATCAGTGGCAAACTCAGGCTCTCTGAGAGATGAGCGAAAAAATAAAAGGGGCATCACCTGCGTAAGGTGAGGCACCAGAGTGCAGAAAGTTTTCTAGCATGTAAACAGCCTGTATGGCAGTGCATAATGTTATTTAAATTAAGGGCACCCACAGGGCACTTCATTACATTTTTGTCACTGGATGAGCAGGGTGCCCCACGAGGGCACATCTTCCTTCTGACTAGCTCCTGAACCCTGGGTGTTGAAGTTACAGAGCACAATTCATGCCGAAAGCTTTCTTATACTTTAACAGTGAACAGGGTGAGTGGGGGATTACACAAAGGTCGAGACAATCCATGTCAAATTTAATTGAATGACCTGTAATTACAGTCAAGTACAGAGGAAATGTGAGGGTAGATTGTAGACTCCTGAGCCAGTACTTTGACTTGATTTTTACATGTTCAGGTTAATTAGCTTTTGTTGAATCAAATAATTTGGTGTTCTGCAAATCATGTTATTATTTTACAAAATTTTGCTCTTTAATGACTTGATGATTTTGAACATCTTACAACATACAGTACACAGTCTTGATAAATATTTGTAGTGAACATTATTGTAGTGAATATTACAGCATAAATCATATTATACATTTCTGCATGTAACACTACTTTATATGGCAAAATGTAGCACAATGCACATATCTGTATATTTTTTACACACGTACAGACTCAACACAGTGAACATATTTATATTCTCAATTTCTTAAACACTAGTGTTAAACATTGTAGCATTATGCACATGTATTTCTATATAACTTTATTTTTTATTACTTTATATTTACATACCTCTTTTACATACTCTTATTCTTACTGCTTGTAATTCTCTACTCTTTACATCAGAGCAAATGTATCACAATTTACCCTTGGGGATCAATAAAAGATTTCTGATTCTTATTTTTGGTGGTTCTCTAAGGCTGTATTTAGGCTAACGTTAGCATGCCAACATGCTAACAATAATAATAATAATAATACTAACATTCTGATGTTAAACAGGTATATCTTTGGTAGTGCATATTGTTAATAATGTTTGATGCAGGTATGCATTCACCATCTTCCAGTAATTTTGTGTGCTAGCATGCTAACATTTGCCAATTAGCGATCAACACAAAATACAGCTGAGGCTAATGGGCTAAGCTAATAGTTTATTTTACAGGTCCAGAATTTAATAGTAATTTCTGAAAAAGTTCCCAAGAAAGGCGGCACGGTGGTGTGGTGGTTAGCACTGTCGCCTCACAGCAAGAGGGTTCCCGGTTCGAACCCGGGTGTGGGAGCCCTTCTGTGTGGAGTTTGCATGTTCTTCCCGTGTCAGCGTGGGTTCTCTCCGGGCACTCCGGCTTCCTCCCACAGTCCAAAGACATGCAGATTGGGGACTAGGTTAATTGATAACTCTAAATTGTCCGTAGGTGAATGTGAGCGTGAGTGGTTGTTTGTCTCTATGTGTCAGCCCTGTGATAGTCTGGCGACCTGTCCAGGGTGTACCCTGCCTCTCGCCCGATGTCAGCTGGGATAGGCTCCAGCCCCCCCGCGACCCTCAAGAGAATGAAGCGGTTAGAAGATGAATGAATGAATGAATGAGTTCCCAAGAAAGTAATATGTAATTTGGCACAAATTATGAGGCAAATACAATTTTCTCAAAACAGCTTTTATTGCTTAGTTAGTTGAGTTGGTTTTCAGGAGGAATTTTTTAACGAACTTCATATTTTATATTAGAAACCTTCGTATATGTTGAATGCTTTCTTGTTGGCAAACCTTTCATATTCACTCTTAAATGTTCATCTGATCTGATGTGGACTCACAAAAAGACTATAGACTTTAGAATAATAATTAATACAATTATGGAATTGGAAGTGTCTGAAAGTGGTCCAGTGGTTATCATTGTACCTCACAGCAAGAGGGTTCCTGGTTTGAAACTGGGGTGGGGTTTACATGTTCTCCCTGTCTCAGTGTGGTCTTCCTCCCACGTGACTCTAAATTGTCCGTAGGTGTGAATGGTTGTCTGTCTTTATGTGTCAGCCCTGCAAAAGTATGGCAACCTGTCTAAGGTGTACCTTGGCTCCAGCCCCCCTGTGACCCTCAACAGGATAGTGATTACAGAAAATGAATGAATATTTTAAAGTGTAACAATTGAAAACTGTCTCAGTTTCTCATGTATCTATTCACAAATGATGTTCTCCTTTCCAGGAACATTTCTTTCAATTTACAGATACATATCAACTGTTTTCTAGGAACTTATGTTGAAGCCTGTATCCGCGGCTGGCTCAGAGCTGACAGAAACCCACAGGCACAAATCAAGACGGCAAGAGTAAGTCCAAAATCTTTAATCCAATAAACAGGCAGAGATCAACAGCAGGTAGACAAACACAGAAGACAAACTCAAGCAGGCAAGGGGGAAGCAATGAATAGGAGTCCGGGATCAGACAGATAAATAAAAGGAATGCTGGAGAACTTAGCAAAAAATCGAAATGGCAGAGATCTAGTGGTAGTGAGCTAATGTATGTACTGCTGGGGTAATCGGGGAAATGGGAAGCAGGTGGGCTATAGGGAGGAGCAGGTCAGGTGGTGGAGCTGGCGGAAAGGGGTTATCAGAGGGAAGGTGGGTGTGGTTCAGTCTGAAATGACAAATTCTGTGTGTTATACCATACTACTGTACTGTTTAGTATAACAGAAAAAGATTAAGTATGTCCCAGTGCATAGTATGTCAAATGCTAATGTCAAATCCGGAGCCTTTGTGCTCCACTGTCTCTCAGATTAACTCATATCGCAGCGGTGCCTGGACAGCGTGACGTGTGTGGTTGTGCTGCTGCCGTGGTCCTGCCAGATGCCTCCTGCTGCTGCTGCCGTCATTAGTCATTAGTCATACTTCTACTGTTATTATACACATATGACTATTGTCACACATGTACACTATCAGATATTAATACATACTTTCAACATATTGTACCACAGTAGCC
>NC_065510.1:29429436-29436947 GCF_006386435.1 Epinephelus moara | reverse complement strand
TTTTCCCCGTTAAAGGGTTTTTTTGGGGGAGTTTTTCCTTATCCGCTGCGAGGGTCATAAGGACAGAGGGATGTCGTATGCTGTAAAGCCCTGTGAGGCAAATTGTGATTTGTGATATTGGGCTTTATAAATAAAATTGATTGAAAAATTGATTGAAATGTAGTGTGCCAAAACTGATGACAGCTTGACAGCTCATTGTCAGCTGTCAGATACTGCAAAGAGGGATGATGGCGCATTCAAGTCAATCAACACAATAAGTTACTGATGTTTTAATTTTTGTGTTTTGTGTTTATTTTCACCATATTCTTTGTACAGTATCAGGATATGGATCGTGGCCACCCTGCCTGTGTACTTAGTCCATCCTGGCCATATACATATAACAGTGAGTCATGTAGACACTGGGTTGATTTGTACTTTTTGGCTGACCATTACAGACCAGTTGAGCTGCCCTGCTGAACCACTTCATCCACATGTATGAAATGTATTATTTTGTATTTGTCTGGCCTGGACTGGTCCAGTCTGGGAAGGTAAAATGAGCTTGGCTCCTGTTTGGTTATGGGGAGGGTCCTCCAGCCCGGCCAGGAAAACAGCACTTACTGAGGCCTCTGTCTGTGTTATTGTAGGGCTACAGGAAGAGAGGGGGGGGGGCGACTGGATGAGTAGAGAAAGCAGAAGGAGAGGGTGGGGTGGGTCCGGAGAGGGTGAGGGAGACGGAAGCACATCGTAGAGAGGAATGAAGAATTGTTGTCGAAGGCTGAAGGACAGGGTATTGATGGGAAGATGACAGAGACCAGGAGAGGATAAGAAGATGATGACATCTCCTGTAGAAAGGAGGTGATCCATGACTGAAAACAGAGATGAAATGCACCTCAATGAAAAGAAAATTGTTTCTGTGATCTTTTTCTCCTCAGCGTTGATTACACCTGTTGAAACGCCTTTCATTTCCCCTCGAGCCAGTGGTTCCCAGCTTCGGGGCCTAAGACCCCTATAGGCCACTGGATGAATCTGGCGCAAGCAACTACGTACAGTTAGTACCTGTAGTACAAATTTGAGGTCAGCTTTTAATGCAACTTTATACTTCTACTCTGCTTCATTCAAGGAAAGTATTGTACCTTTTACTCCACCACAAGACTCAAGATTTCACATTCGAAACATGTAATCAGTTTGTAAAACACGATGCAGCCCCAAAGGTGAAACTATCCAAAAACATTCATTTTCTTTTTCTTTGGAGCCTATCCCAGCTGACATTGGGCGAGAGGTGGGGTACACCTTGGACAGGTCACCAGACTATCACAGGGCTGACACATAGAGACAGACAACCATTCGCACTCACATTCACACCTACAGAAAATTTAGGGTCACCAATTAACCTGCATGTCTTTGTACTGTGGGAGGAAGCTGGAGTACCTGGAGAAAACCCACACTGACACGGGGAGAACATGCAAACAGAAGGGCTCCTCCACCCTGGGTTTGAACCAGGATCCCTCTTGATGTGAGGCAACAGTGCTAACCACTGCAGCACCACCACTGTGCTATACTACCTACGCTATCTAAATAGCAGACAGTAGTTAAAATGAACATCAACCTTGAGTGGTATTATTTCTATTACTTTTATATGCATACTTCTTACTGATATAGTGAAATTGAAAAATCATCACAAAAGGTTGAAAAACTAAATTAAAATCTGATAAGAGGTGGAAGAAGTAGTCAGATCTTTTACTTGACTAAAAGTGGCAAAACCACACTGTAGAAATACTTTAATACAAGTGAAAGCCCCACATTTAAAATTTTACTTCAGTAAATGTAGGTAAGTATTTGTAAAATAAAATGTACTTAAATGCAAAAAGTACACATCATCGTAAGGTTGCAGCTGGCAAACATGGGGCTTTTTTATATGCTGCTGGGTAGCTTGTAAATTTCTTGGAGGGATATATAAAGTCTCATTTCTTATCAGCTCCACCTCTCACCTGTAAGAAGATCTAATTGTAGTTTGTCCTTGGGTAGAACAATGCTCTTCATTATCCAGTCTCCATCTGTGATGAGTGTATGCTATTTATACCTTATATGTAGGCTTACTGTGTGTGATCGGGTTTTTTGTTGAGTTTTTTTCTTTTCTGCTTCACTGTTGCTGCTGTGGGCGTGTAAATCCTACTGAGGCATTAGATACTGAGTGTCCAAATATGTAGGAAAAAAAATAGTATATGATGAGAAGCAGAGCAATACAATATATGTAAAACTATTACTCTAGTCATTTGTGCGTTGAATCAGTTTGCACATTTGATGACTTTGTGGTGGTGCTGAGCTGTATTATGTTAAACTGTGTTTAAAATAATACAAATACCATGAATATAATGTAATCCAGATCAAGATTGTAAAAACATGTAGTACAAACAACGTATACAACACCTGGACTGGAATAAAGAATAAGGTTAACATACTGATGGACGGCATATACTTTTTTCCTATATACTTGCATTCTTCTTCGCCAAATCTAAAAGCTTGTTCCTCCAAATTTACAACATGCAAGCTGTGATTTGCAGCAAAATATGCTTTTCTCTGGGCTTTATTTCCCTTTTCATTCTTTCATTAAAGGTGCTTTTAGCTACTGTGGACCTGCACTCTGGGATGGTTTGCCCAATGAGCTTCAATCTATAAGTGCTGCATCTACATTTAAAGCTAAGCCCAAAACCTTCCTTACCTTGGAGATAAAAGAAAAATGCCACTTACTGAGTTTGCCAGAGACACAGATCAATCTGGAGAGCTGTTATTTTGCAATGTGTGTAGTTTAACTTTAAAGTTATAACTGCATAGATTGTAGAGTCTAACGTTATATTTGTGACCGTGAAATTACATCTGCAGTTCTCAGTTCTCTGGCTTGCATACTGCAAAACTGGATCGGATGTAGTAGAACATCTTGGTATTTTTAGCATACTGCATTTGACATACTATGTATTGGGACATACTAAATCCTTTTCTGGCATGCTATATAGTGTGGTAGCATGGGGATTGGAACGTGCAGCTTGTGTGTATGTGTAAACCTTCTGTTTTTTCAGACCTGTTAATGGTAGTGTGAGTGTGTGTTTGGGTATTATGGGTATGTATTCATATGTTTTTTTTTCATTGTTATGCCATAGCATGGCATTTACTCTTTTTACGTCCTTTTTTGATACAAAAAAGTAAAGCACATTGGGGTTGTGCTCTATAAATAAAGCTGCCTTGCCTGAACTTGCCTTCATTTTGGCATGTTTCACTAATCACCTCAAATACCATGCTTGCTTGAAAATGTGAGAGCCCTGTAGAACCTGCCATTCACTTGTCAGAGGTAATGGCAATCATTTGTAGAAGTAGTAATGATGCTGGCGATAACTGCAATCTGTGTGTAAGAAGTGCTCACAGATCATTTTGGTGAAATGGGCTCGCAGCCTTTATATCTTTCAGTTACTTTGAGGAAAGAGGGGCTTTTTGCTATCGCCAGCACTGAAGTTACAAAGAGCCAGCAGTTTACAATAATGAGTTAAAAAATGTTTTAGCAGGACTTTATTTTGGAGTACCCGAGTCTCCATTTTTTCTGATAATTTATTTGATGTTAGGTTGCTGGGAACACAAACATGACTTGCAGCTCTTTATTTATCACTGTATTTTCTCTTGGTTTTGTTTTTTAGAAAGAGAGATAACAATAGAAACAGAGAGAGAGAGAGAGTTCATTTTAATGCCTCCATGCCGGCAGAGGTGTAAAAATGCCGAAGGCAACGTCGGTCCCATTCTCATGAATGCGAAATCTCTGGAACGCCTGGAGGTAAATTCTTCAAATTTGGCACATTTGAACTGAAGGATGAACTGATTAGATTCTGAAGGTCATAAACGTGTTTTTGACCATATCTCAAAAACGTATGCTAATCGTGACAAAATTTCACACAAATGTCTAGTCATGTATTATATATAACATGTATTATATTCAAAGGGTCAAAGGTCAGCTTCACTGTGACATAATAATGTTCTATAATAATGTTATTCAACACCATAACTCAGGAACAGGAGGGGAGACATTTGGTCAGATACTGAACTTATCTGTTGTGTTTTAATAAAGCCTGGAGAATTATTTGTGCTGTCAATGAATCTACATCTACAGTCATCTCAACTTCCCCACTGTTTTTTAAAGTGTCACCGTAAATAGCAGCAATATTGCAATATTTTAGCAGACACTGCGGTTATATGATTGGTTATGTGCCATGTTATTTCTTTGCCTGGTGCATTGACTTCCTGGAGCCTTGCTTTCATGGCGAGGTTGCCAGGCAATTCCAAAATGTCAAACTATAATTTAAGACACCTCAGGAAAAACTGACACTTCAAATAACATGCACAGTATGGAAGTAAATGGGACTCATTTTCTTGTTCTCCCAGGTCTCAGGATTCACACAATGTATTGCTTTTTGGACTCTCTGACTCAGATTTTACATCACAAGTGCAACTTTCCTGGTTACCATTACTTTATACAATTTCTCATCAGGATTTTTTTTAAAATCTGCCCCGGGCCAATTTAATCATTGCTTTTCTTTGCTGAGCCATAGGCCCTTACCAATTTATATAATTAACATTTCTCCTATATGCTTATATTTCAGGCAGGAGACTATAGATCTGCTCACTCCCTGTTTTCTTTCTGTTTTCGTATCTGTCTGGGCAGCCATGTTTTCCTGTTTTTCTTTTGTCTCTCGCATACACACTGCCCACAGGACAATAATATCCTATGACAGGCTGGTAAGGTCAACCCTTGGGCTGTTGTAGCTTCACTCCAGGGGACTGTTGTGGGTATGGGCATAAACCTTCCCCTCTTTACCCACCTGACACTCAGACCTGACTGTGTGTGTGTGTCCAAGTGTGTTTATGTCAGAGTGTGTGTGTGTGTGTGTGTGTGTGGTAATGGGGTGGGGGGGTAGGATCCTCCTCTTGCAGTCATGTTCCCTGCAGAGAAGGAAGGGAAAAAAGAGATAACAAAGCAGTGGAAGTCAAGGATAAATGTGATCACGAAGGCGTATGAGCATCATGATGTATGTGCTCTGTGTGTGTGCGCGTGTGTGTGTTCAGAGAGAGAGAGAGAGTAACAGGTAGAAGTAGTCTGTTAGTAACACATTTTCAGATGACTGACAGCGCGTAATGAGACACGCAGCTTACATAATTAAAACAAATGGATAGTGTGACACGAGGAAAACCTTCTGAAAGCATTTATAGAATCCAACCTCACAAAGCCTTGTGAAATAACATGCATTATATGATGTCGTGGAAAGAGTCATATGAGCGTTCCACATTAATTGGAATATGTGACGATATCACAAGTTGACAAGCTGTGAGTTTCACTTCTTTACCTTGCAAAGAGTGCAAATGATGTAAATTGGGGATTGAAAACATCCACCTGTTTCTGTGTTTCCAGGACTGACTGCGTGGTTACATCAAGAATCTTATTTAGTATCCGTGAGTCATCATTCATCATTCACCTGTTACATTACCTGTTCTCTATTCTGGGCAGACTTATAGTTTTAAAACGTGGCAAAACAGATTTTCACTTGACCTCAGTCTGAGGCTACAAGCCCACTTTGGACCCAATAAAAATAATCAGTGCAAGCCCAGCTATGATAAATATATAGACTCAAACAAATAGACAGAAAGCACTCAGGGAGCGCGTACCTTCGCCTCAGCTGCACAGTCACCTGACCTGGTGTTAATTTGATGATAGAAAAGGATTTGAGAAACATTATGTGCACCTGGGTCCAAAATGTTCACCAAGGTAAAACTTGAATATACAATGGAAAAATGTGTTCAGTCTGATCCACACTGTGTTTAGTGAGGTACAAGAGAGGTCAGTTATATCACCAATTTTATCTTGGTTTTGGTTTTCATGACAGAGAGAAAGAGAGAAAAGGCGGTGGCTTTACTGCTATAGAGACCAAAACCAAGGATCAAATGCAGCCCTGACCGGCTCTCTGTACTGTTCTTGACATTGTGGTTTGTTTCAATGAGGAGACACTTGTCAAGGAATCTGAATCTCCAGCTCTCTTTGCCGTGTTTTTAAAGATTTTTTTCAACTTAAATAGCAGTAATGATTAGGCAGGCAGTTGCAGTTTTATGATGTGAAATTGCTGAAGTGAAGATTTTGTCACAAAACTACATAATTACGTATCCTTGCATATTTTAATGGGTGTGTCAAAATCTCAGAGCTTTCTTTGTGCATTTCCATATTGGGTACCATTAATTCATACCATGCCTGAGAACAACTGCCCCCTCTTCAGTCCCCCACCGTCCAGCTTTCACGTTGTTCCATACCTAAGTATTCATCTTTTTTCTGTAACTGCTTATCCTGTTAGGGGTCGCAGGGGGGCTGGAGCCTATCCCAGCTGACACTGGGCCAGAGGCGGGGTACACCCTGGACAGGTCGCCAGACTATCACAGGGCTGACACATAGAGACAGACAACCATTCACACTCACATTCACACCTACGGTCATTTTAGAGTCACCAATTAACCTGCATGTCTTTAGACTGTTGGAGGAAGCCAGAGTACCAAGAGAAACCCACGCTGACACAGGGTGAACATGTAAACTCCAACAAGTTGCACATGAACATTAATACACCACGAAGACTACAGCCATCTAGCACACACATTCTGCTGATTCAAGACACTAGTTAGCCAGTTAGCACATTAACAAAACAGCCCGATGTTGAAAGAGCTAATCATACTTAACATGTGGTAGCAAACAGTAACATAAACAGTTGATTACCATTTCTGCCAAAGAGCTCAGTGGCCAAAAAAAAGAAAAGATTTTACTTCATATAATAAGTTTGTGTCATCTCACTCCCTCTTGACTTTAGCTGTTTGTTTGCTTTCCTTCCTTCTGAGTCTCTTCTTCTGTGCTGAGCTGAACTGCCAATCAGAGGGATGCCATCCACCGACATGCTCCTCCATCTTAGACACTTACTTCAACATGCTGGCCGAAAAAAGCCAACAAAGACTGACTAGTGCCAATGTAGTGGGAAACCAATGGCACAACATTGACCAATGGCTCACCATTCGCTTGGTGTGTCAAGTCCCTTAAATAGCACCCGGCTTAGTTTGTTGGGATGCGGGGTGTGTGTGTTCTCTGTTCCCCTCCCTGCTTGTTTTGGTTCATTTTGTCTTCCCTGTCTGTTACTGGCTGGGCGTGGCTGACCTACTTCTCTGCTGCATCTCCTCCTCCACCACCTGAACTGTATCACCACTGATTGCCAATCACCTCTGCTGCAGCACAAATACCTGGTCTCCTTCACTCATCGCCAGTTTGTTGATTATCCTCCAGCGGTAACCAGGGGCCTGTATCACAAAGCAGGATTAATGTCTTAGCGAGGTAACTTCAGGGTTAACCCTGGGTTTTCGGTCTCACGAAGCCGGTTCAGTTCTTATCGGGGTAGATCACCATGGTAACTTACTCTGAACGGCTATCCTGCTCCGGAGCAGGGTAAGTTCAGGGTTGAATCTGATCCTAT
>NC_065510.1:29419412-29428586 GCF_006386435.1 Epinephelus moara | reverse complement strand
CGTTCACGGCTCTTGATAAAGCAACTCTGGGTTGAGTTACCGAGTTGATATCCAGCGTCGTGATACCGATTATCCTGATTGCCATTGTTAGGGTTAGTCAACCCAGGATAGGTCTGGGTAACCCAGGAAAGGTTGATCTCGCTTCGTGATACAGGCCCCAGGTCAGCCCTTTTTTGCTGTGTTTTTGGAACTTGTACTTTCAGTCTTTGAACCAACCTGATTTTTGCTAACCTGTGTCCCTGTTTCTTTGTCCTCAGTGCCCTGCCATATCCTCAGTTCCGTTTTTTTGCCACACTCTGCCAGCCAACTTTTCCTCCCTGGAAGTTTCCCCAGCCCTGAGTTTTCTCCCCTCTCCTCACCCTTGGACTTGGTCAATAAAGACTGTTTGTTTGAATCTGCATTGTGGATCCAGTTTCTGTTTCTGAAAGCTTAGGCTTAACATAGTTTTCACAACTGATGTGAACTGTATGCGATTACACATGAACCATACTAGAGATCAACTTTTCAAGGAGACTAAGGCATAGATCGACGGACAGTGGCCAGGTACAGTACACAGTACTCACATTAATCAAACGAACTTGACTTTGGGTCGAATGTTCTTGGATCCGAGCCCCAGTTGTTATGTATATGATGTGTCTGTATCTGATGCTGTGTGCTCCTTTGTGTTAATTGTGGATTGTGTATTTTGTTGTGTTTCATGTTTTATGTTAGATGACTACAGATGGAAATTAACCTTTAGCTAAATCTGGTGCAAACATCTTTTTGTTTGTTGTGCACGCTGTCCTTTTTATAAACCAAATAAACCAAACCAAACCAAACCAAACCAGTCCCTGATCTGAAAGCCTCCTTGGCTGGTATATGTTGTATACCTGTACATCACTACACACTTCCTTAGATGCAATGTCTTGGCCAGGCACTGTGACTCCCTGGAGCCTCTTTGTCACTGTGAGGTTGCGGAGCAGAACAGATTTCCACTTGACCTTGGTTTGAAGGCACCATAACAGTTGTGTCAATGATGGGATAGATTGCATGCTCTAAGTTAAGTCCAAGCACTTACCACTGGATTGCTTTTGCTCTCACATGAAGTGGGAAGTCTGTCAAAATGTCATCAGTTTAAAGGGCAACTAGGTGATGGATCAAGATCCAAACCTCGAAGTTATCTGCAGTCCTGAACCATATTTTCTGAAAATTGCCTTGAAATAAGTAATATTTGCAGCTCGAACTCTTTATTCATTCTTTTTTATTCCTTTTATATCTTAAATCAATACAGTGGTTCATCCTGAGAGGTCTTAGCAGCCCCCTATTGACCAACCCTGATGGTATTTGACCATTTTGCCAGTCCTTCACTGTAGGAAACACAGCAAGGATACTACACTCTTACCTTTCACAGGTACGGGTGTAGTGTCATTAAAGCATCAAACACATTAAACACATATCAGGTAAATGTTCCCAGTCTGACTTCAGCCAACAACCTTTTTGTGTGTCATTTCCTGTATCTCTCTACAGTATATTGTGCTGTCTTTTAAAGGCAACAAAGCCAAAACTGTTATATTTAACAACACACGGAAACAAAGTTTTTCTTCCATGCTTTTAACAACAGTTAAATCCTTTAACCCCAAATAATTTAGAAAATTACTAACACATACATTTTGATATGTCCTTGGTTAAGTGTTATCTCTGTTTATACTTTAGATGGGTGTCTTCATTCAAATACAGACTGCTGGCACACATCTTGCTTTGGCAAATAGCACTGCCCAATCACAGTTGAGTATGATTGAAATGTGGATTTATGCTGAAATATCTGACTTGAACAACATTGAGCTGAGGCAACATTTCTTGTCCTGGATTCAGGATCATGTAAAAACAAGTAAAGTCCGCAAACCAAAATAGCTCCAGTCAAGTGTAATTTATTTAAAGCATGACATTTCGAGCCATGTCGGCTCTTCCTCAGATGCTTAAAAGAAGGAATATGCAGGGAGACGCCATCTTTAAAGGTCCCAAACCCTGGTCATGTGACCTGGCACACCAGTAGTACATTTTCATCAGTATATACAAATCAATAAAACATTTCAAAAATAGTTATAGCAAAAATACACATATAGATACATACATATATACATACATCACAACAGATTTTTATATTCCCCAGAAGGACTCAGGCTGTAAAGGCTGTCATATTACATAAAAAACTATTAGAGGCGCCCCTTTTTTAGTACTAATTATCTAGCCTGAGTGTCAGACTGAAGCTCCCAGAACCTTCAGTCTGACATGGCTTCCATTGAAGGCGATTTACAAGGGGGAGGGAATTTGATTTTTCCCTAACCAATCAGTAGAGATCAACGACTCACCCAGAATCTGACGTCATTAGTATCCATGCCTCGGGGGTGCCGAAAACAAGCGAGCATTGCCCGTTTAAAATGTCTCGTCGTCGTGCACGCCCAGCTGCATCGCCGTTAAATCCAGTTTAGCAGCTTCCTTAATTTGGTCCTCCATTAACGCGAGTAGTGGCGACATACCTCGATAGCATCGTTAATATGGTCTGTAGGATCTGTAGCGGTCACCATTGTTGCTATCCTCACCAGTTACCCACCGGCGCACAGCTTGACATCAGCGTGGTGCTGATTGGCTAATCGCTAGACCTGCCCCCACCCCCGGCGTTCATTGGTCCTTCCATCGTTTGGACGAGATGCCAGACCAGAGATGCAAGCCTACTCAGTTGAGTGGGCTGGGTCTATGGTCTGGAACCAGGCTACTAAATATCAGCTAAAGGGACAATAATACTTGTAGGAAATACTCAAAATTCTCAAAAATCCTGGCGATAACCAGATCTCCAATACCACAACGGAGATATACAGTATTGATATACATACCATGACAAAATACATTGAAAATGATAATGATAAAATGTCATGACATAAACCCCAATATGCATATTGACATGTCCATATAAAGAGCATCAGAAAGAATCCATAAGAGACAATACATCCGCACGTACACACAGCATCTAGATCGAGGAGCATATTATAGCAGTCCACATCTATAGAAACGGTCTAATATCAAAGTCCTCATTTAGGCCCTTGGGGGCCAATGTACCCAGTGTGTGGATTCAAAAGAGCTCGCGCTTGAAGAGCATGGAGTTAAGATCAGCCCCTCTGCGTGGATGTTTTAAAGCTTCGATCCCAATGTATTTTATAGTAGAAACGTTGTGTTTTGCTTCAGCAAAGTGTACTGCTACAGGGCTCGAGGCAACTTGATTTCTGATGGTGCTCCGGTGTTCAGCAATACGTGTTTTCAACTGTCTGTTTTTCCGATGTATGCCAAACCACATGGACATTTGAGCATATAGATAACATAGGTTGTGGAACATGAAATCAATCCTTTTATGTGGTATTTTTTTCCTGTGTGAGGAGGATTAAAAGAGTTAGTGTTGTATGTAAAGTGACACTGTTGACATCGACCACACGGGTAGTTAACAAAGGGGATAGAGCTAAGAAAATGAGATGGTGACTGGGGGGACTCCTTAGGTCTGGTGATGGAAAGACTGTCACTCTGGGAAACACTGAAGCATGAGGCAGCATTATCGATCCAGGTCTCTTTGTATCTCTTTGTCTGAAACGTTTTTTTAGATCAATAGTTTGTTTAATGTATTCCTCATTCGAGCTGCAGATACGTCTGATACGATTGAATTGAGAGATGGGGATGTTCTTTTTTAAATGAGTGGGATGGTAAGACTCCCCATGAAGGAGAGAGTTTATATCTGTAGGTTTACAGTATGGAATTAATGAGGTGATCACCTCATTAATTCCAAAAACAAACATCTCCAGTTCACAATTCAGTCTGATACCCATCAATTGAACTTTTTGGACATTATGGTGATTAAAGAAAGGGATGGTCTGAAAACTAGTCTATACCATAAACCTACAGAAAGAAATCATAACATTTATAACCATAAAAAGTTATGTACAATGAATCTGAATAACAGAGGGAAAAAAAGTATTGACCACACCAGCTGAAATGTATTTAATAATTGGTGGAGAAGCTTTTGTTTGCAATGCCATTTTTTAAGATGCTTCTGAATGAAGAAAGCAATTTCTCAGTGTTCAGATGGGATGTTGGTCCTCCACACTGACCGTCTTTAAATATAGAAGATTCTGGGAGCCCGCTGGTGAATCTTGATCTTCATCTAAAATGTACAGTACTTGAGAAAATGTACTTTAGCCATTCTTCTTTCCAGGTGTCAGAATGACATTGTGACAGCTTGAAATTTAACTTCTCTGTGTCTGTATGATCAGACTGAAGAGCCCCGCTGCTTTGCACCGGCTGCGTTTTCTGAAGCAGCTCTCTCTCTCTCTCTCTCTCTCTCTCTCTCTCTCCCTTACACACACACACACACACACACACACACACACACACACACACACACACACACACACACACTCTTAACAAATCGTATCAAAGAAACAGCAGAGCTGTGTGGGAAGAAAGTTGAAGGACGAAGGAGAAGCGGGGAGCTGCTGCTGACACATTCTGCTCAGCACCACGGACAGCGAACCATCGGGAGCTCGGACACAAGCTATCCATCGATATTGGACTGAACTGGCAATGAGGAGTTTGGTTTGGAGGGAGCTACTAATTTTCATTTGATCACACAAAGACTTTTTCGCTGCTCGCCAAAGTAAGCATGTTCTTGTCTTGATCTCTGAGTAAAACACTGATGTAGTGTATGCGTGAGTTTAAAAATGTAGCTTTGTATTAGGAGTACAACAAATCATTCAGCAAAGAGTTGGGATAGCACCTGTGCGGGCATAACCTATTATCGTAACGCGGAAATTATTTTAGAGCTTGTAACCAAGCAGATCTGCCGTGCGTAAAAGCTGTGGCACTGTTCCCAGCGTTCTGCCGCTTGACGCGCGACACAGCGGATGAACTGTGTGTTTGCAGTGTGAGGTAGGGTGAGGGTTTACTAATCAGTGCCATTAAAACGCAAAGACCCCGTAGAGGTGACTACAATTATACACCTTTGGTTGGTTCATTAACAACAGCGATGCGTAATTACGATTACGACTCCTTGTGAAATGAAAACTTGTTAGACTATTGGATACATGGCAACACGTCTTGTTCTTTGAAGCTGGCTCGTGGCGCAAGGTGCGCAAGAAGAAGACACACACTAGGGACTTCCATAAAAACAGCACCGGTTCTCAGCTGTGGTCAGAGCGCACACTTTTACGCTATGAGTCACTCTCTCTCTCTTGGGCGCAAAAACTCACACTTGACAAACTAGATTAGACACTTTGTCTTTGTTTTCATCTAATGCCTTAAAGTGTGGTGGCTGCTGATTATCCGTTCCGTTTCTGCCCCAAAGTAAGCATGGTAACTAACATGGCAGAGGCTTTCTTCTAATTCAGTTAGAACAGGAGGAAACAAAACTACAACTGGCACCCACAATGGAGCCCCTAGACCAGACCTACTGGTTTCCCCTCGCATCAGACCTCAACTCCTCCTTTGGAGCCACTCCCTCGCCCTTCCTCTTCTCCTACCCCCGCCTCTTCAACATCTCCTCCAACCTGTCCACTCAAAGTGTGCCCTTCCAGGGCAGCAGCACTCTGATGACCGCAGTCATCTCCCTCACAGTCTTCATGGTGGGTCTGACTGGCAACACTCTGGCCATCTATGTGGTGCTGCGCTATGCCAAAATGAAGACAGTCACCAACATCTACATCCTGAACCTGGCTGTGGCCGATGAGCTCTACATCATCGGGCTCCCCTTCCTTACCACACAGAACGTGCTCTCCTATTGGCCGTTTGGCTCCTTCCTGTGCCGCGTGGTCATGACAGCAGACTCTATGAACCAGTTCACGTCTATTTTCTGCCTGACGGTCATGTCCATCGATCGTTACCTAGCTGTGGTTCATCCAATCCGCAGCACCAAGTGGAGACACCCCCGCGTGGCCAAGGTGGTGAGCGCAGCCGTGTGGGCCGTGTCCTTTGTGGTGGTCCTGCCTGTGGTCATCTTCTCTGATGTTCAGGTAGAAACTGCAGTCCTGAGCACCACATTAATTGCAAATTAGCTTCAATTGCCGCTGCCCCTGATGTACAGTCATTAATTCTCTACACAGTGAGTTCATCCCTGACACTAATAAGGCGCTTGCTTAAATAGCCATAGCTTTGTAGTTCTATGGTTTCAGTTTATTAAGTAGCCTACAGTGTATTGCTTCCCCCCAGCAAGTTTTTAATTCATCATTTCTGTTTGTTTTTAACATGCTAGGCTGTATTAAGATCTCCTTAAAGAAAATAACTAAAAATATAAATGATAATATCAGAATTAAAGGAATAGTGCGACACTTTGCAAATTACAGTCACTAACTTTCTTGCCATTATTTAGAACATGCTTATTTGTACCCCAATTCGTGTTTTGTCAGAGTTGCATTTAAGTTGCAAGGTGAAAAAGTTTGTGTATTCAAACAAACTGATGTTTGGGAATATGATAGATTTATAAAGAAACCTGCTAAAAACCAGAGGCCGGTTGCACAAAGCACCTTTAGTTGAGATTTAAAGTCAGAGTTACAGATTCCTTAACTTAAATATAAAAGTAATGCACACCACACCACATAAGGAGGTGCTGATCACTGGCAGTAGACTTGATGATAGAAAACAAGTGTCACACACTCTTGCTCCATATGCATTTCTTTTATTTTGATGATGACATTTTAACACATTTTGATGACTGTTTAACACTTACTGAAGCTGCTCTAAACAATATTGCTAGTGAATGTCACCCAACTCTGTAGTTATCTTCAGCTCTACTGAGTGTTTTAGTACAGTGATTCTCAACTGGTCCAGCCATGGGGTCCAGATTTCTGCTTAGTCATTAGTTCGAGGTCCCACAGTTTAGTACATTCATTTGTGTTTGTCCATTTCGTTGAGTCAGTTTGCTGTCTTTGTCAAGTAGCTGTCGGTTAGTCACTCACTCTGCTGCAGAAAACGTCACTTCTTATTAAAAACTATGTGCTGGAAAATTACCAGCCAATTAATCTGTTTTTTTTTTTGTTTTTTGTTTTTAAATGTGACACATTTGTGATTCACTTGCTGTCCATTTAGAATGGAACCACGACCCACTTTTGAACCATGATCCACCAGTTGAGAACCACTGTTTTAGTGTATTTCAGCTCATTGTTTTGGTACTATGGATCAGAACTTAACTGTTTTAGGTTTACTTTTGCTGCTCTCTAAACAACTGTTACAACAACAGTCAAAAACTACCTAGTCAGCCAGTTTAGTGGCCTCTACATTAAATGTATAACTGGTGAACATAGTGGAGCAATTAGTGGCAAAAGTTCCCAATATTTCCCCCAAGAGTTGGTGGAGACCAAAAACAGAGATAAAAGGCAATATTAGACCTTAATTTGCCAGCATGAGGCCGGAAACACATCTCTAAATGAAAGTAGCTCTGTAACTGCTGGGTTAGAGGTATTTCACTCCATGGAAATGCTTTGTCTCCTTGTACCTTGTATTCATGGTTAGACCTGAAGGGCTGTGATGAAAAGAATACGCAAGTTGTTGACATGCTGAACACACAGACTGACGTACACTACACTGAAGTCTTTGTTAAGAATTTTATCAGAAGATGTAATGTGTGCACTAAAGGAAAAGCATTGCAGTCACTTCTGTCACACAAATGCTTTTAGAGGAAAGGTAGGCAGAGAATGTAACTTCTCACAAAGGTGCTATGATACATGCCATGCTGTACTGCTGAAGGCCACTGGTTTGATAACAATTGGACAAGTTACATTTTACTTACTGGCTTCACAGATGAGTCCTCCCAGCACACAAAGCACACACAGTGTCTGGAAATGTCTTCCACAATACAAAATATGTTGCTTCAAGCCCCACAGAAGCAGATTATGTTTCTCCAAACATCCCCTCCTGCATAATTGAAGAGCTTTGTAGTTTAACACTTATCCTGTGGGCCTCACAGTGCAATGTTTACCTCATATTTTTCTCACTTTCTGACTGAGTGGATAATGGCTGATTTTTTTATTTGCCATAGTTATTTTCTGTAACATTCATTTAATTCTCCTGTAGGACACATTTAACTCCTGCAACATGAACTGGCCCGAGCCAAAGAATGTGTGGTCGACAGCCTTCATTCTCTACACTGCCACAGTCGGCTTCTTTGGACCGCTGCTAATCATTTGCCTCTGCTACCTACTGATCGTTATCAAGGTGTGTATATGTGTGTGTGTGTGTGTGTGTGTATAAGGCTGATTGAAAAAGCTCATGTATAAATTCATACTGTAATCTGCATCAACATAATGATCATTTCCATCATCCTCAACATCCTCCCCCTGATTTTCATTATGATCACTCGTATCCATCCTCTTCACTGTCATCATAATGGTGCAGATGAAGTCGTCAGGGGCGCGAGCGGGCTTCACCAAGCGTCGGCGTTCAGAGCGCAAGGTGACACGGATGGTGGTGGTGATAGTGGTGGTGTTTGTGCTCTGCTGGCTGCCGTTCTTCATCATCAACATGGTCAATCTGGTGGTCATCATCCCTGAGTCCAGCGCTACTGCCGGAATTTACTTCTTTGCTGTCATCCTGTCCTACGCTAACTCCTGCGCCAACCCGGTGCTCTACGGCTTTCTGTCGGACAACTTCAGACAGAGCTTCAGGAAGGTAGGATGAAAATCCCCAAAGTATAAAAACTGTGTAAAGGTGAAAGAGAAAGAAGTTGTTTGACATTTTGGGAAATAAGCTAGAGTTCGATGAGAAGATCAGCATCACTCCCATGTCTCTATGTTCAACATGAAGCGACAGCTAGCAGCCATTTAGCTTAGCTTAGCATAAAGACTGAAAGCATTGGGTAACAACTAGCCTGGATCATTCCAAAAGCCTCATACTAAACATATTAAAGTTAAAAAGAAGTTTGGTCTTGGGGTAATTTACTTACTTTAAGGGTCTCGTGTGTAAGATTTAGTGGCATCTAGTGGTGCGTTAGCAACATTGCAATAAACTGAATCTTCTCCTGTGTGGGAAACTTATAAGAGAATTATGGTTGCTGACAGGAAAACATTAATTGTCCTATCTAAAGCCAATGTTTTGTTTGTCCATTCTGAGCTACTGTAGAACAACATGGTGGACTCTGTGGGAGAGAACTTGCTATGTATATAGCTA
>NC_065510.1:29391912-29416912 GCF_006386435.1 Epinephelus moara | reverse complement strand
GACCAACTGACTCCCAGAGGGTTTACTGGTTCACATTCCAGCATGACTGTTTATTCTCAGGCAGGATTTCATTCAGTTTAACCTCCCAGCCAACAATTCTTGATACAGGTTAGAAAATGACAGAGTGACCGACACAGTCACTCATTAATTTAGAAGTACAGCCTAATACCAATTACTTGCTACATCTCTGATAAGGTGTAAACTCAGTGGACAGTAAACGGGCTGTTATCAATGGGATCAAATTATACTAGAATACATGCTGCATTGTTTCCTGCAAAACCCTCGTGTGTGGGTGGGCTTAGAGTTTAGCACAATACTGAGCTACAGCGGAGTGGACTGTTGGCTCCACACACCTTCCTCACTGTTAGATCAGGAGGAAGATGAGGCTGAATGAATAAGACCTTAGCTATTTTTTTTTTTTTTAATAAAAGCAAAAGTTTTGCTGATTAGTCTTATCTTATCTTACTAATAACTTTACACACATCTCCTCCTACCTCTTTCCATATAGCTCTGTTAGCTACTACAACCCTCAGGTGTAGTGTGTGTTTATTTGACTGCAGTGTCTATTTGCCCAAAGTCTCATTTGATTGGATGAACTTTTGTAAATGCCCCTGAGTGCAGGATGAGTCATCAACATTTGAGACCAGGGATTTTGATGTAAAAATGCTCCAATGCTGATTTTTTGACATTTTTGACAATCAACACAGGGAAACAAGATTCAAACTGGGAAAATGTATTTTTAATTTATCTGGGTTTTAAATCCAGTGTGGGAAGGGCGGACACCGCCACTAACAATAAACACTTAAATAAAAACAACACACTTAAATACAAAGGTTTAATTTCATAAAACTGTTAAGGATTCTAACTTGAACTTTATTTTCCCTATATTTTCTTGTGGTTGTTTTTTAAATGGAGAAATACAGATAGACCTCCCAGCAACACTCCACACACAAATTTAATCTGCTGCTGAATGCTGACAGGTTGTGGAGATGACTTTCCTCACACACAGTTAAAATCACTATATTTTTGTTGGGAGGCTGACAGGGAATAATGAGGGGAAACGCAACAAAGGCTGCAGCAAGTTCATGGTAATTATTGCAAAAAAACAGCTTATTATAGGCTTGTATTATTCACCTTTTTGCAGAATCATATTGTTTCCTCGCTGCCTAGTAACAAATATTCTAAGGCTGGAAACGTGTGCTTTAAACACAACGTATACTCATCTAGGTAACCTGGAGGTGAATTAACTTATTTTTCCACCTTCCCCTCCCGCCTCTCTCCATCAACATGCCACCCATCATTTGTTTTATCCTCTATCATTTTGCTGCCTTCTTCCTTTATTTCCCTTCCTCCATGACTCTTTTCTTCCTCTCTCTGAAGATCTCTCCTCACGCTCCAGGCTCGCCCACCTCCCACACAGCGGCAGACCTTCACCGTTCCACCCCTACATGTCAGCCTCTCTCCACTTGCCCAGGAACCGGACCCACCGCTACTACAGCAGTCTCCAGGCTAACCTCCATCGTAACCTCGGCTGAACTTCCCACCGTCACTGCCCTGACTACGCCCTCCTCCCCTGCATCCATAGCTCCGCAGGAACAGGAGCTATAGAGTGATGAACATCAGGCGTTTAAGGAAGTGAAAAGAGAAGCTATGGAGGAATAGCATGATGTAAGACTACAGATGTGGAAGCACAGGGATTGGATTAGCTGATCATAAAAGCAAAAATGGATGCTTTTCTGCAGCTGTAATGTAAAAATCCATTCCCAGGACGACATGAACACTCATTCTATTTTTCATATCTCAGTGTGTATCTATATGACTCGCCCAGCTGTTCAACAAGCCCTGTTTTTCTCTCCATCCAGCCATGTGACATAAGTGCCTTTCCAGCCACTTTCAGCAAACATCAAGGCTTCTCAACAGACACAGGAACGCTCACAGTTTCCTTCTTTCATGTGTCACACTAAATGTAAGAATGTATTTCCTTTTCCGAACCAAAAATGCCACTGAGGACACATTTAAAGCCAGTGGAGAAGATTTCCTGCAGGTATATCTCAAGTTTATGTGGGTAAACCGGGCATTACAGAGTTTTCTCTCTATTTGCAAACACACATTGTGGTTCAGTGTGGAAAAAATGAAAGGAATTTTCAGATAAAAGCTCACCTACTACAGCTTTAATTAAACAGCACAATGCACTGATTCAGTATCATGTTTTTTTTCTGTATTACAGTAAAAATGTATTTTTGTGTGTCGAGCTCCCTCTCACCTTTGTTCTCTTCACTTAATTTAAATGGATAAATTGTGACGAGTGAACAGCTTTGTGGAAAAAGTCTGCTGTAATCTTTTTCTGTATGCTATTTGTATTTTTTTTAAATGGTTTGCTTGCAGTTTATCAGCTTCTTAGTCAACAAAAATGTGACTCGTTCCCTGCAATGTGGTTTTCTGCAAACATATAGCCAGCATTGAGTACAAAACCTCTGACCTCTTTGTATATAAATGTTATTTTAAGGTTCAGTGTGTAGGATATAGGGAGATATATTGGCAGAAATATAATATAATATAAGAAGCATTTTTCTTTAGTGTATAATCACCTGAAAATAGAAATTGTTGTGTATTTGTTGCCTTAAAATGAGATGTTTATATCTCTATAGGTAGTGGGTCCTTGTCCATGTTATCTGCCATGTTGTACCGCCATGTTTCAACAGTAGCCCGGAATGAACAACAGAAACACTGGCTCTAGTCAGGGCCATTCACATCTTTGGTTCTTCCACCGAAGTTTGCAGCCCCTTCATGACAAACTGCTTTATTCAGTGTTTTACAGGTTTAAATCATGGCGTCCATTTGATTTGTAGAGGAGGACAACTCAAGGAGGATAATTTGGCTCCCGGTAAAAACCTCCTGAAAGTCTGGATCAGAAAAAAGACACAAGTTATCTGAGAAGATAGGTGAGCACACATTTGCAGGACCCGTCTTCAGCATGCCAAACAGTATAATAGAAACACTGATTTATAACGTGAAACTGCTTTATTCAGTGTTTTTTCCTGTTTGAATCACCTGCTCCATTTGTTTTGGACAGAAAGAGACCTCTGTGGATACTTTGGCTCCTGGTAAAAACCTCCTGAACAATGAACACTAAAGGAATTCTAACTGGGAGCAGTTTCGGCTGGTTGTAACTAGCAGTCCTCACCACTAGATGCCACTAAATCCCCCTAAATCTTCCACACTGCTCCTTTATTTGTGTCTTTGTGCATTTGTGCGTCATGTGCGTGTGCGTACGTGTGCATTTGTGGCTGTTTTGCATGTGTATACATGTTTCTCTCTGCAGTACATGATGCTGGTAAATTCAGGGTTTATAGCAGTATATATTGTGGCTAGTGTTACTGTGTGATCATGTTTTGCTCAGCGCCTTATTTAATAGATTAGATTACATATACGTACACACTGGCTAATTCTGATCAGACTGGCAGCAGAGTAGCTACCTGAGCCGGCACAGCTTCCATTAGCCATTGAAATGCTAAGCTTTGATTATGAAAGGTCCTGTATTGTGTTTAGAACAAGTGGAGGAGAATTATTTACCCTTGCCATAGAAAATACTTGTTTCCAATTGGCTCATAAGTGCTTTTAAAAATCATACAGTAAGATAAGGCAGGTAACCATAGCAACAACATTCCTGAGGTGTACCACACCTTAGTTTAGAGCTGCTTGGTGATACAGACCTTATCTGACTCTGCTTTAAAAACGTGACAATTTGAACACAACCTTTCTTCTTGCCAACTGTATGTTAGGACACCTCAAGTATTGCTTTATCATTGCATTTGTGAACAGTTTCTATATTCTGGTCTCTATATTATATCACCACACAATCCTTTGATAAAAGCAGACATTGTGATATTTGATAAATGTTGATTGGAATCAAATAAATGAAATTAATTTATTGCACCTGGACATATAGAAGTGAGAATGCGTTTGGACTGTCAGTGATGGATGTTTATACTTTTTCAACTACTTTTCCTCTGTAAAGAAAAAGAATCAATGGCATGCAGTGAATTAGGTGACTATAATGAGAGGAGGCAGTGACAGAGAAACTAATGGAAGCTGTCCCTGGAAGAAGAAAACAATCAAGACCATTCAGACTGAAAAGCTTTCACATGCAAACACAGAAAAAAATATTGTATATTTTACCAGATTATATACAGTTGATGTTGAGATTCTTGAGTGCTGTATGTTTGTTGGGTTTCTTTGGAATAAAACTGTGTGATGAAAAGCAAGACATTTCTGAACCTGGTATGTCTGTGCATTCCTACAGCTGATTCAAGGCTGTATTTATAATATATATTGAGGCATACACATCCCGCCTAAAATTCAAATATGCTAAAAATGAATTTGTTAAGGTTTGTAGTAATATTTGGAACCCTAAAGCAGACTCGAGAGGCAGAGTAAGAGTTCAGTGAGTTTATTTGAAGAGCTAGGTGCTGGCAATAGACTGCATGTTCAAGGCAGAGTCGATGTAGACGGGCAGGTTGAAGCAAGATGGCAGAGGGCAGGCAGACTGAGCAGGCGGAGTGGTTTCTTCTTTCAGAGTCCTCTCTGAATTGGTCGTAGTAGAGCGCAGACATGAGGCGTAGACGCTAGTGTGTAGATGGGTTGTTTGCTTATTTTGTCATTTAAATATAATCCCTCCACTCTCACACAGTCCTGATGAAACAGATTCACTTAACCTTAAAACCTTAAAACGGATTGTTGCTTATTAAATAATGACTATTCAAGGTTATAGAAAGAATTGAAACCAAGTTTTCTGCCAAACTGCTTCAATGCTGCAATAAAATATTATAAAATCAAGCTTCACTTACTAGTTTGAATAGAATATATAATATAATAATACTAGTCCATACCCATTGAGTGCACAGTTGCCCACATACAGTTTCACATGGTGTGTGTTTGGGATACAGGTCATAGGAAATTGCAGATTAAATAGTCAACTGAACCCATTAAGAAGAGCAATGTATTCAGACAGAGTTTTTGTGAATTTGATAGTACGAAAATAAAAGTGGCCGAAACAAACATTCGGCCAAAGGGGGNAGTTTTCCAACTTTTGCCAAGAGGGAACTTTAGATATTGGTCCCTAGATTATGTTCACCGAGTTTCATGCAGATCAGTCAAACTTCCTAGGAAGAGATCGATTTTAAGTGTTTCTCAAAAAATTCAAAATGGCGGAAAATCTATATAACCGGAAGTTATGTTCCTCATGAGGAGAGGCATCTCTGTGCAAAGTTTCATGTCTCTACCACATAGGGGGCATGCTATATGCCCATTCAAAATTTGCAATTTCAATCGGTTGCTATTGCGCCCCCCTTTGGCCAACTGATGTAATATTGCTTCATTCGCATCCTCCCATGACCCTCTACCACTGTGCCAAATTTCACATGGATTGACCAAGTCAGTGAGGAGAAAAACGTAGAACAGACACACAGACTTACACACCCATAGTTTTCGTCATTATATAGTAAGATATCGTTGTCCATCATGGGTGGAAATTTGTCTTCGGCTCACCAAACAAACCCATCAGTCACTCTGCTGAGTTGAGGATACTGATGGCACTTGGGATGAAGGACTTTTAAATACAATTTTAGTTGCCAGAGGGACTCTATAGCACCTCCCGGAGCTCAGGAGTTCAAACTGGCTAAAGAGAGGCTGGGAGCTATCTACCAAGCTGCTCCTCGCTTTCTTCCCCGTCCTTTCTGTAAAGAGATGGGTCAAGGACTTTTGTGTCTCGCCAACTATTTTGCATGTTGCATGTCTAGAGAGTTTTTATTCTTGGATGTAACTGTACCAGACAGGAAGGTGAAACATTACAACACTCTCAACCATAGTGTGGTACACTAATTCTAAAATCTGCTGGCTAACACTGAAGCCACTGAGCTTCCCAAGAAGATAACGTCGCTGTGAGCGTCTCTTGAAAATATACTCAGGATATCCAGAGAAGCTCATGAGGGAGTCCAGACCTGTACCAAGGTGTTTAAAAATTTCCACAGTTTCAACACGTTGGCCATTGGGTGAAACTGCCTCTGTCTTCAGATCTTATTTTGTGCAGATAATCAGCTGTTTAGTCTTGGCCACATTAATTTCTAACTTGCTGATGTGACGCCATGTTTGAGCGGCTGTAGTGTGAGCCAGGTAGGCAGCTTCACCTGATGGGTCTGTTTGATGTAACATACCAATTAAGGCCATGTTATCAGCACATTCAAACAATCTAAAAAATTCTCATTGATCATAAATTCATTAGTAAACAGAGAGGATAGCACAGGGGAGAGAACACGTCCTTGCGGGCAGCCTGTGCTCACAGTGAGCACATCTGACATGTTTCCCCTGGCAAAGTCTCTCTGTGGACGGCAGGTAAGAAAGTCTTTGATCCAGAGAATGAACTAGTTTTTTTCCATAGCTTCTGGGGCTCAAGTGATATCATATGACCTATGGAGAAACTTCAGCAACTTGGATCGGTCACAACATTGATTGGGAAGGAGACAAAGATCTAAGAGAGTTTAGAATATTTTTATCAGACTTACCTCATATCATCATGACTTTATGAATCAATAATTTACTCCAGAGAAGTGGAGGAATTGCAGAAATCACATCCTTACACTGTGTCATTGTCTGATTCTGTGAGTGTGCGTGTGTGTGAATCTTTTTTTCCCAGAAAAGTCTTTGGAGACGGCCCATCATTGTAATGACCATACACTGGATGTCAAGTCGACTCTCCTCCATTACTTATGTATCCTCTGCATGCAGAAGCACGTTCAGATGTAGGCTACACACTCTCGGTAGCGTTATGAAATCAGTGGTGCATTACTGCATGAAATGATTCATATGACTCAGTCCTCTGACATCACTGCCATTCGTGTGTGTGTGCAGGTCTGTACTTTCAGAGCAGAACATCTATTTTTTTCTGTGTACACTACATTATCTTAAACACACAGCTTTAAGAAAGGTGTGACTCGAGTGCTGTGTGCAGGCTCCTGACATTTCTGTTCGAGGAGAAAATGTCAATCTGCTTTCTAGATTGTCAAATGATCTGTGGTCCAAACAAAATCATCAGGTAATGGTCGATTTAAGTTTTGTCTTGAGTCTTTATCCTAAGTATTTGATTGCTAAAATGTGTACAAAACAATTAAGAGAAAGAAATGATGTCTTTGAGAGTGACAGCAGGTCTAAGCATTGATCCATATTGGCGGATGAGTGTTTGTGTTTGTTCCAGGCTGTGATACAGTGGAAAACATTTCTAACTATAACCACCTGCTGCTGATTATAAACACAATTAACACTTAAGAAAAGGATTCATTGTTTTGGAGACTATAGTGTTACCCACATCAATTAGATGCTTGATCTCCCCTTGCACAAACCCAGAGCAAATCAATTTTAATTACATTTTCATACATTACATCACAATCAGTCAAGCGCTGACAAATAAATCCTACTCATCACTTAAACTGTAAACCTTCTGCTCAGATAGATAATGTGTTAATTACTGTTACTCACTTTTTATCACCTCTACTGTTCCCATTTTTTGCACATGACCTTCAGCTCAATGCTCTCTTTTTTTTTTCTCTGTAAGATTATGACTGGCATAATAGACTTGCCAGTCAAATGGCCATTAAAGCTTGTCATATGTTTCCCTGCAGAATGTTTTCTTTCTGGATTAGGACGTTAATCACTTGGGGTTTGACTGTCACTGTGTATCTGTCTATACAGACTCGAAGACTGACTGACTGTCCACTCCACTGAAGCAGAGAATGAGAAGCAGGATGTATATGAATTTTAATTTTAAACTTAAAGCCCCCAAAAAATGGACCCACAAAATACTTCCCCACTTGCGTTAAAGTCACAATACAGGAGTGCACGCCGTTCAAAGTAAGTAACAGTTATATCAATATTCAGGTGAGACAATATCTGAGTCTATTGTGATCATTTTGAAACATTTCCCCTGAATGACTTCCTGGTGAGATTGCCCAGAAATAGCTAAATGATCTTTAACATGCAGGAATTACTGACAGCATGTAACTAATGCAAAACCAAGCATGCAGTATCTAAAGCAGCCTAGAAAAATACAGGACCAATGAAGTCCACAGAGACATCAGACAAAGAACGAAGGTAATGTACGGCAGGAACCACCTGGGCCTCTCTGTGATGTCGGCACCAGTCTATTATTAACTTAAGAAAATATCAAAATGTATTACCATAATGACACACCACTGCCACTAATAAACACTGACTCACCAATGTCAGTTCTGTTCGCTCCTCTCTTCAACCTTACATTTACATAAACATTATATTTTGGGTTTCCTGCACCGTAAACTTCATTCTGCTTAACTTCATTCAACCCATCGGCTGTATTCGGCGTCTGACTTCCGGCAGACGGNGTTTCCGACTTACGTTTATATATAAGTAAATATGCTGAACCATTGCGATGGATTCAGAGTTTGCAGTGACGCCAATTATGTTCCGCCTCGTTAATTCACCGCACGGAGCGTTTAACCTGGCAACAACTGCAGCCGGCTCAAACATGATTGGTCAATATCACGCAGACTACAAACAGCCTACAACCGGAAACCAGGGCTCTTCCGCTCTTCTTCTAGAGGCAAGATCTCCAGGGTTTGCCTACAGACTCTACATTCACTGAATGTAGAGTCTGTATATAGAGACTAGCTTAACTTAGACCTGTTGTCCTCATTTGTGGACACTTTAATGCTCAGTCTGGAGCTGATCCTGACACAAAAGTGGACAACATACAAAACCTGATCAAATGTTATGGTTGGAACTTGTTTATTTGTGCTAAATAACATCTGTAGTTTGATATGGCAACAAATGTGACCAATTTTAGCAACAGTAACGAGCTAAAATGGTGTTAATTAGGAAGTATTTGTTTGATGACATTGTGACTAAATTATTGTATTATCCCAGCATTTCACACAGGCAGTGTGACAGACTGTTCCTATCAACACACTGTGACCTCATCACATATCGACGTTTGGTCATGCACTTTCCACATTCACATACGACGTGCAAGGTACCCTGGGTGTGTTGGGTGTTGATGTTCTGGGACGCCGTGTCAAGTTCTGCCTGTTACATGCATCGTCTTCTTTCAAGATACACTTCAGTTTTCACAGGAAATTTACTGTTGACAGTCTCTTTCAAAATAAACGCACTACGTTTGAACAGTACAATGCTGTGAAATGACCTTTTTTTCCCTTCAACAACAAACACATGGTTGGGTTTAGACAACAAAAACACCTGGTTAGGTTTAGAAAAAATAACAGGGTTAGGCACCCATCCACCACCCCTCCTGCCCTCCCTGTTCTGCTGCGTTTCCCCGTTTAAACTATTATGGCAACCAGCCACATATCATGCCAATGTTAAAGGATGCTTTTTTTTGTTGGTTTCTGAGGCTGCAAGTCACTGCCCAAGCGCCAGATTTTGACGACATCAGAGTGAGACTGGGCTCTTCCCACAGACAGAAAGGACATCCATTGATTGGACTATGGATCAAGGAAATTTTAATACAAAGTTAAAAAACTAACAAATCACAAGGCTTTTAGATGTATTGCATTATTTGCAACAGTTTTGAACAGTTTGAGACTTGAACAGTGACCTCTGACCCATACAGTTACAACACATTACTCAACAATGTTCAGGTATTGAAATAAAAAGCTTTATAATTCATTATGCACTTGTGACCGTTAAAAATAAACCCATTACCCTGAGGACATCTTTTTTTTTTTCTAAAAAACTACTTCCTGTTCAAGGACAATGCTTAGATTTCATACTTATCAAGCCCTACGTTCCCAAATAGCGCTGAGAAATAAAAATAGATACCAAACAAAAGCTGAGGTCTCAGGAGGTTAACATTTTATTTTAACTGACGGCTAAATAGTATAGTAGTTGCATACTGTAGCTTGAAAACAGATTTTCTTCTAAGTTAAATCAAAATGAAAATAACACAATACAACGCTTCTTGCTTCTGCCCCGCAAGCATTGTCATTTGCCTGTTGCTGTTTGATGAGTTGTTTCGTAGGCTCGCTATGCTTGACCTTTAGCTCCAGTCTTTAAACTAACAAGCTTGAACACCCACACATGCGTGCAGGCATGGGCTCGCACACAAAGCAGGAAAGGTATGGCCACGTACTGAATAGCTTCTCTCCACATACTGAAAGACACTGACACTTTTATGACTCATATTGTTCTCCAGGAGGCTGCGTGTGCTGACAGACGGAGTGAATTAGAATGAAAGATGTGTGTGAGGGGCAGAGAAATGTAAAAGATGAAGAGGCTCAAAATGTGGATTTAAACATAAAAGGCGGTGAGACAAATCTATATGCGACATGCTGGGTTAAACAACAGACTGAGACAAAGAACTGATGGAGTGACCGCTTGTCCTCTTCTCATCACTGGCCATTGATTGGAGTATATTGAACAGGCAAACATTGTGCAAACACACACAGAGGCAGGCAGATGCAAGCTCACATGTGGCTGCATCCAGCCGGTATTCATGATCCTTTGGCAGCCACTGTTGATGCTCTGCTCTCGATATTAACTCTCCATTCACTCATCCTTTTATGTATTAAATTGTGTCATGCTATCTGTGAGGTTTTGCTCTGTCATCTTCTCCCATTGCATCTTTCTTTCTTCTCTTTCTTCTCTCAGTTCAAAGCTCAGTTTTCCAACCCACGTTGATCAGCTTCTCGTATACGCTATTTGCTTTTTCTTTATCCGTTTCCTGTTCTATCCACCTCTTCACTTGGCTGTCTTATTCATGCAGGCCTGCTGCTGAAAGATTATTCATGAAAAAGTGAAGAGCTACTGTGTGTATAGACAGCCACAAGGGAACTAAGAGAGCGTGCAGTAGTCAGAGCGGAGACAAACGTTGGAAATATGTTCCAGTCATCTCCTGTGGCCTCATTTCCCTTTGTTTCATGACAGTAAACATCCTCCACAGTCATCCTCTGTAGCTGATGGAGTCAATCAATAACAGGTCAATAACGTTGTGTCTGACCTGTAACGGCAGAACCCCTATTCAGCCAATCAGTGTCTTTTTGAAACTGCTTGGCTGCACTGATGAGATGTATAATTTTCCCAGGGGTTCATCCCTGTTCAGTCAGTGGTTTCAGAGATAATGATTGGTTCTTGTGGTCAAATGAAAAAAAAAACAAATCAATCATTTCTCCATGCTTCATCAAAATATACTCTGAGATATGATATTGCCTGTGATGAACACACAAAGTCTTCACTGTCATTACACTTTGTGTTAAGGCTTTGTCACACCAGCATTTAAATGTCTTGTATGCAGGATTTTGTGGCATCTAGCGGTGAGGTTGCCAACTGAAACTTCTCCTGTGTGCCGAGCATGTAGGAGAACTGTTGTGGTTGTCAGTTAGTCTATCATTTATGTAGCTTCTAACTGAATTTCTGTGATTTGGAGTTTAGTTCCTCTCCTGTGTCCTGTTTGACTATCTGCTTTATTTTACTGTTTCACTTTATTAAAGGCTTTTCTTCAATTAAGGCAAGTCTAATAATACGGCAGTGAGGAAAAGTAAAAGCAGAAACAACCACAGTCTGTACATTTACATGCACGCAGTAATCGAGCTAAGCTCAAAGCTCGGCTAATCAGTCAAGTCGGACTTCTCGTCTTGTCTGAGTGTACATGCAGAAGAGAAAATCAAATTTCTCACCAAGTGCGTCTGACTCCGCCTCGATAGGCGATGCTGTGTCCTTTTTAATATAGTGCGTATTGAACTAGTTCCGGTTCTTGTTCAGAAACTTTTTTAAATAAATCTGCGTTTTGCGTTTTCCTACTATCCATAAACTTCAAAATGTTTAACTCCTTTAGCTGTCGGAGCATGAATGTAGTTTCCTCATCCGTCCAGAAGTGCATCTTCTGCTTCTCAGTCGCCATGGTGCTTGTTTATTTGTTTTTCCGGGAGTTACTGCACTGCTGCTATGTCATCTCCTTTTTCTTCTGGGTGAAAGAAAAAGTGGTGTGTTATGGTGATATTGCTGCATGTATAGTCCGACTCCAGTCAGACTTTACATGCAGCAATCGGTCTTTGTCAGGTGACGTAACGCTTGTGACAGCCGCAGTGTATTGTGGGTCGAATCGCCAATCAACAGTGAACATCGTCTTTGCGTGTGGCATTTCCTATATTTTGCTTAATTTGTAAGGTTGTCTACATTATTACAGTTTCTGATTTACAGGCCGATGACAGGCTGACAGGTTTATTTCTGTGGTTAGACAAGCTGATGTCGGTTAAACCAGATGATTAATAACTGCTTGATGCTTGAGTAATTATGTTGTATGAAAAAGGGGTAGGATTATTAGATCATTTTCACTTTTTTCTAGCTCCTGTGATGTGAATGAGATCATTTTTCACAATAATATAATACACATGAATCTTTTATGCCCACAATTAAAATAAGTAAAGCAAATCAGACAAAACAAGCAAACTAACCGTAACCACCAACCATAACTTCACTTGATTACAGCCAAGTTAGCTTACCTTTGCAGTGACGAGTGTGTTGTCGCAGTCCTGCGGTCGAAATGTGAACAGTTGCTGCACCCAGCCATTCGTGAAATGTCCGTGAGCTTCGAGAGATTTATGGTTTCTGAACTGTTCATATGTGTAAGCGCTGATACCGTAAATGAGGTAGTTTGTTATATCCAGTGATGAAGTTGGAGGCAGTAATGTAGCGTCGGAGCTCCAGTCTTTAGCTGTGAGGTCGTACAGATCTATGTTATTGATTGTCGACAATTTAGCCAAATACCGGTCCCTGGTCACCTTGATAAGTTTGTCCCTGTACGGTATCCTCTCATCCTTCTTATTCTTCTCCAGCTCGGCGACTGGGTAACAGTTTAAAAACTCACTACTAACTGCTTACGTTACTAACTACGACTTCCCCGGACAGCTACTCCAGTTCCAGTTCTGTTTTTACATCCGCGGTACAACCAAAATGGCGCCTGGGGGCGTGTCTGCCAGTTAGGACACGTGACTGACAAAGACCGATAGTTCGATTTTCAATCAGATTATCTAGGTGTGTTAGTTGAGCTAAGGATAGTCCAGTTTCAGTTGGACTAAGCTAATAATTCGATTTTCTCAAGCTGCATGTAAACGTACTGAGTGAGATGTTTGATGAAGAGCTACAGACTAGAAGCTGACATTTTTTTGGGAGTGGGATGGGAACAATGGGAATCAGTTTCACTATTCTTCACGTGATTGGGACGGGATGGGAAAAAAAAGTCAGCGGGAGCGGGCAGGACAGGCCTGTCGCGATGTGCGAGTCGGTTAATTGCACGGTAAATTAAAAGGGATTAATTGCCATATTCATGCGTGTTTGTTTTCCTCGTCTCTCCACCAAAGAGACTGGACAACAAGAGCGTTCACTGCCATGCATCGTCTGGCAGCCAGGTGAGTTGGTTCATTAGCGTAATGAACGGAGGGAAAGCTCTTGTCATCGAGTGTCGTTGTCTCTGTGGGGGAGGCGGGGCTATGGGCCACACACACACACACACACACACACACACACACACACACAGTGCGATCTTGCGAGGGGGAGACGAAGCGGAGGAGAAAACAGAGCTGAGCGTAAGAGAAGGGAACTTGTTCCTAAACCAAACACCACGGCCCCTGTGTGGGAGTGTTTTGGATTTAAACCAAATGACAGAGAGCAGCCCAGTAATTTGGATGAGCCGGTGTGCCGGGTTTGTTCTAAAACCATCTCAACAAAAAGAGCGAATACGACCAACTTAACTGCACACCTGCTACAACAGTAACATGCTGCTCTAACACTGATGCTTCAGTAGGCTATTAATAATCTCATGATGTCATATATAATAATATCAGTCAGAGGAACCAAACACTACTCTTACTGCAATACTTTAACTACATTTTTCTCTCTCAGTACTGGTTCTTCTTATGACGTGTTGTCTGACCACATCAGAAATAAAATGTGTTTGTCATTCTGAACAGCATCACAACAGGTGGAGTGAATGTTAAAATAATTAGGCAATAAACATCAAAACACAACATTAGATGTCATATTTGGGTTTATATTCAACTAAGGTAGGTATTGTGTGATCCATGTACTATATATATATATATATGTATATATATATATATATATATACATATATACATATATATACTTTTTTTTTTATTGGAACTGAAACACAACACGGGAGCAGGATGGGACGGGAGTCATTCTTGTGGGATTGGGACGGGACAGCTCACCTCCAACAGGTAAACTTCTTTAACCTGCCCTGCTGTGTGATGGAAAAATGCATGCAGCAAAAATAAAAGGGAACTTTAGCCTGGATCAGCACCCTGCTTTTGAATGTCATCACTCAAGACAAGCCATCATCAGTTTAAGACACATCTTAAAGAAGGTAGCCCTGTTGTAATGGATACGCAAATCCCTGTTGAGCTGGGCTGATGGCCCAAATCAAACCAAATCAAGCCAAGCCAAGCCAAGCAAAGTCAAGCCAAGCCAATCCAGCTCATGACTATCAAAAAGGGGTATATAGGTGCCCCTCAAGCATTAGCGTTGTCTTACAGTGAGTGAGCGGCACAGTAAAGAGAAAATAGAAAGCCCTAAAAGCTGCGGAGTGTCTTGAGAGAGATTAAAGAGCAGAAGAGGAGCTCCAAAGCACAGAGTGAGAAATACAAAGAAGGAGGTAAACAGAGGAGTGTGACAGTGACACCCAGTATCATTACACAGGGATTTCTGGTCTGCTCTGTTCACAGTGACAGTTGTAACCACCATAGCTATTTGCACTTTTATATAATTAGAGCTGTCTTAGCTGTCTAAAGGAGCAAAAGAGTTGGACTGAAGCCAATGCAGAAATCCTGTGTGTGTGAGTGTGAATACGCGTGTGCTCAGACAGACTTGTGTCATTGTTTAAAAGCTGAAGACCCCCTGGTGAGATTATGGGACATTCAGGCCAGACAGCGAGGTCCTCCGGGGAATGAAATGAAAAGCAGGGGTGTTGAAATAGAAAGGCCACGCTGTCGGCGGTCTGCATTTATCGCAGCTCTGCAGCTCCAGATTCTCTCCCTCATCTCAACACTCTGTGCTGGAACTCTCTCATTCCTCCGCCACTCCTCTCAGCCATCTCGACAGCACTCAGCAAGTTGTTGCTTCTTTCCTCCTCTCTCCTTTTTTCCTGTCCTCATTTCAACCATCTAAAAATACAAAATATAAAAACTGTGAATACTACATATGGAATGATATCTCATAGAGGGCATTAACAACATCAAATAAAAAAAAAGAATATGTTCCTTCTTAAAGAGTACAGAGGGAGTGTGTTTCTCACACTTTCCCCTTATTTTTCCCACATGGTCACACACACATACACACCTGCTGCAGCAGCAGGGACTAACACAGCCGTCACGAAGCTTCACACCTCTCTTCCCACTGTAATGAGCTGCAAATGAACCGTGCATTGAATTACTTCTTCTCTGTCTCAGGCATCTGTCAGTGTTCCCCTGACCTACAGGGCTGCAAGGTTTCATTCTTTCTGTTATCTAATTGCATTTACTGGGCACAGCAGCTTGTAATCCAACCCTTATTAATATCTGGAGTTCACAGCAGTTTCAGCAGTCCCAAATCTGAAATTCTTTGTCTTCAAACACCATTATTAGCTGCTGGTTCCTCAAAGCTACCTCATAGTCTGACTTTATATTTGTTTACTTAACATGCTTTTTATATTCTCCTAGAGGTCCAGTGTGCAGGATGTAGGTGTATCTATTGGCAGAAATGGTATGTAATATTCATAACTATGTTTTCAGTGGTTTATAATCTCCCGAAAATAACAATCCTGTTTTTGTTACCTTAAAATGAGCCATTACAGAGCAGTTCCTCCACAGAGTCTGCCATGTTGTTCTACAGTAACCCAGAATGGCTAGACCAAACATTGTCTTTAGATAGAGCCATTCACATTTTCATGTTTTCACCTCAGCCACTGTGGTTCTCATACCCTTGGCACACGGGACAAGTTTCAGTTCTGCAACCTCATGCTACATGCCACTAAAGCCGACACACTAGACCTTTAATGGAATTGTTATACTGATAAAATATTTACTAAAACATACACTCATATCTGTGTTAGGTACAGGTTCAGTGTTAATTTTGACAGCTATTTTAGATTTAGTCTTAATCTTGAGACCAAAATGCCTATTCGTTTTAGATACATTTTAGTCATATTTATCCTGCATAGATTTAGTCTAGCTTTAGTCAACTAAAATTCATGACATTTTAGTCAACATGTTTTCTATATGATTTTTTAATCTTTAAACAAATCCAAATAGGCTAATTCTTGTATCAGAAATTAGAATCAAGTTGACAAGTTGTGTACAGATTTCATTAAGACATTTTTTTTCTACAACCACAAATAATTTCTGAACGCTTACAAACTGTCATTTCTCCAGCACTTTTTGACAGGTTCAGGGGGTGATTTACAAGCACGCACTTACTGATCATCATTTCAAAGCTCAACATCTCTTTAATTGTGCTCTCAAAAACTCTGACACCACAAATAAATTAAATGCAACAACTATTTGTACCCAGGTTCATTGTAAACTCTGACCTATCTATCTCACTGTAATGAAGCAGAAAAATAACTTAAATAAAGCCTGAATTCTTTCTCAATCTGTAATATGTTCATCTGGAGGTTTAAACTCATGTTTCAAAGAGTTGGTGATTAAACTTAACTTTTTTCTCTGTCAGAGAAAACTGATCAGTTCAGTCTAATTACAGCACAGCTACACTCATACCTACCTGTCACACAGCACCAACCCATAAACCTTTCTGAGACAGTCCAGACTGAGTGGGGTCCCACAGGGATGGTTGCTTGCTCCGCTGCCATTCAATGCCGCTAACAGCCGCTAACTACGCCACTGCAAGTAACAAACTCCACAAATTCATTCAGCAGCTCCACCATCCACAGTCAGACACACACGGCTAATTATTTACTGCTGAACTACAGCTCACAACTCATGCCAATGGCTGACGCTGCTCCGGTCGGTGTGAGTGTTTTTGCTGGCTAGCGAAACATCCTGGTGCAGAGTATTTGCTCGAGTTTACCAGCCTATTGCTCATGCGGCATTTAAAGATGATTACAAGCACAGCTGTTCTTGGCTTTCAATGTCTGATAGTCCACCATGAACATTTTTGTCATGTCTGGTCTTGTAAGCGAAAAGTGAGTGAAAACTTAGTTTTTATTATCAAGGTCTATTTTTACCATCGTCTTGTTTTCGTCATGAAAAAAGGTTGTTGATGAAAAATTTTCATCATAGTTTTTATCAGTGAAATTAACACTGATGGTGTTCTACTGTAGTATCCTGACATGACTGCATGCCTTGCCTTCGGCTAAAGGAGGAACTGCTAAATATAACTGGTCATCATAAAATCATAGCTCAGAAAATGAAATAAAATAGAACATTTCTTTGCCTTAAATAGTCCAAAACCACCTAAAATAGGCTACATGGAAAAAAAGGGACACAGCTCAAGTAATGACATCAGCCAGTTTACTCTAAACATTATTAGGCCTACATATGTGCATTTAAATGTTGCACACATGCACGTATCCAAGGCAGCCCCCTCTTCTGACACATGCCTGCACAGTGCTGTTATATGGAGGGGTATTTATACAATAGCAGTTTATGACAATGTAAAAACAATGTGACAATATGAAAAGGGTCACGCATGGTGATGAACCATTAATGGTTCATCACCATGCGTTAACTGAATCTGCAGCTCCTCTTGGCGTTACTGAGCTGTATAATGAATTTCAGCTCATTGTTTAGCTGTCGGGCTGCAACTTTACTTTTCTGCTTCACTTTCACTGCTCTCATTGCAATTTCAACAACAAAAAAAGCTCTAAAAACAAACTGCAGTCACAGGTTTTTGTTCGGGTTCAGCCCACTTGACACGCTGCTGTGTTGTGGTATGGCCTATTCAAGTGCTGGAATTTGTTATTTATGTGACAACGCCTGAACGCAACACAGGCTCCGCTCCAATTGAGTGTGTGTAAAGTGCTGTACTGTGCTGCTGTGTGAGCAGCATGTTACACGCTGTCCATTACAATAACTATGTCAGGTAACAAACTGCGTCGGACTCGGGTCGGGTTCCATCAGGAAAATGCGGCCCATAGGGGGGTGTTGCCCAGGGCACCATTTAGGCTAGAACAGCCACTGTTGCGCTGTGTCTGCTGAATGTGTAAATAAGCAACTGTTCATCAACAAGTTCACCATATTAACCTAAAAGGTGATGATACTTCAGTGTTGTGTTCATGACTTGTTTTTCTGCTGCATCCAAGCACGAAAATACAAAAACAGGCAAGCACACCAGAAGCAGCTCCTTTTGGAGATTTTAATCACCACATGAGATGTTTTGGGCATCAGACATAAACAAGATAAGGAGACACACCTTTATATATACAACCAATGGTGTATGGCGTCCAGCACCCAGTATTTATCATTTTTGTATGTGCGTGCTGTTTTTTGAGTCTTCAGTTCGCTGCCTCCAAGTGCCCAAAAAAATCTGTTATTGCAAGTTTCACTATTTTTTTCACTGTTGCCTTTTTCTTTTCCCATAATTATGACATAAATATAAATGATACTAAACCTTACTTATCAGAAACTTTCTTGAAATTGTAACATTACTACTTGCATGGCAATGAAATAGCTACGGAAGCGTATTGCATTCACTTGACAAATAAAAAAAAATCTGTTTTTAGGAGTAATTTTTTCTGTTTTTCGTGGTAATTTTGTTTCTGTTTTTCGGGGAATTTTTTTTCTCAGTTAAGAGAGCAATAGAACAACAGATGCTTTTATTCCTTTCTTGAGAGCTCGATATAATGGAAGCAAACATGACCCGCTTGTTTAGTTTAATCCAGTTTTACTTTGTTTTGGGTTTGAGACACTGGGAGATACTTTTGTCTTTAAGTCATATAGATGGTGTTATCATTAGTTTGTCGACTTTACGCAGGCACCTTACTTGAGTCACCACGTAGCCAGCCTGAATGCATTTCAGATGCATCATCTTGTATCCATGGAGCTTGCCATATGTGTCCAACTGATTCTGGAGAAACACTGCAATGTCCAGCAGATCTGAATGGGCTTTTCGTCTGAACAACCTCAAAGTCTTAAGGTGCCTGCGTAAAGTCGACAAACAAAACAAAAAAATTACCACGAAAAACAGAAAAATAAAAAAATTATTCCAAAAAACAGAAGAAATTACTCAATAAAACAGATTTCTTTTTATTTGTCAAGTGAATGCAATACACTTCCGTAAATGGCAGACCTACTATTGCCTTTGAAAACAAAACAAACAAAAAACAACTATTGCTTCTGTCCCCACAAAGGATCTGACTTTCAGCTTTAAACATAATCGCCCATTTAAGTTCATTGCAACAGGCCTTTTCATCTGAAGCATACAGATAAGGCAACTAATGAGTTTTTGTGATCAAACAGTGATCCAGGTTTTACTTTATCAAGACCAAACTGAAGACAAACCCCATCTTCACAAACAAGATGTAATGGCTGCATGACAGATATCAGAGTTTGCTACATGTCAGACATAAGCAATATCAGTAAATGACCTTGAATAAGCTGAGAGTCATAGTCATTGCTCAGACACGCTGATCTTTTGTACACGATGGTGGTCTTGAAAATGTTTTTTATTCATGGCTCTTATTGTCTGTGACTTCAATGTTTTTTTGTCACTTATACTTTTCATAGAACTGCTTTTTGTTCTTTGTACCCAGAAGGCATTGTGGGTTTGAAAAGCTCTTTGTCTGCTGTTTCTGCAGCAGTGATTCACACATTCACTCTTCACACCTTCACCAATGTCATGAGGCGTGAATGACTTTCTCATTTCTGACACAAATAGATGGTCATAACAGAGGTTCTTAATCCTGCTACTCTGACCCCTGAGGAAGTTCGGCTCTTGTTTTCACTTGCTGTCATTGATGCAATCAACTAAGATGCAAGTCCCTCTGGTCCACAGCAGGGGGAAATTCGAGTACCTTGACTTTTAATATCAGACAGTAAAACAAAGTGTTGCCATAACAATCTCCCAGAAGCTCGAGTGGATGAAATCATGGACCCTGATGAGGTGTCAGATCTGAGACAACCATGAAATTGTAGAAAATTAAGAAGTGAGAACATTTTGTTGCAGTCTGTCCACAGTGCAGCAATGAAAGCAGAAGGTTACTGTTAGCACACCGTTACCTTAAGGGGGCAAGGACGTATATCCACTGGTGATGGGGGGGCATGTCCCCTCACTTTCAGATTACCTTTTTGAAAATGTTCCTCTCACTGTTCAGCCACTATAGTCTTGATAAAGGAAAATAAGAGTTTACAAAAATGTTAATCTGCTTGAGTCTCAATCAGTTTTTTCCATGCACTTAGGGCCATAAGCTGAAGAGCAGCAGCGAGTGATGCAGTGCCTCGCAGGCTACACACACACTAACCTGCCTTCTTGGCAGTAGTCAATTTCAGGGAGGAAGAGGGGGGATGACACCTCACTTGTTAGTAAAATGAACAAGCTTCCTCTCATTAACTTGTCATCCTTCTCCATCCCCTGGGTCCAGACCCAGACGCCATCCTGTCTGGACCCAGGTGGCAACATCCTATGCTGAAAATTAAGCCAATTCAGAGGTGAAGCAAAAACTGCAGTTCTTGAATGATCACTTGAGTCAGTCCCCAGCTTTATAGCAGAAATTAACATAAACAGTAAACAGATTTGGTCTCTACAGCTTATTTCTCCCTGCATGACAACTGTACAGGTGGGGAATTTCTATATATTTTACCCATTTACATTTTATTAAGGGTTAACTTTGCTGACAGCATCCTTGGCTTTTCTTTCAGATCCATCCCTCGCTCTTCCACAGTAGTATGGTATGGTCACTTATGGCTTCAGAAAAAATAAAATAAAACACAAGATGGCGATGGCTGTGATACTGACCTTGAGGCTTCAAGACAAGAGTCCACAAGTGAATGGTTGACATCGCGGTAGCTGCATCCATTATTTTCACTGACCATGTCCGGACCCAAACCGATAACGGATAAAGGATTGAGAATCTTTAGACTACATTTTGACAGTGTTTCTGTTGTAACTGGTGCAAGATTAGGGGACAGTCACACATGAGCAAAATTAAAAACGGCAAATAATTTCCCATTCACTTCCATTCAATGTGAGCAGAGGGGTGGATATATATTTGTGGCAAAGCAAATTTGTATCTTCCCATCATGTGGACTTAAACTTTGATGAACTTTGATGAACAAAGTCTCAGCCTCATCCGGTGACAAAGAAGTATCTGTGGAGGAGACAGTCATTGTTGCCATGTCTAACCAACCAATAGTGTATGATACTGGCCATGAAAAATACAATCTGCCCACATGAGAGATTCTTCCTGGCTGGCAGTGAATCATGAGACAGGCATGCAACAGAAGAAAATGGAAAATGTACCAATAACCTTGCATTTCATAGTATTTATTATCAAGCTAGGAAACATTAGCTAGCAAGCTAGCTTTCTGTGTCCGTTACATCACACACTGCCCACACTCACACACCTTGGCAGGTGATAGTCACTTGCCTACTTCGCTCATGTGTGACCCTTGTAGCACTGATCTACCAGACCAGGAAATCACAGACCAATAGCATGTGATAAACATCTCACGTGATGCTACTCATCCAATCAGATCTGTGCATTCTGATAAGCATTGCGACACAAGTGACTTAGATACACATGTGGGAGAGATGAGGCAAGAGACAGCAGTCCAAGAAATAAGAGCAATTGCAATTGTTGTTGAAGGAAAAAACAGTTTTGTACCCATGCAGTGCGTTTATTTTGAAAGAGACTGTATGCAAACTGTACATTTCCTGTGAAAACAAAAGAGTTGAAAACACACAATGCAAGTAACAGGCTGCAGCTAACATAGCACCCCAGAACATCAACAACAAACGCACCCAGGCTAAGATGCACATCATATGTCGACATAGAAAGTCCATGACCAAACGCTGATATGTGACGAGGTCAGAGTGAGAATGTGTTGGGTTACTATGCGGCCTGAAAGGAATCCCTGCAAATACTAGAAGAAGAAAGATAAGAGAACAAGTGTTTGTCGGCCATCTCTACTTAAATTTGAGGGACGACATCCAAACATCTAGGAGAAAACCTTTACATGGAACTGAAGGACATCTACTGGCTCAAAATAAAGAAGACCTCAAACTAAGTTAGTGCAACACTTTCCCCATACAGACTTTGTGTGGTACAGAAAAAGAACCACTGACTGCTCGTGACAAGGGTTTTGTTAAGCACCTATAATGTGGACCTTTGACTGACACTTCCCATGGGGCTACAGCACCCTATGGACAGGAACATGTCAATTTAGCTCTTTCTCCACAATGTTGGTTGAGTGAAAAGAGGTCCTATAGCCTACCTCCCATGACAGCTCATTGATTGGATGTCAACCTGCTGTGCATGTCTGTACAGCAGAGAGACAGAAAAACAGTCATTACTTGACTTACAGAAAAAGGCACACACATAAAGAAAATATCTAGACAAAAGAAAAGTGGTCATCTCTAAAAATTAAGTTTAAGACTCTAAATTAGTATTGTTTTCAGTGATTCACAAAGGCAGGCAGAAACTTTTAATGAAAAGGGCAAAAAAATAGTTGGAAAAATTACTTTGCATGTAGATAGACTTTATTGTAATTTACATGTGTTACATATTTTCTTGCTGTATTTTTGTGTGGTGAAACAATATTTTCATTGCCTGATATTTTGAGAGATTATTAAAGATTTGTACATTTCTATAAGTGTGTGTCTAATGTATTTTGGGTTCCTGCTAGCTCTATATTTTGTAAAACTGAAACAATAAGTCAGACTTGTAGCTGTGTTTGTGCTGAAAGAAAGGGGTCATCCCTATGTTTCCCGGGTTCTATGTTCCCCACTTACCACCCAAAACGGTTCTATGTTTCCGGGTTCTATGTTCCCCGCTCAACCAAAAAGGGTTCTATGTTTCCCGCTTGGTTGAGCGGGGAACATAGAACCCTTTTTTGTGTAATCCGGGAACATAGAACCTTTTTTTGCAGGGTTAAGCGGGGAACATAGAACCCAGGAAACATAGATACGATCCTGAAAGAAAAAACACACACATGTGGGGGTAAGGACAAATTAAAGGAACATTTAGCTCACAAAATGACGAATTATATATTCAAGGGCATAGGTTTTATTTCAACATTGAGGGGACACATAAGAAAGGAAGGTTTGGGGGTCGTCCCCTATGAAAATGTGAGTGTCAAACTCTTAATTTCCTGCATTCTGGTGAATATTTTTGCACCAATTTATGCATTTTATGCGCCATTTTATACTGTATATGTCTCTGTAATTTCTTCAAAGTAAAAGTCTGCTACTGTTGTGTTTTTATTAGGGAGGGACAAATGCACATGTTCCAAGGGGAATGTGTCACCTTTTGCTGAAACCTCATTATTTAAAACACCCCTACATAAACAGGTGTACACATGGACAAGCAGTAAACCTGTGCTGTGTATGCAGAAGTGTTTTAAATAGTAAGGTTTGGGAAGTACCAAGCATACGACTGGATAAATGAAACACAAGGTGAGTAACTTATGTATAAATGATCATTTTGTGGATGAAATATTCCTTTAAAAGGTGCTCAACAAAGACAAAAATGAACGCACAGAGGCAAAAAATGAGCAAAAAGAATCTGGACTCAGGGTCAAGCTGGATGTTCTCTTAAGATGGGACTCCTTTTCTCTGTGCTGATGGCTAATGCGTAATACATGCTTAGTGCCTCTTATAGTCATTATCCACTGGGGGACACCAAGAGGGAAGGGGGCTGTCGAGCTGGAGGAAGAGGCTTTCCTGATACTCCTGACACACTTGAGAGGTAGTGGCATGCCATTAAAGCTGCAGCTGCTGTAACTTTAGAGATGAGAACCACAGGTGTGGGAAGACAATCAATCGGAGGAGCGACACTACAAAAGGTGTTAAGCATTTGAAAGCCAGCTGCGTCAGTTGTGTTGTTGGCATTAATTTAAACCAATAAAGTTGTCACTGACAAGTCTTTGCTCACAGGTTAGGATGGTTAGAAAAGCCACAGTCTTGACTGGCTGAATTTAGAAAACTTTTGTTGTTTCCTGTTCTGTACAGATAACAGGAGAAAAGCTGCAACCTTGAAGACATTGAGTTGTTGTCATTTGAAGTTAAAGTTAAAAGTAAATGTCAAGCCGAGTCAGCATAACTCCGTGTAGCTTACAATTTGTCAAAGGATTTGGCTCATGACAGCAACAATGAATAAATTCAGACAATTCAGTCTCAGCCCAACTGTCTTGGTTCAGTCTCACAGCTCTCACAACCTTGTGTTGAGCAGCAGCAGGCAGCTGTTTTCAGGAGAAAAACCTCTGATAAACTGACTGAACTCAACCTGCTCAGCCCCAAACAGCAGACAGGTACAGTTGGCGATGAGTGTGAGAACATAGCATAGCATTTTTGTATCAGTTTGAATGAACAGAACAAAAAAGACTCACTGCTGACATTTCTTTGTTCATTCAAAGTTGGACAGTTAGATGTTAAAGACAATAGCATGGTGTGGACAGCAGCCCATCTCTATTTCTTTTGTCTTTCTTGCCCCTCTCTTTGAATGTTACATACAAATAAATGACTCAATAATCTCATCATTGTCTCAGTCCATTTGTCTTTCATCTCTCCTGACAGGCTGCCTAAAGCAAGACACATTTCTATCTGTAGCTGCAGCAGCAGCAGCAGCACCCTGTGAGAATGTATCTGTGAATATAAATGAGCATATTCGCCCTTATGTGTGTTACATCTGTGCATGATGTATGTGTAATAATACAAGTGACAGATGACACAGATTAACATAATGCGATGTGTGAAATTAGCAGGATGTTGAAACAAGATTTAGGCTATATAA
>NC_065510.1:29389117-29391412 GCF_006386435.1 Epinephelus moara | reverse complement strand
GACAATATTTCCAAACTTTTTCATGACTTTTCAAGGACTCATGAAGATTTTTTTTTCTCTCCCCACTTGCCCGGCGGTTTTCAAACATCAGATTCAAACTCTATGTAAACATAATTGGCACACAGGAAGGGAGAGACAAACTGAGGGAGAAAATGACAAAACAATAACAACAGCAATTGAAAATAAAGAATATGCAGTAGGTGTATTTCTTGACCTGAAAAAGCTTTTGACACTGTTGATCACAACTTATTATTAAAAAAGTTATTTAAATATGGAATTAGAGGGGTTGCTTTAACATGGGTAAGTAGTTACCTGAAAAATAGAAGTCAGTATGTTCATATTTATAACGCCAACTCTAATCTGAAGGATGTCACATGTGGGGTTCCACAGGGATCTGTTCTGGGACCACTGCGATTTATATTATACATCAATGAAATATGTGTAATCTCCAAAATAATGAAAACAGTATTATTTGCAGATAATATAAAGCTGATATAAAACTAAAAATCAGTCATTGCCACAAAATATTCAGAATTTGTTCCAAGCAAGAGACAAACACCATAACTTGAGAGGATTGGACATGTTCAATAAACCCTTGGCAAGAACCAATTCTAAATATCACAGCATCACAGTCAAAGGAGTCAAAATATGGAATGAATGTACAGATGAAATGAAAAACAGAAGCACTTTAAACAAATTTAAAAGATTGTTCAAAAACAGTAGATTGCATGAATATGAAGCACAGCTGGCACAGGAACTATCATCCTTCCATGGGTATCCAATCCACACTACAACTAGGTTTTCTAATATCTTATAGTCAGAACCAGAAGTATTCCAGCTCGCATTTGTGACTGTATTTCTTTGATTATGTATGTATGCATGCTAATATGCATCTGTGAATCTATATTTAATTGTAGCAACATTACTTGAAATAAGGGGTAGGTCAAGATAAGTGCATAACTTATACCTACTCCTTTTCGAAGGCTAAGTATTTACCTCTGTTACTATGATTGTTTTTTTTATTTTATTTTGTATGACTGATTACCTTATTGATCNAGGCCTCTGAAAGCTCTGCCACATGTTTTGCATGTAAACAGTCTCTCTCCTGTATATGTGTGACTTCAACTGGAACCTCTGTGCTCAAGTGATGCACCTTTACACGTGTGTGGGTTCTCATGTGGACTGTCAAGTTACTGGCAGTTCTGAAGTGTCTCCCACATGTTTTGCAAGTATACGGCTTCTCCCCTGAATGAGTCCTCATGTGGATTAACAAGGCACTATTACGTCCGAAAGCTTTCCCACATACGTTACAAGTATGTGGCTTCTCACCTGTGTGAGTCCTCATGTGGACTAACAAGTCACCATTACGTCCGAAAGCTCTCCCACATACTTTACAAATATGTGGCTTCTCACCTGTGTGGGTTCTCATGTGGGCTGTCAAGTGACTGACAGTTCTGAAGTGTCTCCCACATGTTTTGCAAGTATACGGCTTCTCCCCTGTGTGAGTCCTCATGTGGACTAACAAGTCACCATTACATCCGAAAGCTTTCCCACATACTTTACAAGTATGTGGCTTCTCACCTGTGTGAGTCCTCATGTGGTCTAAAAAGTGACCATTATATCTGAAAGCTCTCCCACATGTTTTGCAAGTATACGGCTTCTCACCTGTGTGAGTCCTCATGTGGACTAACAAGGCACTATTACGTCCGAAAGCTCTCCCACATACGTTACAAGTATGTGGCTTCTCACCTGTGTGAGTCCTCATGTGGACTAACAAGTCGCCATTACGTCTGAAAGCTTTCCCACATACGTTACAAGTATGTGGCTTCTCACCTGTGTGAGTCCTCATGTGGACTAACAAGTCACCATTACGTCCGAAAGCTTTCCCACATACGTTACAGGTATATGGCTTCTCACCTGTGTGAGTCCTCATGTGGACTAACAAGTGACCATTACGTCCAAAAGCTCTCCCACATATGTTACAAGTATGTGGCTTCTCACCTGTGTGAGTCCTCATGTGGACTAACAAGACACCATTACATCCGAAAGCTTTCCCACATACATCACAAGTATACGGCTTCTCACCTGTGTGGCTGTTCAGGTGTCTCTGCAATTTTGACTTGCACTCAAAAACTTTACCACATACGTCACATTTTAAAGGCTTTTTACCTGTATTTAAGTTGATCACAGCAGAGGTGTGTGGACTGTTACTGTTAATTTCACGTTCATGATGTCTTTTCTCTGCTTGAAGCTCTGTGTTTCTAGTTGATCCTGAGTCTCCATGCTGGTATTCTT
>NC_065510.1:29385373-29386792 GCF_006386435.1 Epinephelus moara | reverse complement strand
TAAATATTTTGAGATAGTTGTCGTACATATTTCTCAGGTAATCACGTGTTTTCTCCCCCACTTCATTCAGTCAAGATCTTAACATTTATATCCACCTTTGCCTCAGGGTACATCCATGGGGGAATCGCACTAACTGGACTGGGCTGTTTGAATTCTAGTGCATCCAATCCATACTTTCTGGCCCATTCATTCCCTGTCCATCCAAACCCACTCCTCTGGAACTTGGAATTTTCCCAACAGTCCTGTATTACTTGAGCTGCGGGGTTCTTTTCCCTACTTCCTTTAAGCTTAATCTAATAAGCTAATGATACTTTCTCTCTCCATAACTCTAAAGGTGTCTCTCCTGCTTCAATTAAGAGAGCATTAATGGGAGTTGTCGTCATGGCTCCTGTGCATACACGTAAAGCTCTGCACTGTAATCTGTCCATTTTTTGCAATGTTGTCTGAGCTGCTGCCCCATATATTAGTATATATTAGGCACAAGTAATGCCTGTTTGTCTGCCCCCCAATCACATCCGGCCACCGCTTTCAATAAGTTTATGACTTTTTACATTTTGTTTCTATGTATTCCACATGTTTTTTCCATGTATATTTACTATCTAGCCATAGGCCCAGATACTTAAATTCAGACACCATCTCTAATGGCTGCCCATACATGTTTAACTTTTCTACCTCAATTTTTTCTCTTATTTGTGAACACCATATAGCAGGACTTATTTACTGACATCTTAAATGGATGTTACACTATGGTTCCCACAGTGAAATACATGAGGTTTTCACGTGTTCCGCTTCCAGTGGTTGGCAATTATAATTTCTAACATCAGTGTCCGGGCTGTAACAAGTAGTCTCAGTATCATTGGTGGCTCATAAAAAGGCAGCAATAACTACACGGATGTCTTTTTTTTTGGTGTTTAAAGGTCCCATATAATGCTTATTCATAGGTTCATACTTGTATTTGGGGTTTGTTCATACTTGTATTTGGGGTTTCTACTAGAACCTGTTTTCACGCTTTAATTAAATAACATATATTCCCCTCGCTCGGCCCTCTCAACCGCCATGTCTCCACTGAAGGAGCATAGTTGGAGGAAGGTTCCTGTAAAGTTACCGGGCTCTGTATGTGACGTAATCGTTGCGCGACCATTTTGACCAGGGCGACGTAGGGATGTAGGGACGCCGTTAGCCGTTAGCGGTGTCTGTAATAACTCCGGTCATGGTCCGTGAAAAAAATATTTTTTCCAGCGGATGTTTTAGTTACAACATGATTGAGCTAACTGGAGTAGTTTCATGTCGTATCCGACAACGGAAGGCTTTTAACAGATGACGTCCTGATGTTAGCTTTGCTGCTGCTGTTAGCTGTCCCTGTCAGCTGATGCTTTCTAGACATCGTGATTTCCCAAAACTGAATAAATACCACACATA
>NC_065510.1:29376196-29385145 GCF_006386435.1 Epinephelus moara | reverse complement strand
AAACTGTGTCTGTGTGAGTGAACATCTTACCCTGTGATGTGCGATGTGGGCAGCGGCTCCAGCCACACGCAGCTCAGCTGCCAAGTAGCCCCGCCCGTTGGAAAGAGTGTGGGATATACCACTACTAGGAATGGGAGGGGGAGAACTAAATCTTTTAAGATTTAAATAGCACATTATTGCGCGATTATAATGAGCACCGCTTACATTGTGCTTTCAATACTACTGCATTGTTTAAAAATTATTAATTGTGTCTCAAATTATTCTAGGGGGGGGGGGTACAGCTTTACTGAAGGGGGAGTCATGTCCCCCCTGTCCCCCCCGGGATTTCCGCCCCTGGTCGTCAGGCTACTTTTACATCTCAAAGCATTCTCACATGTTGTGCAAATAAATGGCTTCTCACCTGTGTGGATTGTGTGTGATGTTTGAAATGTTACTCTGATCGTCAGTGGGACTAAAGAAATCCCGTGCTAACAAAGATATCGTTTTTTTTTTAACTTTACTAAAATCATTAAAGGGTTCATTTTCTGAAGTCAGCTGCTGTAGTGTACCTCCTCTGAATGTGGTCTGGCCAAACTGAGCTCTGGCCAACCTGCATTCTGATCGCGGTGGCTTCTGCATGCATCTACACCTGCAGTAACATTGCATTTTTCCTCATTCAGTCTACAGGCACAGATCACAGATGTAACAGGCACAAGGTAAAAACAGTTTTTCCCACATTCTGGTGTCACTGTTGACAAGTTGCTCATATGCACCAAAGAACACGGTGTCTGCAGTTATAACCAAGGTAAATTTCAGACTTTTTAAGACATTTTTAATCCCACCTTATATGGAATTTAAAACCATCTCATGGCTGTCATACATGCAATTTATTATTGCAATATTCGGAGAAATACAGCAAGGAAAAAAAAATATCTTTCTTCGGTCTGTACAATGATTGTAAACTGTCATTGGGTCTGTCAGGCTGGAGACATTTTCACAGTAATGTGACCAAAGATATCTAAGACCCATTGAATCTGAATTTAAGACAATTTTAAACTTTTTAAGGCCTTATATTAAGAAAACTTTAAATCATTTCAAAGGACCCGTAGACACCCTGACAAAAGATCACAGTAACAGGACAAATCTTCTGGGATCAGTTTATTACTGTGCTCACTGCAAAATCAGTCATACTTTTAATTACAGGTTCCGCTCACATTTTCATGGACAATATTTCCAAACTTTTTCATGACTTTTCAAGGACTCATGAAGATTTTTTTTCTTTCCCCACTTGCCCGGTGGTTTTCAAACATCAGATTCAAACTCTATGTAAACATAATTGGCACACAGGAAGGGAGAGACAAACTGAGGGAGAAAATGACAAAACAATAACAATAACAACAGCAATTGAAAATAAAGGATATGCAGTAGGTGTATTTCTTGACCGGAAAAAGCTTTTGACACTGTTGATCACAACTTATTATTAAAAAAGTTATTTAAATATGGAATTAGAGGGGTTGCTTTAACATGGGTAAGTAGTTACCTGAAAAATAGAAGTCAGTATGTTCATATTTATAACGCCAACTCTAATCTGAAGGATGTCACATGTGGGGTTCCACAGGGATCTGTTCTGGGACCACTGCGATTTATATTATACATCAATGAAATATGTGTAATCTCCAAATAATGAAAACAGTATTATTTGCAGATGACACCAACTTATTGTGCTGTGGCAACAACTTGGAACAGCTTCTGGATGATGTGGAAAATGATTTAAAAAACTAAAGAGTTGGTTTGATTACAATAAACTAACACTGAACTTTCTTTCTCTAATAAAATTTCTTGGAGGAATAATTGATAATAAACTATGTTGGAAACCACACATTAATTATATTAAAAACAAAGTATTAAAATCAGTTGCAATCCTTTATAAAGTTAAAGATCTCATGTGTCAAAAGTCATTATACCTTCTGTACTGCTCATTTATACTTCTATACATAACTAACTGTGTGGATGAACGCGTACAGTGCCAACACCAAACCGATATTTACACTACAAAAAAGAGCGATAAGAATAGTAAACAAGACCACCTACAGTGAACTGTCAAACCCACTCTTTATCAAACTAATAACACCCAAATTTAAGGATTTAGTTGACCTCAAAACTGCACAGATTATGTATAAAGATAAAAATCAGTCATTGCCACAAAATATTCAGAATTTGTTCCAAGCAAGAGACAAACACCACAACTTGAGAGGATTGGACATGTTCAATAAACCCTTGGCAAGAACCAATTCCAAATATCACAGCATCACAGTCAAAGGAGTCAAAATATGGAATGAATGTACAGATGAAATGAAAAACAGAAGCACTTTAAACAAATTTAAAAGATTGTTCAAAAACAGTAGATTGCATGAATATGAAGCACAGCTGGCATAGGAAGTATCATCCTTCCATGGGTATCCAATCCACACTACAACTAGGTTCTCTCATATCACTTACATATAATCAGAACCAGAAGTATTCCAGCTCGCATTTGTGATTGTATTTCTTTGATTATGTATGTATGCATGCTAATATGCATCTGTGAATCTATATTTAGTTGTAGCAACATTACTTGAAATAAGGGGTAGGTCAAGATTAGTGAATAACTTCTACCTACTCCTTTTCGAACGCTAAATATTTACCTCTGTTACTATTGTTTTATTTTATTTTATTTTGTATGACTGATTACCTTATTGATCACCTACATTTTATTCTATTTTATTTATGTTCGAAATAAAGATTTTAAAAAAAAAAAGAAAATAGAAAAAAAAGATGGTAAACAAACATTGTCACACATCGCCGCATATTAAAGCTAGGGGTGTCAAATTATCGCGTTAATTGCGATTAATTAATTACAGTCATATTTAGCGCGTTTTGTTTTTTTAATCGAGTTAATCTAATTTTTAATCTCTAACTTTACTGTGTCTGTGTGCGAGTTGCTTTTTTATAAAATCCGTTTGTAGGCGTTGGGCTTCTTGTGCTTGAGTTGTTGGGGGTGCAAAACAATGGTCAGTCACACCCTGAAGTGGACATTGATTGACTGTCATTGTGTCTCGGCTTGTTTAGCATAAACTGAGAGGCTCCCATTGTAGTTGGGAGGGCAAGGTGAGGAGCGGTGAGTAGCAGAGAGGAGACGTGAAAATGGAGGAGCATGTGAGAGTTGTTGGTCCAATGAATGGGAAATTTACATTTCAAAAACGCCCCGACGGCACCATTGATAAAGGTAGAGTGATATGTCTTCTTTGTAAAAAGGAGTTTGCTTACCACCGAAGCAGTTCAAGTTTAGCCTACCACATCAACGCAAAGCACCCAGTTGTGAGTGCAGCCACAACTAACGTTAGAGGCGAAGACGTTAGCAATTTAGCGAGCCATAGCAAAGCTCTTTGCCAAATGAGCAAGTCTGCGACCGACAGGCTGACGAACGTCCTTGCTAAGTGGATAGCGATGAACTGCAGGNCACAACTAACGTTAGAGGCGAAGACGTTAGCAATTTAGCGAGCCATAGCAAAGCTCTTTGCCAAACTACAATCCAGGAGAACACCCGCGTATGAGCAAGTCTGCGACCGACAGGCTGACGAACGTCCTTGCTAAGTGGATAGCGATGAACTGCAGGCCGATAAACATAGTGGAAGACGAGGGGTTAACAGAGGTGTTGCAAACTGCGTCCAATGACCCATCATACAAGCCACCGTACAGGACAGTGACGGCCAAAATCAGCAAGATGTACGACGGCGAAAAGAAAAACAAACTTGAGATTTTGGTGGAGGATTCGCCCAACTGTGTTGCTATAACCGGAGATCACTGGACCTCAGCTGGCAACCACAGCTATTTGGGGGTGACCGGACACTTTATTGATGGTGAGTGGAACCTCAACTCATTTGCACTGACCGTCATGAAAACAGAAACCAGGCACTTTGCTGATAAATGCGCCGAACAGTTCCTCAAGGTGGCAGATGACTGAGGAATTGAAAACAACATATTCACCATCGGTACCGACAGCGCAGCAAACATGCTGGCTGCTATGAGAGCCCTTCCATACAAGCACATCGCCTGCAATGCTCACATTCTCCAGAGGACCATCACGGTCTGCCTCGATGGCAGTGGGTTTGTCGGTGTACTAGCAAAGTGCGGCAAGAATGTTGGCCATTTCAAACAAAGTCCTGCAAGCACCACAGAGCTTAACCAGCAACAAGTAGCTAGAGCGAGCAACTTATACAAGATGTACCAACGAGGTGGAATTTGACAATCGCAATGGTCTCACGCCTCATACACAACCGAAATGCTGTCCAGGTTACGTTGGACCAACAGAACAACCACAGATTGGTCATGCCAACCGAAGCTGAGTGGGGGAAACTGCAGAGGCTGGAGGTCCTGCTTGAACCATGCAGGTAAGCCCGAATAAACACCTGTCCATTTTAATGAAATGAACTACTGTCACATGTGCAATCTAAAAATGAATGAACATTAGGTAGTTACTTTTAAGGACAATTAAATTGGAAATCAGTTACACTTTATTTAAATATCCAGCTAAATTTATTTTGCAAACTTATCCACCTCTGCAGGTATGTGACTGAGCTGCTGGGTGGTGAGGCCTACGTCTCCTGCTCCATAGTGCTGCCTGCTTTTCGCCATCTGGACCCTGTCATGGACATCACTGATGATGATCCAGCCTATGTGGTGAAGTTCAAGAATGCCTTCCAGAGGGACATGGCAGCACACCGAGCTGATGCCAACAAGACATGGTTCAAGGTGGCCACAGCACTGGATCCTCGTTTCAAGGATTTGAAATGTCTTTGAAGAGAAAAGAGAGAACAGGTAAAGACTATAAGGATAAGCTGGACTAATGAGTCCAATTTAGGCCTACTGCACTTAGTAGTAATGACAATCATTCATTCATCCACCCGTCCATCTATCCATTCATTCATCCACCCACCCATCCCTTCATTCATTCATTCAGATGTGGACCAGTCTGGAGAACATGCTCCAAGCAGCAGAGCCCAGAAGAGCAGCTACTCTCCAGCCCTCCACAGAGGATGATGAACCAGCTCAGAAGAGGAGGAGTGCTCTCCTGCTGGGGTCCGACTCTGACTCAGAAGAAGATGGAGTGGAGTCTGGAGAACTGCAGCGCTACAGAGCAGAGCCCAGCATCAGTATTGATGACTGTCCCCTGCAGTGGTGGTATGCTCACTCAGGAGCCTATGAAAAGCTGTCAGCCCTAGCACGCAAATATTTGGCCTCCCCAGCAACCTCCGTACCTTGTGAGAGACTGTTTAGCCTCGCAGGCCACATAGTGCAAAAGAAAAGGGCAGCCTTGCTCCCAGAAAATGTGACCAAGCTGGTCTGTCTCAGTGACTGGCTGAAGAAGAAGAAATAAGAGGCATGAGGTCAGCGTAGCTGCTATGTCCTCTGTAGCCTACTAGAAGTGATTGCTTGATGTTATTTCAGCACTTTATTTTGCGATGGTGAACAATGTCATTTTTGGTGTGCTAACTTACAGCACTGTGATTGATGGGTCTGTTTTATTTATTTTATATTATCTGAAGCAGAGGAAAAGCAACAAGTTCAGTGTTCAATACTTGTATTGCTCAGAAAAGTGTTCTTACTGTTTTTTAATGTGTTAACTTACAGCACTTTATATGGACCTGATGTTTTATTTTATTTTTTATAGTCTGAAGCATTCTCAGGAAAACAAGTTCAGTGTTCAACAACAGCCCTAATTACAGCAATATTTTGCCCCTTGGTGGTCGAAACTGAAGGTTGCAGGCAGCACTTGGGACTAGTCTAAAATACAGTGGAATGTAAATGGCTAGGACTGCATCTCTTCAAGTCTGTTAAAAACAAATAAATGACTTTATAAAGCCACTTTTTTTTGTTAGGCTATATATCAATCTTTTGATCTGCCACAATAGTGTAATGAATTTAAATGAAAATACCTCAAGTTGAGGGCTTTTCTCAGCAATTTTTAGAGATTAAAAAAGAGATTAATTAGCAGCAAGGGCTAGCGCATTTTGTGGCCGCGGCAGCTAGTCGCGCTGCCAGCTGCCGGATGAGCTGCCTCGCCAGCTGCCACCACCGCGGCAGCAGACGGTATTTCGGCAGCTGCTGCAGCACTACCTCTGTTTTTACTTACTGCCACGGAATGGCAGGTTGTTTGCATGTGTTTATAAACGAAGTTGCCTTTGTCAGCGGTCAATGTATATTAGTTTGTATATTATACAAAGCTAGATCCTCATCATTCCACCTGTTTTAAACTACAAATTGCGATAACGAACTGCCTCACTAGCCTCCGAGGCGCTGTCGAGGCAGCTCCCGAGGGCAACTGACGGTACTTCGGCACTTGCCGGTTACATCTTCAGGTGTTCCCACAGCTGCCAGTGAGTTGCCATGGCAACTGCCACTGTTTTACCTACACTAAGCTATGCCCTTGATGTTTTTAATTTCCAACTATTTTTCAGACCCAGATAGAACACCAGGAGGTCAAGCCAGAGCACTGTTCCCACCTGCTTCAAGACTACAACCCCACCCACCCACAACACGGACTGTTGTGAGTGAAGCCTAGCCTACAGAAGTGTGAAATGCAGAACATCAAAGCTGAAAAACTCTTTCATCCCCTTTGCCATCAGACTCCTGAACAGATGACAGGAGTCACACCCACGGACTCTCTCATCACTGTAGACTACATTTTGCACATAATAATCTGCGCATTTGATTTGCACATTGTAATTTGCACATTGCATTGCTAACATCAGACACTTCACTTTTGTATATACCAGATATATAAGATTTGTATTCTTTATTTATTGTAATTTCTGTTTTTTCATACTGTAATTTTATACTATTGTACAACTCGGCATCAGTGTGGACAGCAAAGAAAAAATTTCGTTGCACAGAGAAACTTGTTTTTTCTTGCTGTACATGACAATAAACACTTTGAATCTCTTGTTTATTGTTTGAAATAGCTCTAAATACATGGGTCATTTTTTCATACTTATATGTCAAAGAGATGGCGCAGTGGGATAAGCAGGCGCCCCATATGTAGGGGCTACAGTCCTCACTGCAGCGGCCCCGGTTCGATTCCCGCATCGGAAGGCCCTTTGCTTCGTGTCTCTCCCCCTCTCTCTGCCTCCATCTCCTGTCTCTCTCTCTAAAATGAGGACTATCAATAAAGGCATAAAATGCCCAAAAAAACAATATTAAAAAAAAGTAAATTTAGCCTTTTAATAAATAAAGTAATGAAAAATAAAGATTTTTGGAAAGTGAAAAGATGTATAGCCTATAGTAACATAGTTATATAGTTAGAATGCATTCATTTCAAATATAGCCTAAAGAAAAGGAACATTCAGGCATGTATGACATTACATGAATACAGGTAATTTTGATCCATGTTGTGCATGAAAGTGCTAATTAGTATATTAGATACACACAAGTACATTAAAAATTCTCCAAACATGACAAGGCCACACACTGGAAAAGAGCGATGTAAGACCTACACAATAAGTTGTTATTCCTGTTTTGTTTTTTTTCCCATGTCTATTACTCCCCCAGACAGAAGACATTATCCAGAGACTAGAAAAAGTCCTGTCAGTAACCGGCACCGTTGCTGAGAAGCAGCTCTTCCTCACGGACGTAATTTTGCCTGAGGTGAGATAAAGAGAATATGTAACAACTTACTTATTAGTACAAGAATACAATTCACAGCATGAAATTCTGAGTAATGGTATCTGTGTCTTAAGAGCTGCAAATGTCAAAAGACTTTGGATATAGATATAGAGATATATCTATTACTCTATGGTACCATTAAATTCTAATATAATTAATCTCTAGCTGTTGGAATCAAAATTATAGTGCTTAAATCTATAAGGAAGAAACATATGTATACATGGCTAAATTCAATATCTTTTAAGTTGACAGTTTTTCTCATAATTTCTTTGGTAGGTTTTGATTCAGTGGCTGCAAAAAAGTCACAGCATGTCCCGATACCAAGCTGAATCTGTGCTTCTGAAGAGCCCATCTTCTAAGGATGACAAAAGGTAAAGGACATTGTGTTTAGGTGTACATGCTAAATCTCTAAATCCATTCTGCCAGTCATGAATCACAGTACTTTTGTAGGTTAAGTTGACGTCACTGTAATGATGGCACCAGTGCATTTACAGATCATATTTTTTACAGACCTGGAGAGATCACAGAAGGTGACTCAGAAAGCATGGATGAGGTAAGACCTTTTCTATCCCAAACACTCACAGCTACAGACCCATTAAATGCTACTGCAATTTCATTATTGAAGTGGCTTTAGTTGCACAAGACAATAAAAACAAAGCTGAGCATATATGATCTCATCCACTCCACACATTTTTTTGTTGCTGAAAGTAACATTGCATCTTACTGTGAAATGCTTTACACAACTATAACTTATTATTTTGCAGCACAGCCTACTTTACTTGCAGAAAGGTGACACATTGTGGTGGAACTTTATTAACATAAAATTATGACCCTTTGGTTTTTTGTTTCTATGAATTGCATGCATGTAAAGGAATAACAATGGAATTATATACAAACCAAGAAGACAAATGAGGTTTAAATTTTATTTCAATGAAACTTAAATAACAGTTAAGTGTGGGGTCTTAAAAACAAGACAAAACAGTTCACAGAAGGAAGTACTGAAATAGTTAACATTACCAAGCTTATGAATGCCACTTTCACATATCGTAAGGCAATATAGCAAATTCAATACTGTGAACAATGGTAGCCTACTTAATAAAGAGTATCTATGAATCTCTGGTTAGGGAGTTTGACGACAATAAAGTAATAAGCATTTCTAATTATATCATCAATTTGTTAATTTGCTGTAAATTATAAGCAAGTTTGAATCATTACTTGGGAATATCAATATACAATGAATACTTTGACCTTGTTTTCTTGTTTACTGCA
>NC_065510.1:29375125-29376045 GCF_006386435.1 Epinephelus moara | reverse complement strand
CATGTCTGACGATTGTAACAAACCAAACCGCATGAAAATCGGTTGAGAATTCAGCGAGTAATGATGATTTTAATCATAAATAGTCTCCTGCCTCAATAGACATACATGCATTAGGCAGCGCGGCTCCACCTGGGCAAGATGGCGGCCACGTTGACGTATCGCTCCAATGACGAGCGCCGTTGAATGCGGCATCTACGTATATATATCTATGGCATTTTGTGGCTGCGGCAGCTAGTCGCGGCACTTCCGGTGGCAGCTCCAGCTGCCGGATGAGCTGCCTCGCCAGCTGCCACCACCGCGGCAGCTGCCTCGGACGCTAGTGGCAGCGTCCGAGGCATCTGACGGTATTTCAGCAACTGCCGCAGCACTACCTCTGTTTTTACTTACTGCCACGGAATGCCAGGGTGTTTGCATGTGTTTATAAACGAAGTTGCCTTTGTCAGCGGTCAATGTATATTAGTATGTATATTATACAAAGCTAGATCCTCATTATTCCACCTGTTTTAAACTACAAATTACGATAACGAACTGCCTCAGTGGGACCTCGAGCTGCCTCGACAGCGGCAGCTGCCACTAGCCTCCGAGGCAGTTGCCTCAGTAGTGGCAGCTGCCTCGGAGGCGAGGGTGGTGGCAGCTGGCGAGGCAGCTCATCCGGCAGCTGGAGCTGCCACTGGAAGTGCCGTGACTATCTGCCGCAGCCACAAAATGCGCTAGCCCTCTCTCTTAATTAGATCAATTAATTACAGATCATAATTAATTAATCTCTCAATTTTTTTAATCTCTTGACAGCACTAATTAAAGCTACATTAAGGCGCCAGCTGCAGAAAATGAATTTGCCATTATGGTACATTATATGGAGGGTTATCCACTGAAGATGATTCTAATAATTTCATTATACACAAACAAGTTCTGTGACTTAT
>NC_065510.1:29367846-29373842 GCF_006386435.1 Epinephelus moara | reverse complement strand
CCACCTGTCCTGTGTAACTTTATTTCAGGCTTCAACACGATATCCAACAGTTTGCGCTGACGATCGATCTCTTCCTCGTACTCGACGATGGTTCTTTGAAAAACTCCCAATATTTCTTCAGCAGCAGCAGTTAGTCGCTCGTTGACAAACTCTCTCAAAGACTCAGCTGAACACATTGTTGTCTAATGTAGGCTACAGTAAATGTGGCTCGAGGTTTAACTCATAGAGTAACCTCCCGAAGTTAACTCTGTCATTTGGGAAACGCGACTGCCGCCTTTGTTTTGTTTACTTCCGCCGGATGTTACACTATTAAGTTCCGACGGTGAAATACATGAGGTTTTCATTTGTTCCGCTTCCAATGGTTGGCAATTATAATTTGTAATATCAGTGTCCGGGCTGTAACAAGTAGTCTCAGTATCATTGGTGGCTCATAAAAAGACAGCAATAACTACACGGGTGTCTTTTTTTTGGTGTTAAAAGGTCCCATATAATGCTTATTCATAGGTTCATACTTGTATTTGGGGTTTCTACTAGAACCTGTTTTCACGCTTTAATTAAATAACATATTATTTTCCTCATACTGTCAACCTGAATGTACTCGTATTCACCCTAAGTCTGAAACGCTCAGTTTGACCACCCGTCTCCTGAAGCTCTTCTCCTGAAAAAGCCCAGTCCGCTTTGATAGGTCAGTTTTATCAGGTCTTGATGGCATTTTAATAAAATGTACTTCTTCAGTCTCCTCATAATGAGACATTGTTCTTCATTCATTTCATGAATGCATCTCCACAGAAGTTTCAGCTGTGTTTATCGAGCTTCAGGTGTGATTTGAGTAAAAAACATTTTAACCACACTCTGCAAACATGTGACTCCTCACTTCCAGAGTTCTTGTGTGTTTTGACCATGAACCAGAACTGACATGTCTCCTACTTGTTTTTAAAACACAAGGCCACTTGACTGTGTGAGATCTTATATGCCTTTTTACTTGAGACGCATCAAAGTTTCTTTTCCTGTAGGTCTTGGAGAGTTATGACATCTCACCTGTGTGGATTCTCATGTGGGTCGTCAGGCTACTTTTAAATCTCAAAGCGTTCTCACATGTTGTGCAGGTAAATGTCTTCTCACCTGTGTGGATTGTGTGTGATGTTTGAAATGTTACTCTGATTGTCAGTGGAACAAAAGAAATCCCGTGCTAACAAAGTTATCGGGTTTTTTTTAACTTTACTAAAATCATTAAGGGTTCATTTTCTGAAGTCAGCTGCTGTAGTGTACCTCCTCTGAATGTGGTCTGGCCAAACTGAGCTCTGGCCAACCTGCATTCTGATCGCAGTGGCTTCTGCGTGCATCTACACCTGCAGTAACATTGCATTTTTCCTCATTCAGTCTACAGGCACAGATCACAGATGTAACAGGCACAAGGTAAAAACAGTTTTTCCCACATTCTGGTGTCACTGTTGACAAATTGCTCATATGCACCAAAGAACGCAGTGTCTGCAGATATAACCAAGGTAAATTTCAGACTTTTTAAGACATTTTTAATCCCACCTTATATAGAATTTAAAACTATCTCATGGCTGTCATACATGCAATTTATTATTGCAATATTTGGAGAATTACAGCAAGGAAAAAAAAATTTTTTTCTTCGGTCTGTACAATGATTGTAAACTGTCATTGGGTCTGTGAGGCTGGAGAAATTTTCACAGTAATGTGACCAAAGATATCTAAGACCCATTGAATCTAAATTTAAGGTGTATTTCTCGACCTGAAAAAAGCTTTTGACACTGTTGATCACAACTTATTATTAAAAAAGTTATTTAAATATGGAATTGGAGGGGTTGCTTTAACATGGGTAAGTAGTTACCTGAAAAATAGAAGTCAATATGTTCATATTTATAACATCAACTCTAATCTGAAGGATGTCACATGTGGGGTTCCACAGGGATCTGTTCTGGGACCACTGCGATTTATATTATACATCAATGAAATATGTGTAATCTCCAAAATAATGAAAACAGTATTATTTGCAGATGACACCAACTTATTGTGCTGTGGCAACAACTTGGAACAGCTTCTGGATGATGCGGAAAATGATTTAAAAAAACTAAAGAATTGGTTTGACTACAATAAACTAACACTGAACTTTCTTTCTCTAATAAAATTTCTTGGAGGAATAACTGATAATAAACTATGTTGGAAATCACACATTAATTATATTAAAAACAAAATATAAAAATCAGTTGCAATCCTTTACAAAGTTAAAGATCTCGTGTGTCAAAAGTCATTATACCTTCTGTACTGCTCATTTATACTTCCATACATAGAAGTGCCAGAACCAAACCAGTATTTACACTACAAAAAAGAGCGATAAGAATAGTAAACAAGACCACCTACAGTGAACCGTCAAATCTACTCTTTATCAAACTAAAAACACTCAAATTTAAGGATTTAGTTGACCTCAAAACTGCACAGATTATGTATAAAGATAAAAATCAGTCATTGCCACAAAATATTCAGAATTTGTTCCAAGCAAGAGACAAACACCACAACTTGAGAGGATTGGACATGTTCAATAAACCCTTGGTAAGAACCAATTCCAAATATCACAGCATCACAGTCAAAGGAGTCAAAATATGGAAAGAATGTACAGATGAAATGAAAAACAGCAGCACTTTAAACAAATTTAAAATATTGTTCAAAAACAGTAGATTGCATGAATATGAAGCACAGCTGGCATAGGAACTATCTTCCTTCCATGGGTATCCAATCCACACTACAACTAGGTTTTCTCATATCACTTACATATAATCAGAACCAGAAGTATTCCAGCTCGCATTTGTGACTGTATTTCTTTAATTATGTATGTATGCATGCTAATATGCATCTGCTGGGAACATAAATTTGGGCTTCACATGGAGGCACCAAATATGTAGGGATTTAATTGGCTATTGGAAATAATTAATAATTATTGTCAATAATTAATAATCATGTCAAATAATGTGACTTAATTAACATTAAACCACCTCGTGGGGCACCATTCCCGTAAAGGGAAAAATGATAGCCAGTTAAAGATATCAGTCTCATAAAATAGGTTAAACTATTAATTTGGAGTTTGATTAATAATTAAATTAATGACAACAACCAAAATTAACAGTTGATTAATAATTAAATTAATGACAACAACCAAAATTAACAGTAACGCCTGAAGGATTTCGGAGTTATTGACGCAGCAGAGGTTGACTATTCATTCACTCTTGTGCAACATTAAACAGAGAGCAGGTATGATTCCAAAGAATTATATTTATTCACAAACTAGCAAAGCAAACCAAAACACACAAATTCTAACTAACTATATACAAGATTGGTGTGTATATGTGTGTGTGTGTGCGCAAGAGAGAAAAGAGAAAGACAAAGGCGGGTGTGGTGATCAAGGAGCCGTTTGGCCTACAAAACAAAATGGTTGACAACAGGGAACTACAAGATGGCCGAATCAAAGCTGGCTTCAGGTCGGGGGAGGTGTCTGTCTGACCGTGTGATCAGGACAAAGACAAAGGAAAAGAAGCGGGAACTTTGAGATACCTGTTTGGGTGTAGCTCTGTTGAAAGCCTATTTGTTAATGAGTCTATGTGAATGTGATATGGGTTGCAAACAGTCTGGATTAGTGCAGAGATTGTTTAGTTGTGTGCAAGAATCTGCTTGTGAACAGTATTAGCAAACTAAACACTTAGCTTTGGCGAAGCCAACTAATCAATGACCTAACTGCAATCTATCACAACAATAACTCAATGACAGCATTAAATCACATACAACAAGTTGAACAGTCTTGCTTAGCCTGTAAAGCTGTGATAAACTATGCCCAGTTGTTGCATTACTGATCCTTGAATGGATGGAAGAAAGAGTCACTTGGTGGTGTGCTGCTCTGTTAGCCGGCAGAAGAAGGCTGGGAGATGGTTCCAGGTGCAGTCTTTGTTGTGTTTGTTCCAAAGGTGAAAACTCAGAGGAAGCTGGTTGCTCAGGGTTTAGCAGAGTTAGACGCTGGGTGCTAACTCACCTGGTTCTCTTCGTTGCTGGAACACTAGTTGCAAACCTTGTGTTTGCAAGACAGTCTATGATCAATTGCCCTCCCTTTAGTGGTTTGGGCTATGGAGCAAGAGTCTGGGCCTCTGTGCTGGTCCAGGCTCCAGCTGCTCAGCAGCTGGAGCAAGAGAGAGAGATCTGTTGGAAGGGAGCAGACCTTGTACAGATGCCTGTGACATCACAGAGTCACATGTCACTGTAAAAGTCCTGTCCAATCAAGTTGTGAGACTTGTGTCTCACTGAGGTGTGAGGTGAGACCTCCTGTGGAGATGGATGTCACCTAACTCTCTTTGTTTGAAGACAAAGAGCATGCAGAGGAAAAAGCCTTTAAATAACCAGTGATGATTTTACCAAATGATAAATCATCTGTGGTCCTGTGAATCCCAACACATCTCTGAATCTATATTTAATTGTAGCAACATTACTTGAAATAAGGGGTAGGTCAAGATAAGTGCATAACTTCTACCTACTCCTTTTCGAAGGCTAAGTATTTACATCTGTTACTATGATTGTTTTTTTATTTTTATTTTGTATGACTGATTACCTTATTGATCACCTACATTTTGTTCTATTTTATTTATGTTTGAAATAAAGATTCTAAAAAAAAGAAAAAGAAAAAAAGATGGTAAACAAACACTGTCACACATCAACGCATATTAAAGCTACATTAAGACGCCAGCTGCAGAAAATGAATTTGCCATTATGTTACATTATATGGAGGGTTATCCACTGAAATCATTCTAATTTCATTATACACAAACAAGTTCTGTGACTTACAATGATTTTGACTAATTCCGTGAATTTTCCAGGATTTCCATGACTCTTGCAAGTATAAAATTCAAACTTTAAAGCAGTCTCCTCCTTTTGTTCTTTATCTCACTAGTTTAACTTTTCCAGACCTGCAATTTAATTAAAATTCAGGATTTGGACTTCACTCCCCACTTTTCTTAGCATGCTTTATAGAAGAGGCCTCTGAAAGCTCTGCCACATGTTTTGCATGTAAACAGTCTCTCTCCTGTATATGTGTGACTTCAACTGGAACCTCTGTGCTCAAGTGATGCACCTTTACACCTGTGTGCGTTCTCATGTGGGCTGTCAAGTGACTGGCAGTTCTGAAGTGTCTCCCACATGTTTTGCAAGGATACGGCTTCTCCCCTGAATGAGTCCTCATGTGGATTAACAAGACACTATTACGTCCGAAAGCTCTCCCACAAACGTTACAAGTATGTGGCTTCTCACCTGTGTGAGTCCTCATGTGGACTAACAAGTCACCATTACGTCCGAAACCTTTCCCACATACGTTACAAGTATGTGGCTTCTCACCTGTGTGAGTCCTCATGTGGACTAAAAAGTGACCATTATAGCTGAAAGCTCTCCCACATACGTTACAAGTATACGGCTTCTCACCTGTGTGAGTCCTCATGTGGACTAACAAGACACCATCACGTCTGAAAGCTCTCCCACATACGTTACAAGTATACGGCTTCTCATCTGTGTGAGTCCTCATGTGGACCAACAAGACACTATTATGTCCGAAAGCTTTCCCACATACGTTACAAGTATACGGCTTCTCACCTGTGTGAGTCCTCATGTGGACTAACAAGACATATTTACGTCCGAAAGCTTTCCCACATACTTTACAAGTATGTGGCTTCTCACCTGTGTGGGATTTCAGGTGTCTCTGCAATTTTGACTTGCACTCAAAAACTTCCCCACATACGTCACATTCTAAAGGCTTTTTACCTGTATTTAAGTTGATCACAGCAGAGGTGTGTGGACTGTTACTGTTAATTTCACTTTCATGATGTCTTTTCTCTGCTTGAAGCTCTGTGTTTCTAGTTGATCCTGACTCTCCATGCTGGTATTCTTCCTCATCTTGGCTCTCAGCTACATGAGAGTTGTGAGAGAGCAGCTGGTGGTCACTG
>NC_065510.1:29322701-29367563 GCF_006386435.1 Epinephelus moara | reverse complement strand
GTAACTTTATTTCAGGCTTCAACACGATATCCAACAGTCTGCGCTGACGATCGATCTCTTCCTCGTACTCGACGATGGTTCTTTGAAAAACTCCCAATATTTCTTCAGCAGCAGCAGTTAGTCGCTCGTTGACAAACTCTCTCAAAGACTCAACTGAACACATTGTTGTCTAATGTAGGCTACAGTAAATGTGGCTCGAGGTTTAAATCATAGAGTAATGTCTTTGTTGTGTTTACTTCCGCCGGATGTTACACTATTAAGTTCCGACGGTGAAATACATGAGGTTATCACGAGTTCCGCTTCCAATGGTTGGCAATTATAATTTGTAATATCAGTGTCCGGGCTGTAACAAGTAGTCTCAGTATCATTGGTGGCTCATAAAAAGACAGCAATAACTACACGGATGTCTTTTTTTTGTTGGTGTTTAAAGGTCGTAGTAATAGCAGTAATCCAGTATGTTGGTTGAACAACGAACCTCATTTCCGGTTTTCCCATTTTTTCATCAAAACAAAAGCATGCATTTCCTCAGTCCATATAAAACAACGCGAATAAAAACATTTATAAGCCTATATAGTGTCATTGTGACCAAATTGATCAAAATCTACCCAATTTCAGCTATGTTTATTGACGGAAAGCCATTACCACAGTCAATACATGCGTTTATTTTTTTAGTTACAAACCGGAAATAGCGCTTGTAGTTTTTGTTACTTTATAGCACTACTGTAACGTGCAGCAGTTCCTGTGAAACGTGTTTTTAGCCTCTACAGGGCCAGAATAACATGCATGTGGAAGCTGCAGGACAAATAACATCTGGTATGTAATCATATTTTTCTTGTAACTATTCTCAAGCGTGGGCCCAACCTGTACATACTCTCAATTTATAATGTTATAGCTGTAACTTATTCTTTAAATATATTAGCTAGCTAGAAAGAGTGTAGTGTTTCCTGTGTAACTTACTCTTAACTCACTCTTTAGTTTAAATGAGTTTAGTTCACTGTTTCATTGTGGAATGTGCCACACTGGAATCAGTTCACTTAGCCTACACCTGCAAACAAAATGCTTTAACTTACTGTATTTTATTTACTAGACAGTTTCAGCACTAATAAAGCAAACACCTTATGATACAGTCACTACTAGATATGCTTTTAATGCACATGTCCTCCTAATAATGGGATAAAGTACCATAGAATTTAAGCCACAACTTATCCTATTAATCACTGTGTTGCTTTACAGCTTAAGTAATCAAATCACCAGCATGTTATTCTACATATTCTGATAAATAAATACATAAAATAAAACTAGGTTTTACCTGGTGAAGGATGAAGTTGCTCCAGAATATCAGTTAGTCAAGTAGTTGCTGATTGGACTGAGTAATTTTTGATATTTTTCAATACTTATGCCAATATAATAGGCTACCTATACTAAAACATAACTTGTTTCAGTGCCGCACATTGAGGAATATATTTCTATATTATTTTTTACACAAACCCTGCTCTGTTTTTTGTCTCAGACGTCTATGATGGAATTTACCTGCAGAATTACTTTGAAGCTTCTTTTCTTCATCTCCTTCTCGGTGTTTATTGTTTTTATTGTTAAGTTTTTATGTTTTCTTAATACAAAGCAGCTGCTTCTAAAATACAGTTTAAGATTATAATTTTAATAAGGAAATACCTGATCAAAGAATAAGTTAACAGCACTTACAGCATAATTGGCAGTTTTGATATTTGAAGTTACAGACACATTTTAGTCAATTTCTAAAAAGTATTGAGCTTTAATTCAAAGACTAGTCGGCCAGACACAGGACTTCCTGTTCTACCTTCATTTAATTAAATCTTAGACGTACATAAAGTCCTGCTTAAATGATAGAGCTTCTGGATGATGTGGAAAATGATTTAAAATAAACTAAAGAGTTGGTTTGACTACAATAAACTAACACTGAACTTTCTTTCTCTAATAAAATTTCTTGGAGGAATAATTGATAATAAACTATGTTGGAAACCACACATTAATTATATTAAAAACAAAATATCAAAATCAGTTGCAATCCTTTACAAAGTTAAAGATCTTGTGTGTCAAAAGTCATTATACCTTCTGTACTGCTCATTTATACTTCCATATATAACTTACTGTGTGGAGGTGTGGGGGAACACGTACAGTGCCAACACCAAACCAATATTTACACTACAAAAATTCCTGTTCTACCTTCATTAAATTAAATCTTAGACGTACATAAAGTCCGGCTTAAATGATAGAGTTTGACATTTGACAGTTAGGAGACAAAGTCATTTCAAATGTCTTTTTAAAAAAATCTCCCAGCTTAAACATGGAGCCTTCAGCAGCAGCAGGATGCAACGGAAAGAAAAGAAAGAACACCGCCCCCACAGCACACGAGGAAGCCAAGAGATTAAAAATTGGTCAGGAAAGTGAGGAGACGCCGGAGTATGGACATTCCTCCCGCTCACCGCAGATCTCTGTGCTGCTCGACCGCCTTCAACAACCAATTACACCGAATGAGCTGACAGAGCTGCTGCATTATGCCGCTCTGGGGAAAACAGGTGGCATTAAACAGCCCAGGTAATGACTGTGGCAGTATGGTGTAATCTACTTCATCAGTTCTATCCAAATAACTCTCTGTAATGCACTTTTACTGTGTCCCTGTGCTCCGGCAATAATCTAAATGATCCTTTTAAAGTCTACACCACTTAAACTCTCAAAGTCTTCTCATCTTCTTCCCCCCTGTGTCTCCTGTAGTTGGTGTCGCCTCCACCATCAGAGGAAGATTAAAGCTGTGAATGTGGTGATCGTGGAGGGCCTGACCCAGAGTCACTTTTACAAGCACTACCTCAGCTTGCGACACCTCAGGACCAACTACACCACTGTAAGAACAAGAAGAGATGTATACATATATGGATGGTGTCAGTGTTTTGGGTTAACACTGATCCTTGTTGTTTATCTCACTGGATTAGAGGGTGACTTTTACTCCATCACCTACCGACCTGGTGTCAGGAATCTTCAGCAGTGAAGTTCCTAAATCGGATGGTACATCTTTTTCTCAAAGACAGAATGAGAGCAGTAAATTGGACAAAGGTGAGAGTCATGTGTGGATGTGTTTTGAGTGTCGACTTTGGTTGTCAAAACATGATGATGTAGCCCACACAACTTTACCGTTTCCCAGTTTTTTTAAAGGCTGCTAAAGAGTTAAATGTTTCAATATTTCCTGGACTTTTTAATTTGTTGTGTGTGACGTAATGAACAATGATTGTTTCATATCCTCACTTTAATCGACTGTTAGTCAAAATAATCTTATTGTGTGTAGTTAATGATCCTCTGAATGCTCTAATTTTCATCCCTAGAATATTGTCACGTTATAATATTGTGGCATGCAGTCAAAACATTACACGACTCAGCAGTAGTTTTGTTTTCTCCCAGAGTTTCTACTCTTATTGTTTATTGTGTGTGTGTTATTGTGCACTGCTGCAGCACTGTGGTGTCACCCAGTAATCACCAAGTTTGGGACACAGAAGAGAGGACTGACTGCATATGTTCTCACTGAGGAGGAGATGATCAAGAGACACTACCCACTCAAAGGTGACTCTTTCTTTTTTTATTACATCTGCAGTAAGCAGGATAAATGAAGTATTTCCTTGCTGGATGCTTTCATGTTTTTTTGTTTTTTTTTTCTTACTGCCGACTGTATCTTAGAAATCATGGAGCTGTGTTTTCCCTGTCCTCACTAAAATGTGCACCTAGATTTTCCTACTATAGCTACATTTTTTTAATCAAAAGCTCAATTTTTGGGGGTCAAAACTTGTGCTGGGTTAGTGTGGATGTGGTCTCACTCTTTCTTGGTTGCTTTCTGTGTCTCCATCTCTGTGATCTCACTTCTTTTTTGTTTCTGTTTGCACAGGAATGCCAGGCTTTGAGGAGTTTGTGTGCACAGACAGTGTTGACAGCGTGACTGACAGCAGCCCTCTGTATGGGCTTGACTGTGAAATGGTGAGATGCTCCCGGTTATATTTTTCATTCCCATTTTTCATTGCAGAATCCAGTTATGTATTTTCAAACAATCAATACAGCAGTATGTGCTGTGACAAATCCATGTGTCATACATAATGCAGTGTTGCACAAGTGCAGTGTTCTTGATACGCCAGTTTTACAGTTCCATTTTAAGTGATATGTTATGAGTACACCGGCTATACCATTGCATCAAGTTTAAAAAACAAAAAGTTTCCCTTTGGAGAAGTCTGCGTAAACGATCCCCACCTCTAATGGGCACCTGTATTGATTCTCAACCTTCTATCCTCATTAAAGAATCATTACTCTTGTGTACCTCTTTAAAGTGTTTGGCCATGGAGTGGTCTTCCTAATCGCATATTTATGTTCTGACAGTCTATCTTTTTGTGCATCCTACATAAAAACAGTTGCATGGGCATGTTAGACCAAACCATGTCTAAACTGTCAAACAACCTGTTTTTTATGTCCTCTCCTCTAGCGCAGACTCCATTTATTCAGTATTTCTCAGCCTCTTATAATGGTGATATTATTTCTTTTGTGGGTTTTGTGAGAAAGATGTTTAAAAGAAGTTTGTGCCTTGAGTTATTTGAAGGTTTCTATCCCTGTTCCAGCTGTTAACCAGTGTGTCCATGTTGTGTTTCAGTGTCTAACAGAAAAGGGAAATGAGTTGGCTCGTGTCTCTCTGGTGGACAGTGATGGAAACTGTGTGCTGGATGAGCTGGTGAAACCTCAAAACCGAATCCTCAACTACCTCACCAGGTACACACACATACGCACACACACTCACAGACATACACTTATGTATTAAAGCAAGCACATTTTCAAGTAGTGTTTCTATTTTACACCTGTTAAACACCAACGCAGCATTGTAGCAACCACAAAACTCACAGACCAAGTCATTAATTTTTTATTTTTTGTAACCGCTTATCCTGTTGGGGGTTGCGGGGAGTTGGAGCCTATCCCAGCTGACATTGGGTGAGAGGCAGAGTAAACCCTGGACAGGTCGCCAGACTATCACAGGGCTGACACATAGAGACAGACAACTGTTCACACTCACATTCACACCTACAGACAGTTTAGAGTCACCAGTTAACCTGCATGTCTTTGGACTGTGGGAGGAAGCTGGAGTACCCCGAGAAAACCCACGCTGACACGGGGAGAACATGTATCAGTACTCATGGGAAGCTTCTCGTCCAATCACATCACTTGATCAGATTAAAATGTTATAACACATTTTTGTTCCCCATGCTGCTGGGTCCCTTCTGACAGGTTCTCTGGTATTACCGCAGCGATGTTGCAACCAGTCAAAACCACCCTGCGAGATGTCCAAGTAAAGCTCAGGACGTTGTTGCCGAGCGATGCAGTTTTGGTGGGGCATTCACTCAACAACGACCTCATGGCTCTGAAAGTGAGTTACTACTGACAGTTTGATTTCTGCTTGTAACAATGTTATCATCAGGACAAGGTTGAGTCCTGAGTTAAAGATGTTACAGATTACTGAACAGATTTTTGTTGCAGAACTTTTCCTCTTTCCTCTCCCATTAATCATCTCATGATCCGGTGAAATGTATCTTGCCCTCCTTTGGAGAGGCTGGGCCCTTAGGCTGAAAACCACGGGACTGAAATACAATATTGTAATAAAGTGGTGTATAAAAGTAAATCTCTGGTGTATCAACTTAAAAAGCTTTGTACAGTAAGTTAGGAACTTTATTGTCCAGTATAAGGGAATGTTTTTGTACCTTTACCACACTCAAAAAATTAATAAACAGACACTGGGAGCACCAGGAACAAGATATCTGTCAGTAACTCATATCAGTTGTTTAATAAAAAGGCAGAGAATTACATTGTCAAAAATGTCAGTATTTCAAGATTTTAAAATAGTGATTTTATTCCCTTCATGTCAGCAATCATTTTAAAGTAGTCACAAAAGTTTGAAGTTTCGCCCTGTATTGTGTTTGTGTCCCTGCAGCTGATCCACCAGCATGTAATCGACACTTCGCTGCTGTACAGGAGAGAGTTTGGGCAGAGGTTTAAGCTGAAGGTCCTGGCTGAGACAGTGCTGAAGTAAGCTGAGTCTGTCTGTGTCTCCCCCGTCTCTCTGTCTCTCTCACCCAGCACGGCTTATAATTAAATTTTCCACTTGTGTCCCAGGAGGCAAATACAAACTGAAGAGAAGAGGGGTCATAATCCCATTGAGGATGCCGTGGCAGCCCTGGAACTGGCTGAGTACTTTATTAAAACAGGACCACGTCAGGTGACACATCGCTTCCTAACACACACACACTTACGCACACACATACAATTTATATAACTTGTTCTGTGTGTGCCCGCCGTCAGGTTGTAGAACTTCATCTGGAGGAGCTGTGGGGATATACAATCGTGGAGGAGTCCACTGACTGTGCACCTGCACCCACACCAAGTCTCAGGTGCACTACATTACATAATCTGTACACCTCTTTCCACTCTTTACATCTGACTGTAGTTATTCAAACCATGTCCAGACTTAGTCAGATGAACTGTATCTTTACTCTGGGTTTTTGCCTCCATGATGGGTCAGCAGTTTCCACACCTCAGGATGGAGCTTTTAAAAATGCTCCCCATGGTGGATCAATACGAAATACAGCCCTTTGCACTGGTGAAATATAGCTTTTGAAAATGTCTACTCAAATGTCTATGATTTAGTTGTCCCATGGAATCATTTCAGCTACAGCACAAGGGTGTATGAGGTTAAACACCATCATTGAATCTAAAATAATAGACTTGTGGGAGAAATACATCTTCTGTCACTACTTAGAGCTTTAAAATCCGATCAGTAAATCTATACAAGGATTCTGTTCTACATTCACAATGTGAAACTCATCTCATCACATGTTCTGCTGCAGTTATATCTGACATATTCTCCGTCTTTATTTCTCCTGCAGGTTTTCTGACATCCTGCAGACACTCGGCCGGTCAGTAGCCTTTATGGGAAAGCGTTCTGACATCACCCTGGATCCTTCCAATCAGCTGTGGCACAGCTCTGACAAAGAGGTGAGATGAGAAGTTTTCTGGAACCGTCTACTGCCTCCTGACCTTTAAATAACCTTGGTTTTCTACCCAAAATATGTATTGATCTGTTTTTTATTTGTGGTACATATAAAGCAAGTTGTAATAAATGGTTTGCTGGTCTCCATTCAGATGTGAATATCTTCAAGCATTTGGTTTTTGTGAATAATCTTTGCTGGAAATTCTGCCTGATTTGATTACAAACTATAAAGTGACAAAGAGATGAATGAAGTTGTTCTTTTTGTCCAAGAGATGACTTAAATTATCATCACCCCATCAGGATGGGATTGTGCGTTCGGTCTGTCCGTAACTTATCTTGCGTACTACTGGACCCATCAGCCTAACAATATTTTGTGCACAGTTGTGACTGCGACATCAGCAGTGATTTGGGCATTGTGCCGGTCCGTTTTGGTAAAAAAAAAAAGGAGCTGAGCCAGAAGGCAAAGCTCTCGATATAGCAGCCCCTCTGTGTTCCAACCCTCACCTGTGGTCATGAGCTTTGGTTGATGACCCAAAGAATGAGACCGTGGATAGAAGCGGCCAAAACAAGATTTGTCTGCAGGTTGACTGGGCTCAAGTTCAGAGATAGGGTGAGGAGATCAGACATCTAGAGGTAGCTCACGGTAGAGCCGCTGCTCCTTTGCTTCGAAAGGTGCCAGTTAAGGCGCTTCAGGCAAAGGCCAGATTTTTTGGGCCATGACAAAAGCAACATTTTTCCCTTCGTCGTGGCTCAAAAACTGACATCCATAGAAAAGCTTGGTCCCATTTTGAACCGGAGCATCTGCGGATTAATTCCATACCCGATATGTTATGATCCACTAAAATTAGACACGATGCGAGAAGTATAAATTCCCATTTTTGTTATCTTCGCCACCATATTGACTGTAAGAGAGCTGGAGGGACAGTTGGGTGAGATTCAACTCTTCTTTGTTTGGGAGGTGAGGAAAGGTTTTATTGGACGTTGTGTTTGAGGTTTGTCTCCATAAAGCCTGCCTACTCTGGTTATACCTTGATAATGTAACCTGTATATTGTGTCCTTTTACTTTACTGTCATGCATACATGCTGGACACAAAGCCTATCCTGCACTCCCTGTTCCCCAGACACACCTGTTATATACTATTGGTGAATATATGTGAATTGTAGCCCTTTTCCTCTTTTTCCTCCACTCACTATAAGTCCTGCACCTTTCTTCTGTTTCCTTTACATCCTCCCTTTAACTCCCTCCTTTCCCTCTCTCTACCTCTTTTACTTTATCTCGTCTCCTTCAGGTGCTGGCCTCTTTCAGGAGACAGACCAAGTGTCCGTTCCTCTCAGTGCTCCAGTTCTCTTCCCTCTCTGACCATCTCAAGAAGTGCGTCCCTTATCAGGAGCACCAGCACCAGAGGGTGAGGCATTCATTCAGAACGTCTGATGAATTTGAAGTGTCCGAGTGTTGTTTTAACGTACTGCTTAATCTGTGTGTTTATCCTGCAGGTGTGTGCAAACCTTCGAGATATGTGTGTGGTGTTTGCCGGGCCCTTCCCTGCAGGATTCTTGGAGAGAGAAGTGAGGCGGCTGTTTTGTTGCTGTGGACCGGTTCAGAAAATCAAAATGTTGCAAACCGCAGTCAGGGTATATCTCACCTACATGATCCTTAGTTTACAATTAATATACTGTGTTTGTATTTCTGTCACGGATGAACACATCATCCACTGAATACCTCTTAAGACGTGGTTATAATTACTGCTTCAGTGCGTCTTAAAATAGAACTGTAAAAGCTGTTTTCCCTGCTCTTGGATGTGCTCTATTAATCTCACCTATATTTTCTGACAATGTTTGGTCTCCAGGTTCATGCAGAGGTAGAGTTTGAGCTGCTGGAGGGAGCTATGCTGGCTTTAAAAACTTTGAATGGACTTAATGTGCAGGGACAGTCAATCAAGGTAACACTCTTCCCTTTTACTGTCACTTTTTCCCTTTACATTATGGTTAAAGTTATTTCAGAACCTTTGTAGTCGGCTGTATCTCCAACATGTGTCTCTTGTGTGTGCCTTTTCTAGGTCCAGAGACCTGTCTACGAGTCAATGCTAGACTTAGATCTGACTCTTGATGCTTTGATGGTTGACAGTCTCAATGCCAGTCACCTCTACGCTGTGAAATTAAAATCCAGTATGGTTGAGGGCATACACACTCCTGTAAGGGTCAATGGACACACGTCAGAAGCCAAATGTTTGGACATTACATTGGATAAAACAGCTAACAGGTTGCCCCCAGCAAAAGTAAACGGTCAACAGTTGCAGCCTGCAACCATCACAAAGTCTAAACTGTCTGAGGAGATGGTCAGAGAGACATTTGGTCACTTTGGTTCGGTGGAGAGAGTCGTCCTGCCTGCCAAACACGGAAAACATGCAAGACATGGATACATAAGTGAGTTAAAAGTTATTATCTCTTGCCTCATATGTGTGGAGTCCGAACAGTTTCTAACATGTGTCTGTGGTTGACAGAGTTTGAGAGCTCAGAGGGTAAACATGCGGCCCTCAGCTCCTCCGAGGATCTTCGTAAGGAAAACTACCTCATCTGTCCATCCCTAACTCCACCCCACTTACCCTCGTGGGTTGCCATGACAACACCAATCACCATGGAAGATCCTGACATGGAAGCAGCAGAAGACGAGGAGAGGACCCACATGCACAACAGGTCTCAGGTAGGACTCCAGGTGGTTGTCACGCATTCCTAGGGATGAGAATCAAGAACCAGCTCCAGATCTTAATTGTCTGTCCATTAGAATCATTTGCTGCTAAATCCTTTTATTGATGTCAGCATGTTTTAAGTCGTGCATTGCAAAACTGACGTCAAACTCATGTGTCTACCTGCTGGAAACTTGCAACATGAAGGAGTCATGGCGGAGAAAAGGAAACGGTTCCAAATGAATAAAGAATCGGACCAATACGCAGGATCCCTGATGGTACTGGTATCAATAAAATCTTACCAGTTCTCATTCCTGCACATTCCCAAAGTCACTGTTTTGAAAAAGGAGTCAGTGCCAGTGAAAATGGCTGCTGTCTGTGTTGTGTTCAGACAGTTTAATCTCTTCTGCCCCACTGGTGTTGAGACTCTGAAGAATAATCGGCTCTCCATTTTTCATCCATCTGGAAATGTTTTTTCAGCCACACGGGGGTACTGGTGTAGCTGTAGTTTTATATACTTACTTTTATACGGTTGCTTGAGCATCACAGTTACCTTTCAGCTGGCAGGCTCAGCCGATTCTCAGTAGATATTTTCTAGACAAAAATCTCAGAGAGAGAGCTGAGCTTTTAATATTTAGGCTGGCTTTGTGTGTCTAATTTTGGTCTGTCTCGCTTTCTTAAAGAAAACATTCAAATCTGAATGTTTACACACACAGAGAAAGTGACAATGCTTTTGGGCTGGTTGGAATTCAAGCACAATGCAGAGAGTTGTGAAGTGCACATGAGGCAGAGTAATTGCTGCGTTTGTGATCTGATCTTTCAGACCCTTACAGTTTATGATTTAGATAGAGAGAAAGATAGAGAGGAAATAGAGGAAATTCTTTTCCCCAGCTGGTGGTGCATGCAAAAACACAGAATTAATACACGAGAGACAAAACGTGGGTTGGTATTAAACACAAGAAAGACTTAAAAGAGCTTGTGTAGCTGTGGGAATAGAGCTCTTGCTGATACGGGCCTTTCTACACATGGGATAGTCTATACCTACGTCCAGAAGGACGGGGGATAAAGTACAGGTGGAGTGGATCATCTGGGTCGTGAGTGCTTTGCGGATCAGGAATGGGGTGACACAGTCAGATAGGTGATGGGTAGGAATACCTGAGTTTGCTAGCTCAATGAGTAGTTATCTTTAGGAGTTCATTCTTGTTGGTGACTGTGAGCATATGGAAAAAACAGATGGCACAGAAGACGAAGATGGGGTTGTACCAACGGGGTTCAATTTACAGATGGCTGTAAGTCTTTGCTAACAACATTACTGTCCAGTGTAATGCCAAGGTATCTTAGAGACTCCACCACCTCCACTTTTTCCCCTCTGATGGTGAGACCAGAGCAGGCCAGTGTTTTGGGGGGCTAAAGGACAGTTCTTTAGTTTTTGGGATGTTAAAATGGAGAAAATTGTCACACCACAAGCTAAAATGGGATATGTATTTGTTCATAGGCCAAGAAAGAGTCACTGTTATTAAGTAGTGTAAGGATTGCTGTGTCATCTGCATATTTAAAGTAGAGGGTGGCGGTGGTGGACGGACTCCGACAGTTATTCGTAGATGGTGTGTAAAGAAATGGACTGTGTACACACCCCTGTGGAGAGCCACTGTTGAGAGTAATGAAGTGTGACTGTGATTTTTCAACCTTTTCTGCTTGAGGTCTGTTGGAGAGGAGGTTATGGATCCAGTGAATAAGGGATGATGGAACTTCTTAATTACGTGATGACGCTGAATTGTGTTAAAAGTATTTATTAAACAAATGTAATAAAGACTCCAATGTGTGATCTGTGTAGGACCAGGAAATGGATAACATGATGGGGAAGCTGGACCGCCGCCTGCGGAAGCTCTTTAGATCTCTCCCAGAAGGCACCTTGTCTGTGGTCGTGCTGCGCGGACACACCAGGTGAGAATTCTTGCGGAGTTTGAGAAAAATCTGCTGCTTAATTAAATACTTACACACCCTTTTTCTCTTCCACAGTGCTCATGGCCAGCTTCCTGGTTTGTGCCTTATGGAGGTCAAGCAAGGGTCATGAGGAGAAAAGAGACCCCGTCCGCTGTGGGAGTGAGCGCTGCGTAGTTTGACTATTTGACCGCAGTTCACAGGCAGTATTTAACATGACTGACAGCTGTGTTGGAGACTCCTCGGCTCTGATTGGACTCTGGATCAGACAGTTTTATGTAAAACTGTGTGGATGTTGAGTTTCAGCAAATTAAAAAAATATATTTTTATAAAAGTTACCAACTGTAGCTTTAGTGATGGCTCCTTTTTTTTTTTTTAAGTGTCCCAGTAAGCATGGTCTATACAAGGATGATGAAATGGAAGCAGCTAAATGGAATTTAGCCATCATGTTTTATTTTTTTAAATGGCTGTGGCATTTGCATGGAAGTATGACTGTACAGACGAATTTGGGTTGGTAGACTTAAATTTTTAGATCATTACAGAGTGTAAAATATTAAAGAACAATGCAAGTGTTTAATAGAAGTTTCTGTTCAGTAAGGTCAGTTTTGTCCTATTATTTCTAGCAGGGTTGGAGAGAATACTAAAATATTTCACCTGAATACAAATAATACTTTTTAAATATCAAAATGTATCCAGAATTACTTTGAATACTTTAGTCAATTCAATTTTCTTTCACCATTTCAACAGGACCTCAGTTGTATACTGTCCCAAGGCCCCTTTGTCATCTTTAACAAAATATAAAGTCATCAAACTACATTTTAAATTACCACCAGAAACTTAACAGTAGCTGTAAATAAGGGAATTTGAATGTGCAAGTGTAAACATTTCACAGTCCGTAACAATGGTGCTCTGAAGTGACTAAGTGTGAGTTTGGGAACAACAAAGACAAAAAACAGAGATACTAAGAAACATTCTTTAATTTTTTCCCCTTTTCAAGGAAATATTTAAGTATTTTTAAACTTTATCTCATACAAAAATGTATACGTCTTCTTAACGTTTACACCTTTTGCATTAGAACATACTTTGACATTGTTGCAGGTTGACACAGTTACAAAACATTTAACACAAAAAAAAGGTAAAGAAAATTAATTCTGTACAAAAAGAAAACAAGCACCTCTTATGAAGGATCAAAATGCCACCAATAATAAACATCACATTATCATTGATAAGCTTATATATGTCTGATAAAACTGGGGAGGTTGACAGAACTTATACATTAGTTTAAAAAAATGGGGGGAAAAAACATTTGACTGCATTAAAATACTAAATGACCCAGACGTTGTAAACTACAGGACCTGTCCGGGGCTGTTTTATCTCTCAGGGACTATTAAACAGATTCACAGGGATACAAAGACCGGAGAAAAAGAACATCTCCCTCACATGCACAAACTCGCACACAACTCACGCTCTCAAAATATAAGACTGAATGGAGGTGACGGTGTCGTTAAAAATGAAGAATGTTTTCAAAGTGACAACATGGCTGTGGTGGCAGATTCCAGTCTGAACAACACATGAGAGAATAAATGAACATTTCTGGAGTTTAGCTTTTAAGATTCTAGTGAAGTGTGTATGTGTGTGTGTGTTTACCCGAAAGAGTTGCCTGCTCCTCTGATATAAGATCAAAATATGGCAGCTGTCGTTATGGCTTGTGTTCTCTCTTTCAATAGTCCAGTCAAGTAGCTTGGCTGGTAGCTTTGGACACGGTATCCACAGCTGTTGAGTGAACGAATGGATTTAGGGCGTGCACCACGACCTTACAGGAGAGCGCCCCAAGTGCTTAAGAAGAGACTGAGCGGGACCTCAGTGTGGGACAGTGGCCTCTCCACTCCTCACCTCTTGCTACCAAACTTCTGGGACCTCAAACAGTGACGTTGTAGATTCAGCACCTGTACAGAAGAGGAACAGACATGCAAAGATAAGGACAAGAACGGCACTTTAAGGATCTTCATTTGCAGGTTCACGCTGAAATCTAATTGGGTACATTTAAAAGAGGGTTAGGGGGATTTAGGCACATGGCGGTGACGACTGCATACTGCAACACGCTAAAAATTCTCCTGGTTAGATTCTGTTCAGGAGGTTTTTACCAGGAGCCAAATATCTGCAGAGGTCTCTTCTCCAATACAAATGACCCCGGGTCATACTAAGGTAACAAAACCACAATGATTCTTATTTTCAGGTGATTATACACTAAAGAAAACATATTTATATTCCATCTCTGCCAATATATCCCCTACATCCGACACATTGGAGCTTAAGCTTTTAAACCCCAACACCGCAAGCCAGATGGCTCACTCTGCCCGAGTTGATCCTCCCGAAACATCACAAATCATGTTAATGATGTTAACCACTTACTTCCTCACCTACTCCTCATCCCCTATAGGACATAAGGCTGCACTGAGATCTCTTATTAGCATGCTGCCCTTGGCAATATGCTGTGCCTCTCCCAATGACAGGTGCATCTTGTCCAGTTGACACACTAGCAGGCATGACTGCTTCCAGCTTTTTGGGGTCATAATCTTGTTTTGTTCTCCTAACCTAGTTGCATTGTTAACATTAAAATCAAAACAAAGTCTGTCGCTGGCCTCCGTAAAAAAAAATAAAAAAAATTTAAAAAATAAAGACACTTGTCCTCAGCCTACCCCGTGCTGCTGGCTGAGTAGAAAAGGTACCTGCCATCTGATCTTACAACTCTTGTCAGAGATGCCATCATTGAATGTGTCAATGGTACTATACATGCTGCAGGACAGTATTTATGAGGACGAAATGTCCACAATGTCCGCATGTCCACAGGTTTTCAACATGTCACAATTATCTGTGCTGTTTATCAATGGATAGAAAAGGGTGTCAAAGGTGTTTCATTCAAGAACCACATTGATGGGACATTAACGTTACTAATCTAAAAAAAAAGAAAAAAAGAATGTTTAATGAATACAAGATTAAACCTGTAATAACTATGTTTTTGGCAACTTTGGGGCAGCAGAAACTAGATGTAAACACAATGTTGGTATGTCACTTTTCAAGTTGGTATTCATGGCAGTGTTGCCACATATATAAACTTTCTTGATTCCATTTGGGATAAACACTCTGAGTTTTGACACTGCTGTTTTGGTCATGCTTTAGATGATGCAGACAGGAAGTGAGTTAGTGAGTTTCGCTATCGTCATGCAGATTTTGGCCATTATTTCTCAACAATTTGTGAATGTGTATTTTGTCAAGTCATGCTGCATTTCGCTCCTCCTTCCTGTTTACACTGTAACCGTGGATCTAAAGATGATGGTAACTGCATTACGTCTAAAACTGAGGAGCTGCAGTTATAAGGAGCATCTTCTCCATTGAAGATGTGTCAACCTGATTCAAAGTGCCATCAAACCCTCGCACTGACAACACACCTTCAGACTTCTTTTTCTTGTTCTTTTGACCTTTCCTCCCGTGGGCTGTCGGAGCTTGTTGCCAGGTGACCGTCCCCTCAGCATCACTGCCTTCAGGAGTTTGCCTCTCATCATCATCAGGGATTGGACTTGACCCTGATGAATCTGATGGCTCTCTGCAGGGCACAGCAGCCGTTAAGAGAAATGTATCACAGCAAACAGAACAGCAACGGCGTAAATGTTCATCTCTGTTTTACTTACGCCGTCTTGAGCCATCCTTCTGAGGTCTTGCTCTCAATAGCTTCTGCATTTGCCTGCCCACATTTGTCTGGGAAACACAATGACAACCAGTATATGAGAACCTGAATTAGACATCTTATACAGTTTATACACTTTTATTTAATTAGCAGGGACACACTTAAATGTGTAACACCAAGCATCACAAGGCTTAAGCTGGCAAAGTCATCCATGTGGGAAGAAAATGACATGGATTCAGTGGCTAGTAAATGACAAATCATTATGGATAATTGACAGATGTTGAGACTACAAAAGGCACAACTGAAAAAAAAAAATCATATTGCTCATTACAACATCAGAGTAAAGCCAAAAATGAATCCACCAAATGTACAGCATGAATCATGGAAATCCGGTAACAATTAGTGTTATTTTATGTTGCAAAATTCTTGCCAAAGAGCAAAAGACGTCCTTCGTTAACTAATATGAAATGCAAAACTATCCCTAAGAAATATATTGGGAGAATGTTGTCGATCAAAAATGCGCCTGACCTGTTCATTCTGCAGCAGGTGGCCAATGATAAGATGTGTCTGATAAATAAATCTGATGGTAAACAAATCACCCAGCCTTTATTATTCACAATACCACCTGCCCTCTCTCCCTCAGGGCACACTCAATCTCCGCTAAGTACTTTTCTTAGGAAAAACCTGCTTCATGTTACCACACTGCAGCAGGAAAGTAGCTGTGCACACATGCGTTCACACACCATCAGTTTTCATCTTCTTGCTGCCTGTGCTATCCGGGTATGAGTAGTGACTCCAGCCGTCTGTAACTGGAGTGTCTCCAAGCCCCTGCTCTCCCTGAACGGGGCTGATGCTGCGTTTCCTCAAACCCCTGGAACAAAAAATAAACCATACATGCATCAATATAAATAGAGACTGTGCATATCTGCAGATACTCCCATACTGAGAGGTAAATACATTGAAGACGCAGTGTGTATCAGCGCAGGTGTACCTGGGGTATCCAAAACCAGCAGAAGTAGCAGAGGTGTAGTGAGGTTTCACCCAGCCGTCCTCTCCCCAAGATTTGGGTGTCTGGCCGAGCTTCTCCTTGTCCTGCTGCTTACCCTGGATGTACTCTGCATACGTCTGGATCCTGTAACTCTCTGCATAGCGGCTGGTGTTCATAGCTGCGTGATGAGATGAAGATGTTAGCGGGTAAGCAGGCTGCATCAACCTTTTCTGTCCTGTGGTGTGTGTTTGTATTCAGCTAGGATTTGACACTCACCTATCTGCACCTGGTCTGTCTGACTCAGGGACACAAATGCTGATGTGTCATCTATCCATGAAACCTGGATGTTTCCTGTGAGGATAGTAGAGGTAGAGATTAAGTAATAAAATATGGGTCATGCTTGTGTGCAGGCAGAATTATCAGGCAAAATCATGTCTTACCAAAGGCACTGAAGAGCTGGTAGAGGTCACTAGTCTTCCACTCTTTTGGGAAGGTGACGTACAGGACATGATCTCTTTTAGGCTGCACTGTGGGAATACAGGGAAAAACAGCTATGTGTAAGGGGGAGGAGGGGTGTTAGATTTAATTCAAAGCTGTATAGAGCACAATGTGGCAGCAGGGATATGTATCCTGTGTACACAATACAAACAAGACAAGGAACTTCTTGTGAAACACTGCACCACAGTGCTACTAACATTCAAAAACTCCATAGGGTTCCTTTAAAAACGTGGCATGTAGTCAATGCATAAATCCTGACATATATTCCTGCTGTGCAACAATGTCTTACTCACAATCTGGTCCTGTGATGTTGAGGTAGGGAATGTCTATTATCCTCATCAGGAAAAGCCTTGAACAAAAAGTATTACATGTATGATTTAAAAATATTTTTAGAAGTTTATTAAAGACAGGAGCAAATACAGTGATTTTAAGTGCATCTCTTACTTGTTGAAGAAAGGCTCAATTAGTTTGGAGCGAGCAGAGATGTACGCTTTTGGTGGAGTCAAGAAAGAGCCTGTAAAGAGAGTGTTGAGCAGACCAAGTCAAACAATGCTTATTTTGAGTTTTCTAAAAATTTATTTGCAAACCTGATTAGTGGGATTGTGTGTTACCCAGGTAGTTGGCCATTGAGATGAAACAGAGGCCAGTGATGTAGGCATCGTACCCGGCCTCGTGGAGCTGCTCCTGGGCTGTGTCATAACTGGGGAACCCCTCTGCCGTTTCTACAATGAACAGAACAAAGAACGACAAAAAAAGGTGTCAGCAACATTTTGAAGGTTGGGAGTGGTTCAGGCAAATGTTAGAGTATTTACTCACCAACTTGTGGTGACTTGAAGGGGCTCTCCTTCAGCTGTTTCTCCAGCTCTGCCAGAGAGGTGTTCGTGATCATTTCCTGAAACATCAAAGTAAAATAAAACTTGTTAGTCATCTGTTCCCCCCCCCCCCCAAACAATAGCTATTGAGAGACACTAAATCTTCAACAGAATTTTGGACATACATTAGAACTACTTGTTGGCTTGGTGCTGACCAGTGATGCAACTTGACCAAAGACTCTGCCACTGCTTTAGAGGCTATCTTGTCAAAAAGCCCCAACTACTTTTAACCTTGAAATGGCTGAGTGCCTTTGCGTTTTAACTTTAATAATAATGTCCAATCAGTTACTGATTTTACCTTCCTAAAATATCTTAATCACCAACAACAAATTGACACCCCTGGTATTCAACATATACCTTAAAAGGCTGAGTGGAAGCCATCAGCTTTGTGTCCAGAAGTCTGCAGGTGGATAGATAGCCATTAAGGTGTTGAATAACAAGAAGTACAGAAAATCATCTGTTGTGAAGAGGAGTAAAATAATTTAGCAAAAAAGGAGAGGACTACATACCTTGGGAAGACACACATCGTGACCTCTTTAAATTCTGGGAGATCCTGAAGAAAACAGCATTGATGCAAATAATTAATAAATCACATTACCGAGTAATAATCTGCCATGTCATTAGCTAAATTGTTCTATCTGATGTTTTTACCTCTGGCAGAGGGCAGTAGAACTGGTGGATGGTGTGCATCACATCCAAGAGCATGTTGTGACCAACCACGAGTTTACCCTGTATGTCGGATGAAATGGGCGGTCAGATTTTCCAAAGCCAAAATATTTAATAACAAATACAAAAACAAAAAATAAGCAACAGAAAGATGCCATTTTGGTGCAATAAAGAACAGTAATGATGCAATGAACAATGGGTCATGTATTCCAGTTAATTAATTTAAATACAATTCTTATGATTAGAATCAAAATTTAAGATTTTTAAGATTTTACAGTTTGACTAAAAAAGTTGAAAAGACTCACAGATTTAGAGATGGCATGGATGACCCTGGAGAAGCCAACAGCATCATTTAGCTCCTCCTGTTGGCGATAGAGAGGTGTGGTGCAAAAATATTAGAATCAATATCTAGTTGATCCTTCAAGGGAAACTTTGCCCATTTTCATCCAGCTCTGTGTCATCACAGTGTGTGCAGATGAACAGTGTTTAAGGTCCCTTCTGGAACTCCTCGCTCATTTGCTGGCAAACTTTAATGACATGTTTTTGCGTCACCCAGCAGATTTTTGCCAGTGGATAGGCTAGAAGATCTGGGTGCTCGCTGCACTGGGGAAAGCCAGCATGTTCATCTGTACACGCTGCTTATTTTCAGCCAGCTCTATGTCATAGCAAAATTTCCCTTTAAGTTCTTCGTAATGAAAGACAAACTTGTGTGAACACACTGCTCACAATTAGGATAAAAATGTGACTAACTCTTTAATTTAATGTAAATCTTGATGCCAAACTCACCTGCTCTCTCTCTTGTTTCTGCTGTTCCCTCCTCTTCCTCTCTTCTTCATCTACCTTGCTGACCTGGATGTATCGCTCCTTCTGCACATATAAAGAACTTGTATCAATATTTTACATATTTCACACAAGAACGAAGGGGAAGACTGGTGGAAATAAAACTCTGCACCTTGTCTGTTTCCACAGTTTCCACATGTAGCCCCTTGGGGAATCTGTGAAAACAAGACAAACCTTAATCTTCACAAAAAAACAAAACAAAAAACAAAACAAAACAAAAACAAAACAGCAGCAGCAGCAAAAGTGTTGCATGGTACTCACTTCCAGTTCAGTGTCTGGTATATCAGCTTCCTCTGAAACCTGGTGGGAAATATAAGTATAGGTAGAGATAAGAATATCATACAAAATGTACATGATTAATACAAATTCTGTGTGTTTTGAGAGAAGGACTAGCGTACCCAGTGCATGGCTCCAAGTCCAAGGTCTTCTCTGAGTTACTGAAGAGGGCCTCAACTTTCTCTCTGTGAGGAAATGATCAAAACACAACAGGGCAGACACTTATGATGGGGTCTCCTTCCAGTTGGCAATGCCCCGTATACTTCAAAGCCACCTCAGCTGGCTCTTACTAATGTGAAGGACCTAAGATGCTGCCACTATACACAGTCCTCATACACAACCCTGTCAGCACTCACAGCTCTTCATACCACTATGGTCTGAAACAAGAGCCACATTACTGCCTTCAGTGTACATATTTTACACAAAAATGTACTCCATATGTACTGCAACACTTACATCACCCTGTTGATGAAGTCTTTATGTTCCTCAGGGACATGTGCAGGGCCTTTAGAGGAGGATGGTGAGATGTAGGATGGCGTTCCTACACCATTAGCATGCTGATTTCTTCTCTCCTCTGTCTGCTCCCTCAGCTGGGCTTCCTCCTCTTGGTTTAGGTATGGGATTCCTTTGAAAAACAGTCTCAGAGTTATGTCTCTGTATTGACCTTAAGTTCTAAGGCAGCTCTACATGTTCACTTACCTAGACAACTGCAAAGCTAGATAATTTATTGCATTATGTCATTCAATCACATTAAACTTTGTCATTTTGAGTTCATGCTATGAAAGACTACTAACAGATTACAGTAAGGTGAAATAAGTTTGCTGTTTTCTTGCATCTTTTAAACATTCTCTAACATTACCACTGGAAAAAGGTTGAGGGTGAACCGGGACAGTTAGAAGTCATAGTTTCTATAAAGACTAGCCTAACAATCAGATTGAAATGCCATTTTGTGGGCAGTGATTCAGAAGTTTGGATCACGACTAACAAAGGACCACTATCTCAAGTCTGAGAGAGGAGCAAGTGGCCTGGGGCCAGCTGTTCCAGTATGACAGACGATGACAGCTTTCCTAATTCCCACACTGAGGCAGAGGTACTGCTCAAAAGTTTTAAATGCTAATTCCAGTGTGAATGTTTCTCTACTGAATCCAAAATGTTTTTCTGTACAATATTAGTAAAACTTAAAGTGTTAAATGTCTTAAAAACATATCCATGTACTTTGCCTAAATTAACTGCAGTATGAAATCATTCAGAAGATATATACACACCAAAATAAAAACTGACCAAGTATTCACTACCGACTTTCCAGAATGACTATGTGATGCTATAAACTAAAATATTGAGGTTTAGTACAGACCAAAACAGTATTACACTGTCACTTTTTGATGCACTCACCATGACAGAACACCTTGTTGAAGTCAAATCCTTGACTGGCCAGGAAGTCAATACTGGAACTCTGAAATGACAAAGATAATCATCTGTTTTCACAACTCTCAAAACAAAAAGCCAAAAGGCGTGTGATCTTTTTACAGCTGTGCAGGTTTTATCAGGCACAATCATTTTTAAAACCACCCAAGTCATAGTCACTATTAAAAACTTCTCAGTTCACACAGAAGGACCCAATGATCCCAAGGAGTTACTCGCACTTACTTGACAGATGAACTTTACGTCTGGGGATGTCCTGTTGAACGGTTTCGGGAATATATAAAAATTAAAAGGCTTTGTGATATACCTGCAGAGATGGAATACAGGAAACAAGGATTAGTGAAATCATTCCAGTAGCTGGCAATTTAATACAATAACCTGCGTGCAAGTCATACAAAATCTGAATCACTTTAATTGTTAACATCTATTTGACAAATGTTTTGGCATCCAACATTGCTATGAGGGAAATGCATGTAAACTGCTGCTTGTTTGGAATATCTTAAACTGAAATTACAATAGAAGATAAAACGTGTTTACCATAAAGCCATGAATCGGGCTGGATTACCCTGCTAGGTGACTCCAGTGCAAAAAGTTTATATTAATCCAACAGTTTCTCTTTGCTAGAGTATTATCTGGCTCTGGTTTGTTGTAGAGTACTAGATTCAACACATTATTTAAAACGGATGCATCATCAGGGCAAATGTCCTGATGAACGATGGCTCAAGGATTGATTTTGACAAGACAGGGCCTCAAGATCTGGTATTAACACAGAGCCCACCTTGAGGCCCATATCACGTCAGTTGATATTTGCTTGAGTGTTGGATATTCGCAAAAAAGAATTCTATTTAATTAGTTAAACTAGTTTTTGGGTCCCCTGTAGCTCTGGAGCCCCAGGGCAGCTACCCATCTGGTAATCCAGCCTTGCTTAAATTAAGACATGGTACAATGTGTACTTGTGATTTGTCAGTGTGAAAACACACGCACATTTATTTTGTCCAGTCGCTGAGTCCAACACTGTCTCCAAAAGAACTCAGAACAAGCTGGCTTTTTCTTTGTACCGTACAATGAACCAGTCTGCTCTCAAAATGTTTAATTTTTCTTCATATGAATAGTTAGTTTGAGAGTGTTCTGTCTTCTTTAGAAGATGGTACTTCTAATTTGTCCCCAAATATCAATGTCAGTGAGTTTGTTTTATAGATAAACTATGACCCCCGGATGTTGCATCCCCTTTTTTTTCATGATTAATGGTGACAGTGTGGTAGAGATGGATCTTGTATTATGTATGGTGTATTGTATGCATTTGTGTTGGACTACTTTCTATAAAGCAAATCACCCCTCAGGGACATTAAAGGTGCAATATTGTAAAACTTGTAAAAAGTCAGATTTCCATTTTTAAATTAAAGCTCTGCTCTGATTGATTGTTAACATTCATATGCAGTAAGGCCATCACAAATGCTACAAGGCAACAGAACAGGTTACCAACAGTTACCAACTGTAGCTTTAAGGAGAGAGGTGCTAAACAGAGTGTTTCAGACAAAGGGTAAATCCAGGTATATTCAGGCATAGAGTAAGAGGACAAATAGTGTTTTTTAAACATTACATCATTAGACGTGTCCTAGTAGGAACCCACAGCACAAGTATGCACCTGGAAATTTGCATAATATGGGACCTTTAAGGTTTTTTGAATCTTGAATAAGATCTATAATTATGCATTTGTTTGGCAGATACTCACTTTGACTTAGTCTGGTCGTACTTGAATGTACATAATCCGAACTGGAACAGCAGAAAGTCCATGGAGTGCTGGAGGACACACACACACACACACACACACACACACACACACAGTGGGAGAGTTAAAATGAGACGAACAGACTGGGTTATGGAGGGAAAGCAGGATGGAGGTGTGCATTAATCTGCTAACCTTTTTAAGCTTTGTGTATCGCTCCTCCGGTGTGTCCAGCCCGTTGGTGAGTGCACTGACATTAGGACCGTCGCTTATCCCTACAAACACACACATATATGACACATAACGTTATCTCAATTTACATTCACACCGCTGACTATTTCAACCCCAATTCCTGCTTCAACGTTACCTGAAAATTCTCCATCGATGGCAAGGAAGTCAGCCTCGTCTATCGCGCTGTACACCGTGTTTAAACTGTCCTTATAATCTGGAGGAAGAAAGGTAAAGTGTATTAACATCAGCAGCTATGTTAGCGTGATGGGGGGCGCGTGCTAGCCAGCAGGGGAGCACAGCAACCCGCAGCCTTGCAGCTAACAGTTACCTAGCTAGCTACATAGCAACACAAAAAGCAGAGGAACAGAAGAGGTTAGTCAGGTTTAAAAATATCTCAGGTCATTACTCTGCAGTGCGTTATCAAGATGTCCACAGCCAGCTCAAAATACAGTGAGAAAAATGTGGCTGGCTACTTACTCTGGCGTGTCACCTCCATCCCTGCACAATGACTGAACCCGGCTGACAGCTAACGTTAGCTAGCCTACGTCAACTGGCTTTTAACCGTTTTACAAACACTTCCGGTGCCAGGAGGCACGAGTCTATGGTTCGTACGAGCTGTGGTGTTTTAAATTAGATATATTAAAGTTTACATTAAAAATAACATATCTTATAATAAATATTATAGGTAATTTAATATTTTACGTGTTGGTTAAGATGTTAGAGAGATGGGGAAATGAAACTGAATTGATTTTGAGGTGCGTTTTACTGCCTTTCTTTTTATATTCTTGATATTTTTCATTGAAAATTTGGTTGTAAATGTGTGTATTCATACCACCCATTCAAATAACCCCAACTAACGATACACCCAAAGTAAGAGCCTAAAAAACAAAATAACAATGACCCTCTCATATTTCAGAATCAGAATACTTTATTGATCCCCAGTGATAAATATTTAGGACTATTTCAGGACTGCTTTATTTCAGTTAAGGTCATAAAGGTCATACTGTTCCAGAGAAATTACATTTGTAGAAATCACCGTAGTTGTTTATTATGGGACTTTTTTCCGTATTTTGTTTCTTACTCTTACTTGCCTCATTTGTGTGATGATGTATTTTGCTTGGCTGCTGTAACACTACAAGGTCCCTTTGGAAATCAGTGGTGGAAGAAGTAGCCTACACAGATCTGCTACTTAAAGGAGTGCATCACTAACAACATAACCATTTGTATATAATTTGGTCATGTCGTGTTATCTTCAATTCATGAAGAAAACTTTTCGTTCACATGCCTCCACAGAAAATGGCGAACATATTGATTCACTGATTGATTGGGGGCCAGGTTTAACAACAGCAAAACTATATCTCACAACTCGTGCAGTATGAACCAAGTGTCATTTATCCAGTTGTATGCTCTGTGCTTCCTAAAAATGTAACCACCCCATTTAAAACTGAACTGAAAGTGAAACTTATGCTCTCTTCAAAGCCAGACTCCATTATGATTTTTTAATATTTATTTACTTGTATGTATTCCTTTAAATAAAAGCAGAAAACCATATTCTAAAATGCTCCATTACAAATAAAAGACCAGAATTTAAAATGTTGCTCTGAGTGTTATCTGCAAAATGAACTTCAGGTATCAAAAGTAAAAGTACTTATTGTGCAAAACATCTCACTTAAGTGTCAGAATATAATAAAATATCAATATAGAATAGTAGCCTACCTGTAAAACTTCAATTAAAAGCCTAGTCCCAATTAAACACTGAGTCTCCTTTACTAGCCTGGTGTGGCTACACATTTTGACAAATAAACACCTGTCTCAATGAGAGGCCTGGTCTGATCGCCAAGGAGTTCATTTTTTTTTAATAGAGTATCTTTGGATGTATAAAAGCGGGTTGTTGACTACCTCAAATTAAGTGTCCATTCCTCGATTACCCTGCACGTTCTTCATATTCCCTTAGTCAATAAGATTAGATCAAATTAATGATTCACAATTGATATTTTATCTTAAGTCTAATTCTTAAACAAGTAATATTCATAGTGCTTTAAACAAACAATTTGATTGTTTTTTTCCAATCTTTGCTGAGCAACAGTTTTGAGTAAAAGGAATTAAAGGCCTGTCCCATAAAGACGCCTGTCTCAAATATAGGTCTGTTGATTTCAGTGATTTAAGCAAATAATAGCCCGGGCTACTAATTGAAGTTTTACAGTTTTTAATTTTTTATCACAGACAAATATGCCTACACATAAGCATTTTAATATTGTAGTTATCAGTGTGGAGACAATTTTAGATTCTCTTTATACTAATTGCTAGATTGGTAGGCTCCAATACTGCATCATATCATATGCAACATGCTTTTTATGTAAAAAGTAACTTGTAACTATAAGTATCAAATAAATGTAGTGGATTAAAAAGTGCGGTATTTCCCTCTAGAATGTAATGGGATCTTTACAGTCTATGAGTGGAGGAGAAATATAAAGTATAGAATAGAAATACTCAAAGTACATAGCTAAGATAAGGCTACATCAAATTAAGGACGCAAGATGCTTTCATAATGCAGCTGTACTGTAACCTTATGCAGGAACATCGACCTTTTACTCCTTATGCTTTTCATGTACACAGAATAACACATTTATGAATTTATGGTCACTACTTTAATATTCTTTATGGTCAGAGGAGACTGGACCCATCAAATCTGAGGCAAAGGCAAGGAAACAAGGACAAAATCCATTGCAGTCTATCATTATGTAATGCACCTCCACAAAAACTGCCTTGAATATGAGCAGGATTTGTGGCTCTCACTGTGGATCATAGTTGGATCTGCTGCATTTATGAGTTGAAGTTCCTGATGTGATTTAAGGTGGTGTCACTAAAGTCAGGCTGGCGATACCGCTGCCACCGAGTTCATAAGAGGCAGAGCAACCCCTGATATTATTATCCACAATTTGTATGCTAAAATCAACATAAAGAAGTATTTTTCATAAGAAGACGTCTTTGCGGTAATGCAGGGGTGAGATATTCCCGCCACTGAAATGCAAAGATGACATTTCAGAGAGTATGGACAGGAGGAGTTTTTCTTGTCTTTAATGTAGGGAAACAGGAAGAAGCTTCATCTTTCATATCTGATGTTTTCTCCAGGGGTGTAATTTTGTAGAGTTATAGTTTTTTGACAGTTTTTTCACAGATATGCAATATAAATTCTTTCATGTAGCCTTCAGATGTACTGTATGTCAAATATAGTTATCTGCGCATGCAGTGAGCTGCATCCTGTATGCCTTAGATTTTTATTACTATTATTATTTAGTTGTATTATCCTGGGGGCCTGGATGTAAACAGGATATTCACTTCCTCTAGATTATTATTATTATTGTTATATTCTTTTAAGCTGACAAGACGCAGAGGAAAATATAATTACAAATTCTGCAAACTGACATCAAAATAATTCCATAAAAGCATCTCACTTTAGAACAAACAAAAGAAAAAGCTGAAGAGAGAGGAAACAAACATCAGGATGACAAAGATATGAGTGACATGGGAAAAAATAGATTATAGCAGAGCACAATGTGGTGACAAATGCTTACATAAGTGATAAATGACAAGGCAAATTAAACAGATTTAATTAAATATGGTTGATGAGTGGAAGTGAGAGTGGGAGGCAGCATGTGTGTGTGTGTGTGTGTGTGTGTGTGTGTGTGTGTGTGTGTGTGTGTATATGTGTGTGTGCTGAACTTTAACAGAGGGCACTTGAATCACAATTGATCCATGGGATGCCTTTATTTTTGAATGACCTTTAAGGTGTCATTTCACATTTACTGCTGTTGTGGGTTTTTCAGCCCACACACTCTGCGCCAGAATCTGTGATGTGTTGCTGGGAAAAAAACTGCAAACATATTCAGTCAACTTTCCCCAGCTTGTTGTTTTCAGGTCTGTTACACGTGTGAACAGAAATGTCATCACAAACAGCTGAGCTAAACCTGCATGAGTTTATCGTTTTTGTGAAAAACACGTCCCCCTAAAAGGTTTTCCTACTCTTTTCACCATCAGACATCAGTGTGCTGATCTGCCGAGTGAGTCAGAGATGAGACACTCACTCTTGTTCGACTGCACATATCCACTATCAGTCTCAGAAAATCAATTTCTCTGAATGAATGAAAATGACTTTTGCTCCCTGCTGAGTAGTGAAATGTATTATATAGAGAAACCTTTAAAACAAAAAAATGGGCATTTTAAGCCATTAAGGCACAGGTTTATATGTTCTGAAGTCTGTCTGAAAGCATTGCTGATGTTCCCATATTGCATTGAGCTCATTTTTGGCAGTGGTGAAACATAACTGTGTAGGCGCAATTTTTAGATATTTGTATTTTAGATATATTTCCATTGTTAAGCTGCTGTATACTTCACTTCATTTAACCTCCTGAGACCCTGTGTCCTCACATGAGGACATCACATTTTGGGTTTACTTGACCTTACTCTTCATTCTACTTACCTTAGACCTGTTGTCCTGGTTTGTGGACACTTTTTTGTGCCATCTAGTGGTAATGAGACCACAATCTAATAATCAATGTAAAAACAAGATGGCAGCCATCTCTGCCAAGTCAGTCTACAGCTGATCCCGACACAAAAGTGGACAAGGTCCGAAACCTGATCAGATTTTATGATTGAAACTTGTGTATTTATGATTAATAATGTTGGTAGTTTAATATGGCAACCAGTTTGACCAATTTTAGCAACAGTAACAAGCTAAGACCCTGTTAATTAGGAAGTACTCATTTGAAGACATTGGGACTTTATTGTCGTTTCATTTGTGGACATTGGGACTTAATTATGGTTGACAATATTTTATTTTTCATACTTATCGGGTCCTACTGATCCCAAATAGCATCGGAGAAATTAAATTAAAAATACATATCAAATGAAAGTCTCAGGAGGTTAAGAGGCAAATATTGTGCTCTTAACTCCATTACACTAATTTAAAAGCTTTAGTTACTTGTTACTTTACAGACTCATAATAATTAATAGAAAATCTAATCAACTTATATATTATGATATATTATTATAGCATAAGCTACTCATAAAGTAGGGTCCAGCGATATGGAGAAAATCAAATATCACAAGATTTTTGACCATCAATATTGATATTGCGACAATATTGTAGGGTTGATTATTGGATCAGCTGATTTATGGAAGGCAGTCAGCTGATAGATCACATGATTCCTTTCTATGCAACCAACTGGCGAATCTCATTCAGGGCGCCCTATTTAAACTGCTCTGGCCTGCCTACTGTTGCTGCTTCCTCTGCAAGCCGCTTTGCAACCTGCCTCCACCCCAGCTCCTCCTTTTCATGTTGTGTCTGACTTATCAATGTCACTCAGTTTGTCATTGATGCTGCTCTGTTCTGTTCTCGGGGGGTCTTTGCTGCTGCTCTCCCTGCTTTAGGCTTTCCATGTAGGCGCATGGAAGGGCAGGAGGTTTGCTCTCTCTGTCTCAGGCTTTCCTTGTTTGCATGTTGAACGGCAGAGAGGTGTGCTCTCTCTGCCTTATGGCTTTCCACATAGGTGTTTGGAAGAGGCCTTTTGTGTAGGCCCAAGGAAAGGCAGAGGAGCCCCAGAATACCGCCAAATATAATACTGAAAATGAAAATAAAGTTTTCTTTGACTAAAGTGTTCCTGACTGATATCACTTTACTGTAATACAGCCTGTAAAACCAGAAAAACACAACACATATAATGATATCCAAAATCTAAGACAATATCTCACCTCATATCACGATATCGATATTATGTCAATATATTGCCCTGCCATAATATAAAGTAATTAAAATGAAGCCCATATTTACCAGCTGCAACATTAAAGTGATGAACACACCAGTGCAGTAATAATTATGATCCGGTAATATAATAAACTCTATACCTAAATGGGCCACAGTACATCTGTACTTTTAATTGTAGTACTTTATGTTTGTGATGATAATACCTTTGTACTTTTACTTGAGTAAAATTTTGGATGGATGTTTGGATGCTGGACTTTCACTTGTAACAGAGTATTTTTACACTGTAGTATTGCTACTTTTACTTTAGTGAAAGATCTGAATACCTCCTCAACCACTGATTTTTAGTTGCTGTAATCATTCCTGCTGTCCATAGTGGATACAAAGCGCTTTCAATGAAAACAGTGAGGGACAAAATCCTATTTAAAAATCACTTTGCCCAAAATTTCCTGATATTATTGTTAGTCTGCTGCGGCTCGGTGGGGAAACACTGTCTGTGGAAACATAATTTCATACACAGACAGACAACAGTACATTTTGTCCTCCATCTTTTACACTGAATTCTCCTCAGTAAGGGATCTCTTTGCAGCCCATATGGACAGCAGGAATGATAACAGCATCCAGAAACAATCTATCATGCACATATGTGAATGTCGGTATTGTTTTAAGACAGACTTCAAAAGGATGTGAACCTGTCCTTTAATGGACAGCGACAGTGGAGCGATGACAGGAAATGAGAGGAGGGAGAGACAGAGATGAGGAATGACATATGAACAGAAGTGCCCAGCTGGATGCAAACTGCTGCGATCACACACACTTTGTCATTAGGGATGAAGGTCAGCTGTGTATATAATACCATAATATTTATTCATACGTTAGGTAATATGATGTGTGTTTTACAGTTGCTAACATTCACTTACGTAGCTCTCAGCCAGATTTACCCACAGTGGCCTTGGGGCAAAAATGTGTATGTAGTCATTCCTGTCACAGCTGTCAATCATGTTCTGTGCACACACTACACATGACGACAGTGTCATTATATTTTGCCTGGAGAAAAAACCTGTCCTGCTGTGTTGGAATATTAAGTGGCCACAGGTTTGTGGTGTTTATCAAATTAGTTTATGGTCATTTTAGTCTACACAAATACATTTGCAGGAATATATACCGGGTTTATAGTCTGATCATCAAACTGAATTGCTGTTTTGTCCCAATTTTATTATTCAGTGTTCATGTCAGCCATTTTCTGTCTACCCTAACCTAATCAGCAGTGAGTGACACATCTTCTCCACCAGTGTCACTTTCAGTGTATCTAAAGTTTCGATAGGAGTTGTTATCAGCAGTTTTTGTTTTATAAGTCAGTGAAACACACATACTAATGTAAGACTTTTTATTTCTGTAAGTTTACTCAGTTTTCTCACGAATCTCATCCACACTTTGGAGAAACCTCAGCTAATACTGTTGCGTTGTACATATTTTAAATACTCCAGGTAGAATTTAACTTCAGACATACTGTCACCCACCATCATCAAGCCTGTATCCCCCTGCTCCCTGGTTTGATTTGATGCAACACCAATGTGGGAAAGGTTACTTTTGAAATGTAATAGGTTACATTATAAGTAATGTAACTCACCACATTTGATTGCTTTATTATTACTTTTCTAAAAAAGATGCAACAGGCTGGAGCCTATCCCAGCTGACATTGGGTGAGAGGCAAGGTACACCCTGGACAGGTCACCAGACTATCACAGGGCTGACACATAGAGACAGACAACCATTCACACTCACATTCACACCTACAGACAATTTAGAGTCACCAATTAACCTGCATGTCTTTGGACTGTGGGAGGAAGCCGGAGTACCCAGAGAAAACCCATGCTGACATGGGGAGAAGATGCAAACTCCGCACAGAACAGCTCCCTCCTGGGCTCTGACCAGGAACCCTTTTGCTGTGAGGTGACAGTGCTAACCACTACACCACCGTGCCGCCCATTCTTACATTTATTTTGTAATTTAATTAAATGTAAATGTAACTTCCCAACACTATGTAACACAATCAAGCAGTGCCAAAAGCACAGCTTTTTGATTTAGATGTCATATTGCAACTTGTAGACTAAAGCTTCATGGCAAAATCAGGCTTAAAGCTGCACAGTTTCTTGAACATTACCCTTCTTATACACCCTTTGTAAAGATTGTTTTGCTGCACCTGCATACCAGATTTCTTTGTGATGACATTTACGTCCATTTTTACTTCTGTCCTTGTGAGTAATGAAGGTTAAACAAATCTAAAACGTTCCCAAACCTCATAAAGTGCCCATCAGATTTGAAAATATTCCTTGGCTGAACTAAAACCTAAACTAGACAGCCACCACCACTACCACCACCACCACAGGAGGGCACTATACTCCACCATTTTAGATAGGTTGTTATCTCGCTTTTAGAGAAAGCCTCCTCTCTTCCCTTTCACTCACACACACACACACACACACGCACACACACGCACACACACCTGCATGTGGATGCTTGAGCTCACTATAAAGCCTCTCTGCTCCCTCCATTTTTTTTCTTTTTCATCAAAGCACCTCATAGCTTTTACAGTCAAAAGGAGCACAATGGGGAAGTCACAGGCTGGGCAGAGTCAGGAAGTGAATGAAAGAATGAAATTCAGTCAGGGTGAGGGATGAGTGGTGGGATGGAGAGGCAGTAGGGGTGGAAGGGAGAAAGGGGAGCTGCAGTTTAAGGTAAAAGCAGGCTGAGGGGAGACCATTATCTGTCAAGTGAGCCTGTTCGTGTGTGTGTTGTTCGTTTACTGATCCAATGAGTAGCTTTTTGATGGAGTACACAAAGACACTGAAGAGAGGCCACAGGGGATAGACATATTAAAGAAGGAAAATATGTTAGTGAAAGAAGCAATCAGGAAGGTTGGATGAAGGTCAAGGGTGACGAGAGGCTGGAGATTTGTAATGCTGCAGGTGTACAAAAATCTAAAGAACACACAGTGAAGTATCACAGGTGGAAAAAAGCAGAGAGTGTGGTTGTAATGTGACAGTTAGTGGTTCAATAAACATTTTCTAGGCTGTCACACACATAAAAGCGTACACATACACACAGAGAGAGGGGAGCTCACATTTTTTGTAACCTGCTCAGACAGTCGTGTTATTGCTCTCCTAATCATGCGTGAGATTAGGTGGCAGCACACAAGCAAAAACCTGCTGTTGACACGTCCTATTCCATTTCATCACACACATGCGCACACACGCTCTCTGTTTTAACTGGTCCTCAAGTGAATAGAAACTGATTTGCTTTCGGGCCAAATAGAGGAATGAATAAGTGTGGTTTATCACTCTATAATTGTGGGGTGTGGATGGGAAAGGAACAGAGATGTGGCTGTGAAAGGGATAAAGTTTTTCAGAGTTGTGGAAGTGCAACAGATAAGTAAGAACAAAGAATAAATTGATGGCAATTTAGGAAGAGGAGCTTTGCTGGCTGCCTCTCTCTGGTCTGGTTCTTTGTTTAAAAAGAACTTGTGGGAGGATGAGGGGTTTGACTCGGATGAAAGGAAAAGCTGGAGTGAATCTCAGCTGTGGAGACAAGGAGGAGGAAGTCTCACTCTCCGAGGTGAGACTCATAGAATTTGTGCCCACAGTTTTCCGTCACTAGTGTACAGAAATGGCTTCGCTTATTACATCTGGGACTCTAAATTTATCTCACATGATCAGAGAAGTGCGGCTAATTCTGTAAATGACTCTTCATCTCCAGCTATTTCTGAGTTCCCCATTGTTTGCTGCAGATGCGACTGAGATCTCAAGCCAAACACATATGTACAAAAGCAGAATCCAGTTTTTGACTCGGTGAGTTTTGGGCACAGCTCACAGGCACGCAAGGATAAGAGAGACTCAGTTTTTAGTACAAAGGCAGAGCACAGGGTACACAAGAGACATCAGACAATGCATATCACTTCAAATAAACTATACAAACAAAATTATATTACAATATGTGCAACTGAGTAAAAAGTTTAAACCAAAGTAATGCATAGACTAAAAAAGAACAAAATTTAAAATAATATAGATTTTTAAAGTAGCACTTCTTATAAATTTGATATTAAATGTTCTGTATGCAACTCTATAGCGCCTCCCGCAACTCAAGAGCTCTTTTGGAGCTATCTGCCAATGTACTCCTCGCTTTCCTCCTTGTCCTTTCTGTAAAGAGTTGGGTCAAAGGCTTTTGTGGCTTGCCAACGATTTTACTTGCAGGTGTCACAATCCTAGAGAGTTTACTCTTAAATGTACAGTTAAGGTGACTGTACCAGACAGGAAGGTGAAATGCTAAAACACTCTCAGCCATAGTCTTCAAATCTTGTTTTGTGCAAATAATCAATTCTTTAATCTCATATGCTGATGTTTTTGCATAGAGCCCCTCTAAGAAATAGACAAATGATGTTGTGTAAGGTGATAGGAATTGCTCACATTGATGAGCCTACAGACAATTACAGTCTGACTGTGCAGATTCCATCAACTCTATAAAGCATTTTTGCATCATTCAGCTCATTGTTTTGGTTTTACACCCAACAACTTTACCACTTTGGTTCAGCCTCACCAATGCTGTTTTCAGATGCAGCTGCTTTCATAACGGTTTATGAAAATTAGCGACTAGCTACTGAACATAGTAAAGCATTGAAAAGGTAAAAAGTTATATATTTCCCTCAGGAGTTGGTGGAGACAAAAACAGAGCTAAAAGGAGAGTGAATATTGGACCTGAATAAATCAGGTAGACACAAATAAAACTCTGAATGAATGTTGCTCTGTATCTGCTAGATGTGCAAATAAAACCACTGTTTATTAACAAGTTCACTATATCAGCTAAATAAGGTTAAATGATGTTGTGTCTACAGCTTGCTGCACAACAAAATGAGCCTGGTCTCACTCTGAAGTTGCTGAAATTTGGTGATTAAGCAGTGACTTGCAGCATCAGAAACCAATGAAAAAAGGTGTGATAGGTGGTCGGTTGCCGTTATAGTTTAACGGCACCCGGTGGCATCAGGGGGAAATGTGGTGGGACAAGGACAAAATTTAAGGTGGTGAAAGTCCGACTGGGGTGAGAGGGAGGGGTGGTGAATGGTTCCAACAAACATCAGCTTTCACCCGAGATACCGGTTTTCGTGTCCTGTAACATTCTAAAGCCAAATCCTGCTCTTTCTTCCTAACCCGAGCCATGTTTTTGTTGCCTGAACCCAACCATGTGTGTTTGTTGTTGAAGGAAAAAAAAGTCAATTTGCAGTCTTGTACGATTACTTTGAAAGAGACTATATGTAAACGATGAATTTCCTCTGAAAACAGAAGGGTATTTTGAAAGAAGACAATATATGTAACAGGCAGAACTCTAACAGCATCCCAGAACATCAACAACCAACACACCCAGGGTACCTTGCACGTCATATGTGGATGTGGAAAGTCCATGACCAAACGTCAATATGTGATGAGGTCAGAGTGAGAATGTGTTGACAAAACCTCTCCTCTTTGTCTTACCCTGAACATGGACTGTTAGCTCATGTTAGAGCTGCAGGAAAAGACGTTGTCACTCAAACAGTACATGCAGTGATACTTAGCTTATGGCTAATAGAGCTTGTTTATCAAAAAACAAAAGTCCCAGAAGATCCCTCACCCTCCTGACTAAGCCCTGAATGTCCTCAAATCCTGGAAACACCCTTGCGTACACCTGGCCTGCGGTGGGCTGCTGTGACTAGACTTACCTTAATAATTCATTTCTTCATCTGATTAATTTGTTTATTAACTGGCCTGTCATTTTGCAAAAGTGACTCCAAAGCAAGTTTAGTATCCCTGAGTATGTGCCCATTTGTAATGAAAGCATAAAACTGACATTTTTAGTTAGCCTACATTTCACTGAGTTGTGGCAGTGTGGCTTCAGTCTCAACGGTCATATGAGAACTCATGTGAGGTACAATGGGGTGTTAAACCCTAAAATTATTCAGGATCTCGCTTCACTGCTTGCAAGACCCAAAGTAACAAAACAGGGCCACAGGAGAATTTGGCTGCAATGTCAAAGCCAAATTAAGAGCCTCAAAACTATCTTTAGAAGCTAAAGATGTGTCTGGATAACATTATATACCGAGCGGTGTTATACACCAAATTCAGCTATGATCCACTAAAGCGGTGTTATGATGCCATATGAGCATAAAGTTTGTTACCCCTTTGGCATGGAGGTGATAGCAGTTGTTCTCTCCCTGTGTTACACATGAAACAGACGTCAACATGGGGATTTTATTGACTATAACTTCTAATAGAACCCACACACAGATGCGCATTTGCACACACATACACACACACACACACACACACACACACACACACACACACACACACACACACACACACACACACTTACACAGAGCTGAGCATTGGATGATGATAATCTCAGCCTGTGATGGCACTCACTGCCACAGTAATTTTATGAATCACTTCCAATTTCCCAGGCCTCTGACTCTGCAGGATAGGAGGCAGTTACCATACAGTTTTCTAAAAAACTGCCCGTGTTATCCCCATTATAATATCCAATACTTTCTCTAGCTGCAAGATACTGTGGAGATAGATAGATAGATAGATAGATAGATAGATAGATAGACAGACTTTCTAAACAGCTTGGTATAGCTGTTACACTGTCTTTCATCATTCAGCTGAGAGAAAAGCCATGCACTCCTGCTAACTTTCTCTCTTATACACTTTCTTTATCTCGCACATGCAGGTACACACACACACACACACACACACACACTGATGCACAATCCTTGCCAGTGCTCAAAACATAATTACCAATAATGTGAAGGTTTAAAGAGGCTGATAACATTCAGATGTTACAGCCTTGAGACAGCAAACAGTAACAGCAAAAAAAAAAAAAAAGAGGTGGAGCATCTCGTGAAAGGCTTGTTATATTATTATGATTGGTGTCTAGCCACCGAGCAGGATAAAATGCTATCGACCAACCAGGTAACTTAAACCTGGACTGCAGTAGTGTGTTGTCACGACACTGGAATTTGTAGCTTTAATACAGTACCTCAATATCTTTTTTGATGACACAGGGAAAAACTGACATTGAGGGCATAAAAATAAATTCAAATAAAGATTAATAGCAATTAAGGTCATAATATCACAGTGACAACTTTTCTTTGTTAATAGCAGAGCAGAGCAGAATGACTGTAATAAATATTAACAGTAAGAGGGTGTAAGAAAGTGTAGCTGAGAGCAGTATTCAGAATGAATGTGCATCAATAAATCAATATTTTTGACAACACTATTGCAGTAATTTATTTTTTGACCACCTACGGCTAAACAGAGCATGGACATATAATCACCTTATAAAGCTGTTTTTGTGTGTGTGTCAGCAACCTGTTGCCTGTTTACATGTTTAAGAGACACATTAGCTTTCATTTGGAGTTGTGGTTCTAGTTCAATATTCACTTTTGCCCTGGTCCAGTCTCAACCAACTCCTGAAGGAAATATCTTTCTCTTAAGCCTTTAAATGCTCCACTACGTTCACCTGCTGGTTGCTGACTTTGCCAGTCTGCTGTTTGGTGCTGAGCAGGTGCTGTACAATTGCTTATTAAAGCATTTTGCCATAAACAGCTGCCTGAAAACTAGGCTAATGAGAGCCACGACAGTGAATCAAAATAGTTTATTTGTGGAACGGAAAATAGAAACAACAAGCTGACGTGACAACAAACGTGATTTTGCCAAGTAGGACCTGCTCCTGGATAAACATCCAACATCACGTTCTTGGACCAACATTGCAATCAACCAATCATAGCCCTCTGACATCATCAGTGTGTGTTTCTTTAAAAATTCCTTTGTGCTCTTCAGATTTAAGCTAGTGTGGGAAATTGAAGTTAGTACAGTTAGACAAAATCCTCAGTAACACTGAACAAAAACCGTGTAAGCTGCTACAGGGTTAACAATTAGCTTGCTAAGTAGGTATGCTATGCTAATGAGTAAACCTGCCAATAGATTAGAATATTGGCAAGTTAGCTTGCTAAGCAGGTAGGCCATGCTAACAAGTAAGCTTGCCACTTGGCCAGAATGTTAGCGAGTTAGCTTGCTAAGTAGGTATGCTAACAGGTAGGCTTGCCAATAGGCCAGAGTATTAGTGAGTTAGCTTGCTAAAAAGATAGACTGTGTTAACAAGTAAACTTGCCACTTGGCCAGAGTGTTAGTGAGTTAGCTTGCTAAGTAGGTAGACTATGCTAACAAGTAGGCTTGCGAAAAGGCTAGAATGTTAGTGAGTTAGCTTGCAAAGTAGGTAACGTTAGACTATGCTAACAAGTAAACTTGCCACTTGGCCAGAGTGTTAGTGAGTTAGCTTGCTAAGTAGGTAGACTATGCTAACAAGTAGGCTTGTGAAAAGGCTAGAATGTTAGTGAGTTAGCTTGTAGGTAGACTATGCTAACAAGTAAATTTGCCACTTGGCCAGAGTGTTAGTGAGTTAGCTTGCTAAGTAGATGGGCTATGCAAACAAGTAGGCTTGTGAAAAGGCTAGAATGTTAGTGAGTTAGCTTGCTGAGTAGGTAGGCTATGCTAACAAGTGAACTGTTAAGTAACAAAGAGTTGCTCCTTTTTTCCCATGTTGATCCTGGATAGATTTGGTTAGGTTTATCCATGACCATCATCATCATCATCATCATCATCATCATCATCATCACACTGATTCTGGATTATTTGTATATGCTGACATCAACATAGCAGTGATGGTCCTGGATCACCATAAGCAACTCTATCCAGGATCTACATAAATAAATTATCCACAAAGCAGTGAAAGTCCTTGATCCTTGAACAATCTTTCAAAAATAGTTTTGAATAGGTTATTAAAAAGGAAGGTAGGTCAACTGCAAAATGACATCATTCTTACTCTTAATGTTAATGAACAATGTCTGAGCCAATTAGCTTACTTGTTAGCACAGTCTACCTAGTTAGCAAGCAAACTGATAAACCTGTCGTAGCTTGCGGGGTTTCTGGAGTTTGGAAAACTATCATTAGCTCTGAAGAAGCAAAGAGGAATTTTTAAAAGAAGCACAGGAGAAGCACACTAATGATGTCAGAGGGCTGTGATTGGTTGATTACAATGTTGGTCCAGGAATGTGATGTGAGATGTTGATCCAGGAGCAGGTCCTACTTGGCAAAATGACATTGTGCTGAGCTACTCCTTCAGTATTACCCATGAAATTGTCAAATTTGTCGTTTTTATATATTATAATGTGTGTGATCTATATTATTTACTTTTGTGCCACTGTCGTCAACAACAACAACAGGTGTGATCCGACAGCCTAATCAACATTTGTCAGTATCCAAGTATGGAGAGCATCTCCAGCGGTACAGACACCAGCTTGAAATATTTTAGTTCTCGGGGGATACATCGGAAGTTTTTAATAAGCTAGATCAGTTCAGTGATTTTCAAAAGAGTGTGTAGTTTAAAACTGTTTGTTTATGAAATTATTACTGTTACACCCCCTGGTTCTGACTCTGCAGCCAAGATTCAAAGTTTATATGGAGAGCTTTTTTAAGAATATTTCCACAGAGATGAAGAAAAAAAAAAAACAGGGTTGCCACTTCATTTAACTGAAAAATGGCTTTCAGGCACTGCTGGATCTAGATTTCTTTCTCGTTCTGACTGGATAGACTTGATGAATTAATCTATTTTTCATCCAAACACAACATTTGAGACAAACTGTTAAATTTAAAAGAAACACTTTTTCTTCAGCTCACCGCCAGTAACACATGTTTGCTTAAAAACCTAAAAGACCCCTTTTTATTTTTCTGAATGAACATTATTAGCTTATTTGTGTGAATATCTGCAAAGACATAGCTGTATTTAGTTTGAATTAATATCTTTTAACTAAGGAGGTACACATTCAAAGGAGGATAGTAAACATACTCTCCATCTATACACCAAGGTTTTGGGGGGTTGCAGGGGGAACGTCCCTCTCAATATTTATGTGCATGTGCACAAAAACATGAAAGTAGCAGAGAAATTTTACTTTGAAGAACCGCAAGAATGTGACTCATAGATGCAACAATGCCACAGGTAAAGTATTGTTGGTGTTATGCGACCTCAAAAGCAATGGTTGCAACCTGCCAAAAACCACAAGGAACAAGAAGCGATGTTGAGGCTATGCTTCAATAGAGACAGCTGGCTGTTGCTGCAGGAGGAGACCAGGAAGACTGGAGGTAACACAGCAGAGGCTGCTCTGATACAGCCACAAATTATCAAGAGAATAAAATGAACCAAAAGCTGGAATTTTAGACTGTTAATACAGCAGAGTATCAGGGTCACTGTTAGAAAGAAAAAAAGAGATTTTGATGATCATATCAAAATATTATGAAAAAAAGCTGTGATATGTCAAGAATAAAGTCATAATAGAATAGGTTGCTCAAGTCATAATGATCCATCCCCTCCAGCTATCTAGACTTGTAAAAAGTTTGGACTGCAGTGTGGTGTCTTTCGTCTGGTTACCATTAAAAAGCTTTGGGAAGTGGCTGAGAGTAATGCTTAATCAGAGGTGGTGAAGTTAACATTTGTGAGGACAATAAGCCACACAATAGTAAGATTTACGTCTGATCAGAGGTGTTAGTGAGTTTTGTTTTTTGCCTTCAATGAAGAGCAGCACCTTCCAAAACTTCTTCTCACCCTGAAACCACATTCTCAAATGGGTTCTCTTCTCAAAATATTACCACCTAATTCTAGAAATCCCAAAGAACACAGTGTTGAATTTGCTTTGAATATCCAGAAAGTTTTGAACATGTGCAGAAATCTTGCTGAAACACTTTTTGAGCTGTTACAGAGCAGAGGTTTATAAATTAATTAAAATCAATCCATTTTTCATTGACGTGAAAGGATGGCACATTTAAAAATGTAACTTCCCCAAACCAAAGACACAAAAGAGGATGGAAGAGTAAATCATGCCAACATGTAGTTATGTCCCATGGCCCTATGGGGCAAACAAAACTCCACCACTGACCCAAATTTACCACATAAGACACCTTTAAAACACTCAAATCCATGGGATTTATTAACAAATTAAACAAGCAGACAAGACAACAAGAATCCCAGGCTGAGAGGGAGCAGGAGCAGGAGTCGCTAGATCAGAGGCCGCTCTCCTCTGCTGCAGGCACAGCAGCTCTTAAACACCTCCTCCTCCGTGCCAGGTGCAATGCATGTCGTTAAGCAATTGAGCACATCTGGGCAGATGTACAAAGGCAAAAGGGACACCAGCACAGAATACATACAGCCGTAACATGTGTTGACTTGAGAGATCGCATGAAATTAGAATTTAGAGCATCAGTAACCTATAAGAAAACAATACTTCACTGCATTGTATCCCATTATATTTTTATACAGTGAATAGTTACTGCCACCTGAAATTTCTGTTTGCCTTTACATAAATAAAGACATTTCGAAAAAATTTTAAAATGATTAAAAAACATTTTTTTGCCCAATGCAGTATTTGACGCTCAAAATTTCCTGGTGGAGGATGTCTGGAGGTCTATATTATGCGCAATGTTTAAACAAAACCTATGCCCTTGTCTCCATTCTGTAATAGTAATAAAATAACCTTTCAATTTAACCATCACAGCAATACTGCAAATCTGTGACCTCCTAAATAACCACAGAGTTGAATGAATCAACATCTTTCTGACAGTGTTAAAAAAAATCAAACAAAAACTTAATGAAAGCCTGGTCACACTCAAATTGTCACAGTGAAGGTCAGCCTCATGAAAGTGGACCTTGAGGCTTGGTGGTGTAGAGACTGGGCCTATACTTGCACGACTAGTTGACAAACCACTGTATGTAGTGAGCTAATTACATCAGTAGGTGATTTGTTGATTTTGAACACGGGGGTTGATTTGATTGACTCACTAGCATCATTTGGGATGATTTAACACATGCAATTGGTCTATGAAGTGGTCTCGTGGCATGGTGGTGCAGTAGTTAGCATTGCTGCCTCACAACAAGAGGGATCCCAGTTCGAACCTCGTGGTGGAGGAACCCTCTGTGCAGAGTTTGCATGTTCTCCCCATGTCGGCATCTCCAGGTACTCCTCCTACAGTCCAAAGACATGCAGGTTAGGGTTAGGTTAATTGGTGTGAATGTGAGTGTGAATGGTTGTCTGTCTCTATGTGATAGTCTGGCGAGCTGTCCAGAATGTACCCTGCCTCTTGCCGAATGTCAGCTTGGATAGGCTCCAGCCTGTGCTACAATGCTGCGCTGGTGTTTAACAGGTGTTAAAATAGAAACAGTGCTTCAAAATGTGATAATTCTCAATAATTAGTTGGTCATAGGTCTGGGTCCAGATAGGACAGCATCTGGGTCTGGATCTGGAGAATAGAGAGGGATGGCAGGCTGAAAAAGGGTGATGCACTTTGGTCATTTTATAAAAAGCAAGCTAGTTGAAATAGCTCCTCAAGCTACGTTGCACAGTTAGCTTGGTAGTTTGCTGGACAAAAGGATAACAGGTTGACACACTTATTTCAGGAGATGCTGACTCCTGTCTTATAAATATCTGCAAACCATGTCTCTGTGGAGCAGTTTCCGCTACGGCTGAGCAACACAGCCACACAGCTAATAGGTTATGATAGCTTCCTGTGTTTCGAACTCACTGACTCTGTGTTCCCTCAAAGGTCAACCCTGTCAAGTAAGGGCACAAGAACGTGGCATTAGCAGCTCAAAGAAAACCTGATTAGAAACATCACAAAAGAAGGATTTTTTTGTGATGTTTCTATGTATGGTATGTGTTGCATTAGATTGCAAAGGTAACCAGCTCTTCTGCAGTTGTGGGCCTGATAGCCTCCCTCATCCATTTACTACACCTAACAGTAAGAAGTCTGGCTCCAAATACTCAACATAAAAGCTCTGACAAATCTCACTGACTGGTAACCACTGGAAACTCACAGTCACTGACTGTATTTGCATCGACTGCTGCAGTCTTTTACTTTTATCTGTCCTTTCCATGGTTATATATGAGAGTTGATTTATGCATAGTCATAGCTCATGCATCATCAAGCAGCTGGATGGCTGGATGTGACGCAAAATGCTATAAAAATTCTGAGTCATAGTTTGATAAAGGTATGTCAAAAGTGCCCTTCAATAATGAGATTCACGTCTTTAATTCAATGCTATGACCTTATGTTGGTTAAGCTAATTTGAGCCTGATGTTTACATGGCAGTTTCTTATATATTGTTTTAATTGGATGATTGTCAGAATATTGCTTTAAACATCGGCACTTTGTCCATTATACCTTCGTACTGTGGGGGAGGATGGTAACCCGCGAATCGAGGTGGGCGGGTTTGTGTATGTGTGTATCAAAGAAAGAGAGAATACACTTTAATGAGTGTATTTGAGCGATGTTTTAATGAAGCTGGTGTGTACTGATGCTCATAAGTGTACCTTGTGTATAGGCTTGTGTATGCGATGTGGCTCAATTATCTTCAGCTGGTGCGTGGGCAAAGCATGAGAGTGACACTGACATGAAAACACTGTGCATTATTTATAAAGAACCAGTTGTTGCAGGGAGTGGTATACAGATGCACACACAAGTATGGATGAGTACCTTCCCACACAGCGCATTAGTTGGCCCTTCAGTCTGATAACAGCCAGTCCATCAGTCAGTCACTCGGTTAGTTGAAGAGTCACTTTGATGTCAGTCACTTTATCAGTTAGCCAGTCACACTCACACAAATGCTCACCTTTTAGTCATGCTTGCAGTATGGCTCTAGGGATAGCAAGGTTGGTCGGTTGGTTGGTCCAGACTGATATGTCTCAACAGCTATTGGGTGGACTGCCATGAAATTTTGGTACACATGCGCAGGGTCCTAAGAGGATGGATCTGAATTACTATGTAATTTCCCAGACTTTTACTTTAGCACCACCAGCAGGTCAAAGTTTTCATGTATATGGTGAAATATCTCACCATCTACATGATGCCATCCATCCATCCATCCATCCATCCATCCATCCATTTTTATCTGCTTATCCGGGGCCGGGTCACTGTGGCCACAGGCCAAGCAAAGCACCCCAGACGTCCCTCTCCTCAGCAACGCTTTCCAGCTCCTCCTGGAGGACCCCAAGGTGTTCCCAGGCCACATGAGATATGTAGTCCCTCCAGCGTGTCCTGGGTCTGCCCTGGGGCCTCCTACCAGTTGGACGTGCCCAAAACACCTCTACAAGGAGGTGCCATCCTGGTCAGATGCCTGAACCACCTCAACTGACCCCGCAAAGGAGCAGCAGCTCTACTCTGAGCTCCCACCCGATGTCCAAGCTCCTTACCCTATCTCTAAGGCTGAGCCCAGCCACCCCATGGAGGAAACTCATTTCGGCTGCTTGTATGCCAATCCATCTCACGCTCCATTCTACGCTCACTCGTGAACAAGACCCCGAGATACTTGAACTCACTTGCTTGAGGCAATAACTCTCTCCCAACCTGGAATGATGCATTGGCATTAAATTTGAAGAGAGAGTCATGGTCTGCAGAGGTTGAATCCTAATGACTTCCACTGTCTTTTCCTCTTGTGCCACCATGAAGCTCATATTCATGGTTTTGACTAAGACATCTCAGCAACTATTGAACAAACTGCCCAGAAATTTCAGGTACTCCTCAGGATGAAATAGAATCACTTTGGTGACTTAACCTTTAGCACCATCATGAGTTAAGAAATGTGTACAGCACTTGCCCGGCATTTATGGTGCCGGAATAATCGGAAAAATTAGTTCTCGTCAGGGAAAATTCATGTGAAGGCCTCAAGTTGGAACAATTTGAGAAGTCTGCAAAAATTTGGTGCATGAGTTGCCAAGTTGATGTCATTTTTGCAGAAATATGGTGGACGAAAGTTTATGTTCGGTCAACCCAGGGTCACTCTGAAGTCGTCAAAATACAGTGCTTGGGCAGTGACTTGCAGCTTCATACACTGACTAAAAAAGGCATCCTTTAACATCGGCATGATACACGGCCAGTTGCAGGTACAGTTTAACAGCGAGTGGTGGCATCAGTGGGAAACGTGACGGTACAAAAATGAAAGTTGAGCCTGCGTAAGTCCAACTAGGGCAGATGGGAGGGGTGGTGGATGGGTCCAACAAATACCGACTTTCACTCGGAAGAGCAATGTTTGTGTCCTGTAAGATTCTAAAGCCAAACCCTGTTCTTTTTTCCTAAAACTAACCACGTGATTTTGTTGCCTGAACCCAACCATGGGTGTTAGTTGTTGGAGGAAAAAAACATTAATTTGCGTTGGTGTACTGACGTAGAGCGTTTATTTGAAAGAGACTGTATGTAAACGATAAATTTCCTGTAGAAATGAAAGAGTATTTTGAAAACAGACAATGCATGTAACAGGCAGAACTTAATATGGCTTCCCAGAACATCAACAGCCAACACACCAAGGGTACCTTTCACGTCATATCTAGACGTCGAAGGTCCATGACCAAACGTCGATATGTGACAAGGTCGGAGTGAGAATGTGTTGGTTCAGTTAATGGCAGTTAACTTTTTATTAATTCACATAACCTATTGCATGTCATTTTTTTGCTCATATGTAATTAGTAATATGCTATTAGTTTGTAACTTCTAACCCTTGCTGTCTACATAGAGTGACCTAGAAAAGTTATTTATCATCATTTGTCAGATTTGTCATCATTTAGAGGATGTGCTGTTGCAGCAACAAGTCTGGGACAAAATCACTTTGTAATATAAAGCTTCATACTGTACTGTTGTTTAAATGCCCTCAGCGATGACATACAACACGAGTTCTTTGTAGTGTCTACGTTATTTCCACATTACGACTTAAAGCACTTCATGAACACATCAAAGTCTGAAAAATAGCTTCCCAACTTGGGAAATGGTACCATCTGAGGAACATGTGAAAGCAGCACTGATACCTGAAAAACAAATGACATTCCCACCATCCTCAGATGTTTGATGTTTGTGTAGTGTAGGTAGAGTTCTACGAAAATGTGTTAGCACCAAGCACCACTGTGCCTAAGTGGCCTGATGGCATACATTTTTGTGTTTAGAAAATGAAACAGCTACCTTTGTTGGCATGTTTGTCGTCAATAAGAGGAAACAAAGACCAAAAGAGAAACTCAACTTGCAGTATTTAATATGCTGTTTGACTGCTAAGTCATCTGTAAGAAGTGCAGTAAAGAAATACCAAAGCTACGACTGCTTATCATAACAGAGGTGA